>NC_027751.1:15429470-15433998 GCF_000695525.1 Brassica oleracea var. oleracea | reverse complement strand
TCCCACCAGGAGAAGAGTTACTTGGTTTTTAAATAAAGGGGAACGTTGATGGGTCTTTGCATTTCGTGAAAATAAGCATGTCTTTTGCTTCATGCATGAGAACATGTTCAGATAGTTACATGGTATCGACATTAAACAATGCAACAAAGAAACCAACTAAAATCCAATAGCCACCAAAACAAAACAAAAACCCCATAAAAAGTGACACAAGCTCACCATCATATGTTCCTCGGTGGGAATTGGGATGCAGAGAACTAAATACAAAAATATATATGTATCAACTGGTCTTCGTTCACAAAGCGTCCTACACGTAATCAACAACAAACAGCTGCCTCCCTACTAATTCCACCACCTCCGACCCTCTACTTTGCCAAATAACTGCACGCACCAACACAAGTGTAAGAACAACATAACTAACAACGCTAACACTAAGTAAAACTGAACAACAACAGCATACACAAATAACCTCGCGCTTGCGCGGGGCTCGGCCTCTAGTGTATATATAAAACACAAACAAATGTATATGAAACAACACTTTGATGACAAACAGAATTGATACGAAGTTCTGTTGTGAAGCTCTGTTTTTTTATAGGTAAGACGATCAAGTGGAATGAAATATCGAAGTCAAGATTTGTATATGGAACCCAAGAATTTAGTTAGATTTGTTTGTTTATAAATTCACTGCGTGCATTTTTTTTGTTTAATTAAAAGAGTAATGATATTAATTTTTATGCTATCCATGTTGCCAAACATAAATTTTTTTTTTCCTATTCATGTTTCCAAAAACTTCATTTTTGTTCTTCAGCTTTAATAGTATAGATATTAGGGACTTTATCCAAATTTTTAAATCGGATATTTGGTACACAAAATAGAAAAGCCTTCATCTCTCATTTACCCAAATGCACTTGGCTCCAGCCCCCCTCTCATTTAGCCAAATAGAAAAGTCCTCATCTCTCATTTGGTACACAAAATAGAAAAGCCCTCATCTCTCATTTACCCAAATCCACTGGTCCTAACTCTGTTGTCGGAAGAGCCTTTGTGGTTCACGAGCTTTAGGATGACCTCGGAAAGGGTTAAAGCTTATCCCTTCTTTTTACTTCCCATTCTCCAATGTACTATTCTTCCTTCTTCTTAATTTGGTTCTGGCAAATAATAGGTGGGCATGAGCTTAGTCTGACCACTGGTAACGCAGGCGGGAGACTGGCATGCGGTAATGATTAATTTTTTCGATTCCTCTGCCATTGTTTCAAGCGTTTACATATGTATAATAAGAATTCTTTTTCATTAGAAAGGTTTTCAGCTTTTTTTTATTAGATAATTAGTGTACTATCAATAGCGGTTTCATCTCACGAGCTACGTGGGTCCTAACGAAGGTGTGGTTGGTATGACCCCGCTCTAAGTCTGGGAAGTAACGTACTCTGCTGTCTACTGTATTGTGTTTCGTCAAATAATGTTTGGGCTGAATAAACTTTTGATGTTTATATTCATAGCATCAAAAAAACTCTCTTTCTCTTTGGATTTGTACCCTTTCTAAAACTGCTTGTTACTCTTTTGGACCAAATCTGCATTCAATCGTTTTTATAACATTGTTTTGGTATAATGGTTTCTTTTTTATCAAGTCAATAACAACTCATGCTCTGATTTTGTTTTTTAGGTAATGAGGTGAAGTTGACTTTAACATATAGTTTTAAAGAAATTGATGATAAGCATACTTAAAAAAATATATAAACCAAAACTTAATTTCGATTAACAATTTTGAACACCTCTATCAAAGCTTGGACATGTTATCCAGTACAGTGTTAGTGAGACTACCACAATGGACCTTGCGAGGTCTGTGGGAACCGAAATTCGCACTGTCGATTTCCGTTTAAATTAGGAAAGTAGGAGAACCCTAGTTTCCCAGAGGTCACAGATATCTGCTAATACCACACGCAATCAGAACACGAGATAACAACGATAAATCATATGAAATCGTAAAAAGAGAGCAAAGAGAAGTTTTATTCCGAATTTGCATATGAGCGTTTACAACAAGGTATACACCTGGGCTCGAGAGCTGTCGGCAAGATTCCTAGTTCTAACAACCCTAAGACGGCTAAATCTAATTGAGTCGCAGCTCGAATAACAAAAACGGAAAGTTGCCTAATTGCCCTAAGTGCTAAGTTTGCTCTGAAAAAGTCCCTCCATGACTCTCGCCTAGGACTCCTTATATACTGGCTCCAAGGTCGGTTTACGCTTTTCCCCTTCTGCCTTTAAGCCGTCATAGCATAAAAATGGAGATATTCCATTTTTTCCGATCTTCGTAATTATCTTCGAATTTTCGTATTTATCCGCGAAAACTTGATATTTATCTTTCCTTGTGAACCAAGCGTAAACCGTCTTACGGGCTGTTGGTTAAAAAATCGTAAGTTGGGCTTCGAATCATGTCTTAGGTCCCTTTGGGCCGTCTTCCGACGCGAAGCGTTTATTACGGCTTCTTTCGATAAAAAACGAACTTTCTGCAGACCGAGCTTGGCCGAGCTCGGTCACTACGTAGTGACCGAGCGGGACGAGCGCCCGGTGGCTATATAGCGACCAAGCTTCGGTTCGAGCTCGGTCGCCACGTATCGACCAAGCTTTGGCTCGAGCTCGGTCGCTACATAGCGATCGAGCGGGACGAGCGCTCGGTCGCTACGTAGCGACCTAGCGGGACGATCGCTCGGTCGCAATGTAGCGACCGAGCTTTGGCTCGAGCTCGGTCGCTACGTAACGACCGAGCGGAACGTGTGTTCGGTATCTGTGTAGCGACCCTCTTCGAGCTCTTGTCTGATGAATCGAATTTCTTCCGCAAAGCTTTTCGTAAAAAAGAATCTGTTTCGAAAAAGTATTTGTCGACGAAGGTTTCTACGTTTTTCTTCTTTGGGGATTTTGACGTTAACTTCGTTGCAACCGTTTTCGACCCCAACAGTTAGCCCCCCAGCTCGTTAGAGTCGAGACTCTTGCGGGCGGTTTGACGATTTCGGCGAAGTTAGGCGTATTGAACGAAGTTTACTTCAAACTCCGCGGGAGAGAATTCTTGAGAAAATGTTTATTAAAAAATATAAAATTCCGAGCCCATACTTCTATAAGTAGTGAGCTCTTGTCAAATCTCTTGTTTTTAGCATGTCTTCTTCCCATGGTGACAAGCGAAGTTCCGATGTGGAGATTGGCGAGACTACATCTCCGGCGCCGATTCGGACTTCTCCGGTCGAAGCCCCGGCTTGTGTTGCCGATCATCTCTCCTTTCGAGAGAAATTAGTTCGTCGCCAAGCCGAGAAAGAACAGGTTCGAGCCGGCGCCGAGTTACCGTCCTCCTCTGCACTGGCCGTTGCTCCGGATCATGGGACCGAGGGCGTAACTCCGCATGATACGGGGACTCTCGCAGGCGCGGTCGTTCCGGATGCTTCGGCTTTACCTGCTGGATCGTCCACGACTCCGATTCTTGTCGAAGATAAGGAGAGGGCTGCCGACTCTATGCCGCCTCCTCCGGCCAGGAAGGGGATCGTTCTAGCGCTGCACGCTCCTAGTGTTGTTCCGGTTACTAAGCCTAAGGGCCGGAAGAGGAAGTTTACCAAGGGCGATGACGGGGAGTCTTCGCAGCACGGAGGCTCGAGCATAGCGTCGGGGCTTCGCGGAAAGGTTTGTTGCTCACTTACTTTCTTGATCGTTATATATTTTTCTAAAAGAAAAAGAATCCCTAACTTTCTTCTCATTTCGCAGTTCATGTCGTTGATCGACAGGATGATCAGCGAGTGCGGTTCTGAGACCAGTCGTCTTGCCGGGGAGTTATTGGAACTTCAGGGTAGATGGCCCAAAACCGAGGCCATGCTGACGGCTGTCAAGGATTATCACTCCGCAAAAGTGGCGAAACTTGAGGTCGCGATAGGGGAGCTCGAGAGGGACCTTGGGAAGACGGCGAGTTCATTGCTTAAGGAGAAGAAAACCAGGAAGGCCAAATTTTCGGAGGTGCGTCGTCTTCAGCGTCAGATCGAGGGCGATGCAAGATTAGTGAGCCGCGGGATTCGAGAGGCCAAGGACGCTCTTCGTTCTGAGTTCCAAGCTCGCTTGGCGAAGATCTCCGCCTTTCTGGGCTCTCTTGAATGCATTCGGAAAAGGGATTTAGCCTTGGCGACGATCGAGGGCGGGATGGCCGTGGTTCAATCGTTCCGAAGTGAGACTCCTCTGACCTTTGAGGCCGAAGAGGCCCGACTGTCCGGTTGCAAGGGAGATTTGGAAGTCGTGGATGGAGATTTTGATCTCATCCTAGCTGACCTGAATTCCGCGTGCTTCCTTCCGACGTGTTCAGAAGGCCCGGAGGGGAAGGATCCGATGCTCGGAGGTGACGCGGCTCCAGGTTCAGGTGAAGCGACGAGTGAAGAGGGAGCGTGAGCTCTGAGGATGACTTTGGTTAGATCTCTTGTGGGAGATTTTTTTGCATGTTTGATGTTTTGGCCTTAAATGACCTTATTTCGTGTTTCGGGACTGGCCGTATGTGGCTTTGAATCCCCGCCGC
>NC_027751.1:15420493-15429370 GCF_000695525.1 Brassica oleracea var. oleracea | reverse complement strand
AGAAGAGCTCGGTCGCTACGTAGCGACCGAGCTTTGGCTCGAGCTCGAGCTTAGTCGCTACGTAGCGACCGAGCGGAACGTGTGTTCGGTATCTGCGTAGCGACCCTCTTCGAGCTTTTGTCTGATGACTCGCGTTTCTTCCGCAAAGCTTTTCGTAAAGAAGAATTGGTTTCGAAAAAGTATTTGTCGACGAAGGTTTCTACGTTTTTCTTCTTCGGGGATTTTGACGTTAACTTCGTTGCAACCGTTTTAGACCCCAATAAGGTCCAGTATATCCTCAGCCCATCATGAAACAAGTCCAGAGGTGAACACGCTACAGTACAAGCAACGTCTCTCCTCTATTTTGAATCTCAGAGAACGTGCAGAGAAGGAACAGACAACAATCCTACATAACCTGTTCCTAACGTTACTCTCTATACCAATTGACTGATTACTTTACAGCTACGAGGATAAGGTTACAGATGGAAAGATCAAAGATTCTCGATTGTTCTATCTCTAGTATTTAAGAACCTTGTAAAACCCTAGTTGAAGTTAATGAGAAAAGTAATTCAGTTTTCGTAAACCTCTCCTTGTCTTGTGTTCTTCACATGGTATCAGAGCCACTGTGAACTTCAACAGGTGAAACAATGGCAGATGACCAAAACCCTTACTCGTTCCCTCGTAATGTCCACATCTTGAGTTATGTTACCTTGAAACTTACAGATTCAAACTACATTCTTTGGAAAACCCAGTTTGAGTCTCTTTTGTTTGGTCAAAAGCTCGTAGGATTCGTCAATGAAGCTGTCCCTTCTCCTCCCGCAACGCGTGTTGTTACTCGTGGAGCTGCTCAAGTTGAAGAACCAAACCCCCTCTTTGAGTCATGGTTCTGTTCAGACCAGTTGGTCAAATCTTGGATCTTTGGTACTCTCTCTCTCCGAAGAAGTCTTAGGCACCGTCCACAATATCTCTACCTCACGCGAAGTCTGGAATTCTCTTGCCGAGAACTTCAACAAAAGCTCCTTAGCTAGAGAGTTTTCACTTCGCCGGAGCTTACAACTTCTATCCAAGAAAGACAAGAGCTTTTCGGTATACTGCAGAGATTTCAAGGCGTTGTGTGAGTCTCTAAGTGCAATAGGAAAACCCATTGAAGAATCTATGAAGATTTTTGGGTTCCCCAATGGTTTAACAAGAGAATATGACCCCATTGCAACAGTCATATAGAGCTCGTTAACCAAGTTTCCAACACCAACATTCAATGATGTTAACATTCAACGTTGTCTCTAAAGTTCAGAGCTTTGACATCAAACTTCAATCCTATGAAGAAGCGACTGTAGTAACCCCACATCTTGCCTTCTCAACTCAACAGAGAGAATACCAACCAGAGTACAAGAACACAACTCCATCTTACAATCCTAACTACAGAGGAAGGGGTCGCTCTAACTTCAACCGAGGTCGTGGTGGCTACTCTACAAGGGGCGGTGGTTTCTCGCAGCATCAGACTCCATATGGAAACACTAGTGAGCGTCCGGTGTGTCAAATCTGTGGCAGAATGGGTCATACAACACTAAAGTGCTACAACCGCTTTGATAATAATTATCAAAGCAATGTTGTCTTCAACTCTCTCTGTGTGACTGATGAACATGGCAGAGAATGGTTTCCATATTCAGGAGCCTCGGCTCATGTCACCTCTAGTGCTTCACATATTCAGGACGTTCACCCATATGAAGGCACTGATGCTATTATGGTCGGAGATGGAGCCTACTTACCCATCACTCATACCGGTTCTGCAACCATCACCTCAGCATCAGGTATCATTCCTTTGTCTGAAGTCTTAGTTTGTCCAGATATTAAGAAAACACTCTTGTCTGTATCAAAATTGTGTGATGATCAACACTGTGGGGCATTCTTTGATGCTCACCATGTATATGTGATTGATCTGGATAAGCTGAAGGTGGTGGCAAAGGGACCCAGAAGTAAAGTTCTTTACGTTTTGGAGAATAAGAGGATTGCAGTGAACTTCTCAGACAGACAAGTTACAGCTTCCGAGGCAGTATGGCATCACCGTCTTGGTCACTCCAATCCCAGACTTCCCCAACATCTCAGTAGCTGCAAGGACATCATCATCAATAAGAACATAACCACCTCCATTTGTGAGCCTTGCCAGATGGGGAAGATTACAGTTTTTTTTCTAGTCATTCTCATGTATCTCACTCCTTAGATCGAATTCATTGTGATCTTTGGGGTCCCTATCCTATAGTTTCAAATCAAGGATTTCACTATTATGTTGTGTTTGTGGATGAATATTCAAGATACTCATGGTTCTATCCTATGAAACTGAAATCCGACTTCTTCAATATCTTTGTTACATTCAAAACTCTAGTATAGAACCAGTTTACAACAAAGATAAAAGAATTTCAATCAGATGGATGTGGAGGATTTACAAGTAATCAGCTCAAGATGTATCTTCAAGCTAGCAGTATTGCTCATCGTTTGTCATACCCCTACACTCCTCAACAAAACGGGTTAGCTGAGCGAAAACATAGGCATTTGATCGAGCTAGGCCTTGCGATGATGTTTCAATCACATATACCACTTCATTATTGGGTTGAAACATTCCACACCTCCCGCTACATCGGTAATCTACTGTCCACTGTTGAGTCTGAAAGTAAGAAGAAGAGTCCCTACAAAATGTTGCTCAGAAACAAGCCAGATTACTCGTCTCTCCATGTCTTTGGGTCAGCTTGCTTTCCGTGTCTAAGGCCAGTAACTGAGCATAAATTTGAGCCAAGATTTTTGAAGTGTGTTTTTCTTGGTTATGGTGCTCAATACAAGGGTTACCGTTGTCCTTACCCACCCACATGCAAGGTCTATATCACAAGGCATGCAGTGTTTGATGAAGCATTATTTCCATTCAAGCTGGAGTATAAGTCCATGGTCCCTAAATACAAGTCAGCTATTCTGAGAGCTTGGCAAATGGCAACAAAAAGTCTAGAAGAACCACCTGAGATGCGCATTACTAGACTTTTGCCTCCTCCCGTCCCTACTACTCCTCCACCTCAACAACCACCAACCAACATTGTGGTACCTCCTGAGGTTGTTCATGACCATGCTAATTCTCCTGAACCACCAGTAGATGTTGCAGCATCTCCTGAACATGCTATAGTCCCTTTCAAAAACATTCATCTGATGAAGACTAGAGGGAAATCAGGGATTCAAAAGCCAAATACGAGATATGTTCTCTTGGATCCGAAATATGACACTTCATTACCAAAAGACAGCAAAGCAGCTATGGCACATCCTGGTTGGAATGGAGCTGTATCTGAGGAAATGGGAACAATCCACATGCTTCATACGTGGACATTAGTACCATATACAGAACATATGAATGTCTTAAGCAGTCGTTGGGTCTCACAGTGAAGTTCAATCCGGATGGGACAGTAAGAAAGCTGAAGGCGCGTCTAGTGGCTAAGGGATATGAGCAAGAAGAAGGTCTGGATTATCTTGAAACTTTCAGCCCTGTTGTGAGAACAACAACTATAAGGTTGGTTCTGGATATAGCGGTGTCTAAAGGCTGGGAAATTAAACAACTAGATGTCACAAGTGCGTTCCTACATGGTGACTTACATGAACCGGTATACATGTTCCAACCTCCTGGCTTTGTTGATCCAGAACGTCCTAACCATGTATGCAAACTGACAAAGGCTTTGTACTGTCTCAAGCAGGCCCCAAGGGCTTGGTTTGACACCTTCAGTCACTATCTGATCGACTTTGACTTCACTTGTAGCAAGTCGGATCCATTTTTATTTACTTATCACCACCATGGGAAGACTCTTGTTTTACTTCTTTATGTTGATGATATTCTTCAGACGGGTAGTGATTCTGCTCTTCTACATCATTTGCTTCAGTCTCTCAACAACAGATTCTCCATGAAAGATCTTGGGAAGCCTAGCTATTTTCTAGGAATTGAGATTCAAACACACGAAGAGGGTCTATTTATGCATCAGAAAGCGTGTGTGTTGCACATTCTTCATCAAGCAGCCATGAATGACTGTAATCCTATGCCCACGCCTCTGTCTCAACGATCTTGGGAAGCCTAGCTATTTTCTAGGAATTGAGATTCAAACACATGAAGAGGGTCTGTTTATGCATCAGAAAGCGTATGCGTTGGACATTCTTCATCAAGCAGCCATAAGTGACTGTAATCCTATGCCCACGCCTCTGCCTCAACGAATAGAACAGCTCAACACTAATCTCTTTCCCGAGACCACATACCTCCGCAGTTTGGCTGGTAAACTGCAATATCTCACAATAACAAGACCATATATTCAGTATGCAGTAAACTATGTTTGCCAACGGATGCATCAACCAACGATCTCTGACTTTGGTCTCTTGAAGCGTATACTGCGATACTTAAAAGGAACTCTGGATATTAGCTTACACATACGGAAAGATGTGTGTCTTACTCTGTCAGCATACTGGGAAAGTGACTGGGCATGATGCTTAGAGACATGACGCTCCACAACCGGCTTCCGTACTCTTCTCGATCCCAACCTCATATCTTGATCTGCGAAACGCCAACCTACTGTCTGAAGATCATCGACAGAAGCTGAGTACCGTGCTTTAGGTGCTAGAGCACATGAAGTATCTTGCATTTCATGCCTACTTCGTGACATTGGCATTACTCAACCGATGTCAACTCTCTTGCTTTGTGATAATCTCTTTTCTGTCTACTTATGTGCCAATCTGGCACTTCACAACAAGTCAAAGCACTTTGACACTGATTACCACTACATCAGAGAGCAAGTAGCACTAGGCTTGATTGAAACAAGGCATATACCGGCTTCAAGACAAACTGCTGATATCTTCACAAAGTCCTTGCCTCGTAAGGCATTCTTAGAGTTGCGGAGCAAACTTGGTGTCGACGGACCTCCTCCAAGTTTGAGGGGTAATGTTAGTGAGGCTACCACAATGGGCCTTGCGAGGTCCAGTCTATTCTCAGCCCATCATGAAACAAGTCCAGAGGTGAACACACTATAGTCCAAGCAACGTCTCTCCTCTATTTTGAATCTCAGAAAACTTATGGAGAAAGAGCAGACAACAATCCTACATAACCGGTTCCTAACGTAACTCTCTATACCACTTGACTGATTACTTTACAGCTATGAGGATAAGGTTACAACTGTAAAGATCAAAGCTTCTCGATTGTTCTATCTCTAGTATTTAATAACCTCTAAAATCCTAGTTGAAGTCAATGAGAAGAGTTATTCAGTTTTCGTAAATTTCTCATTGTCTTGTGTTCTTCACATCCAGAAAGAACGAGATACCAAGTCGAATTATATATATTTGATTGCGAAACCTTACAACTTCTATATTTTTCAATTTTTAGGACAAGTAGAATTAGAAAGAGATAAGAGTGAAAAAAGGAAAATATATGAAATAGAGGAAAAGGCATATATCATATCACTTAAAAAGCTGTCGATGATCAAACTGATGTAAATTACTAATTTTCTTCTTTTTGAAAAATGTTTATTGTTGTAACATTATAATCTGATGCCACATTATAATCTCCATGACTGGCTGATGCAGCTTCTCCGATGGCTGACAAGCCTCTTGCATGTTTCTTTTGTTCATGTTTTGTTTGGGCACCTACTGGTGTTCTTTATTTTCTGCTTTTTTCTTCTTTTTATTTTGGTAACATGTTCCTCCCAATCCTCTATTTACGAGGTGTGTGTTGTTAGGGAGGTAGTTTGTTCTTTCTAAACTTTACGTTATGAAATACAACCAATGTTAAAAAAAAAACATATGAATGAATAGAAACATATAGTTAAAATGATAAATATTGAATAATTAACAAAGATGTGTTGTGCAAAGAAAAAGTTCAGCTTACCCACTTGGTTAGTCCAATTTGTTGTATGCGTCTCCCGAACCGTCTGTCTGTTACTTCAACTACTTTAGTTAATAAATATAAATCCGTGCAACCATGCGGGTTTTTGTTTTCATTTATTTTTATATAAATATTTTGTTTTCAATTCTAAATTAGTATATATTATAATATATATGTGTCTATCAATTTTTAAAACATAATAAGTTTACTGTATATTTTTTCATTGAATAGATTGTTTCAAACTTTCACATGTATTTGTATCTTCTTCTATATATATATATTCAGATTATTATTTCATTATTAAAATCGTAACTATATATATAAAGATTAGTAAAATATTGTTTTATTGTCATATTCAAAAATATTGTAACATTTCACAAATTTAGAAAGTTTTTAAAAAATTAAACTTTTCGCTTCATAGATTTATATTATCGAGTAAATAATTAAATATTTAGTTTTTGTTTAATTTTAAAATAAACTATATAGTTTAAAATTTGTTTTCATTGGTTCAAAGTAGTAAAGATTAATCATTGTTAGATAATATGATTTTTGTTGTTTAAAAAAAAAATCTTTATAATTTTAAAAGTTAATATCGACAAATATTTAAATATTTAACATATGGAGGTATAGTATTACAACATTAAATTATATCTATTTAATTTATACTATCTATAAATTCAATGGATCATCTATTGTTTAAATCCAATTATTGATAGCCCAATAAAAATTTTTTGTAGTCCCAATATTTAAATGATAAGTTTATAGATTAAATGTGACATGACTTTATAGTAATAGGTCCATTAAATCCATTTTAAAAAAAATCACACATGAATCAAGATTGTGACTTCTGTTTTAATATATAAGAAGATATACGGACACTTCCTAGTTCCTATTATATTCGTGATACGTTTGCTTTCTGAAAATGTTCCGTCAACTTGTGAATTAAATCTTTCATTCTTAAAATATGTCGAAAGAAAGATTTATAACCAAGAAATTAGACTTTGTTCGAGACTTACCAATAACACAATTACTGGATTCGACAACTAAATTGATTCAACAAAGTGCCAGACCAAAGTATACAGTAGTTATATTCCTATGTTTTTCTAAAAGAGAAAATGATAAAGACAAGTTGATGTTTCTGACAATACAACGATGGGGATGATTGGCAAGTGCCGTGGTTTTTATTTTTTTGCTTTAGAATAATAGCTATAGATTTTATTGTTGTAACAGTAGATTAATTATTTCCAGGGCACTAAATATAAAGCTTTAGAAAAATTGATTTTCAAAGCTATTTTGTTTTCTATTTTAGTTTCTATGGCTGTAACTTTATATTTTTTTTTAAAGCATGATTGGTAAACTAAAGTGGATGTAGAAAAAAAATGAACTGTAGAAATCACTCACAGCACTTACCAATCACCCCCGATGCAACTTCTATATATGGTTAACATATATTCATTAATTTTTCTGGAATTTCCAAATTGATCACTTCAAATTCTCGCGCTCTAGTCACAGATCTGAATTATAGAAAGTGCAAGTACAACCATGAAGGAGTAAACTAAAGGAGAATTAGGTGACATACACATGAGAAAATCAAAAATAAAGTTTCTAACCATAAGAATGTTTGGCTATGATATTATACATATTAATCTATGATTTTAGAGAATAGAGTAGGTATTGAGAGATTAAAGGTAGATTAGAGAAGGTTAATGGGAGATTAGTAGATAGATTAGGTAGTAATCATGTTTAAGAGTATTTAAGAATCATCATGAACAAGAGAAAGAGTCTAGAGAGATAATCTCATACTTCTTAATTATTAATCTGATCAGAGTTTACAATATATATGAGGAGGCAACAATATGATGAGGGTTTCATAAAGTAGCATTATTACAAGAGATAAGATTAGCTTTAATTCAAACCATCCAATGAGCTTCTTCCTTGTGCATAAAGCTCCTTTTGCTTTATCCAGCTCTTCTCCAGCCTGTCACACGCGCCTCATCTTCCCTTGCAACGGACTGATGCCTTAGCTAAGGGAATAAGACTTCTCTTCTTCTTCCAAAGTTACCCAGGTAACTAGTATGACTAGTATACTAGTAAGTTACTCGAGTAACTAGTAATACTACGACCTGTTCATCATACTCAACTCCTCATGCCTTTCTCTTCCTATATATTGATCTCATCTCAACACTCCCCCTCAAGCTTAGCTTTGTGAAAGTCTAAACTTGGATAGCCATGAGATCTTCCTCATTAAAAACCTCACCAAGGAAAACCCATTGGGACAAAACCTTGATGAGGGAAAAAGAGTAAAGACCTCATGACTTAGGGGATCAACTCCTTCTCTTCCCAAGATCTATGAGTCCTAATCTGATGTGAATGGACTCCATAGTCTTTTGTCTTGCTGCCTTGGTGAACACATCTGCCAACTGATCTTCACTTCTTGTATAACATGACAAGATCACTCCCAAGACTATCATCTGCCTCACCTTGTGGCAATCTACTTCAATGTGCTTTGTCCTCTCATAAAACATTGAGTTTGTAGCAATGTGAATAGCCGCCTGATTATCACAATTCATAGTCATTGGTGTTGCTTGCTCAATTTCCAAGTGCCTAAGAATCCCTTTGATCCATACCAACTCGTTGGTAAGCTTTAGCATAGCTCTATACTCAGCTTCAGCACTAGAGCATGATACAACCTTCTGCTTCTTACTCTTCCAAGTAACCATGTTTCCTCCAATGAAAGTGCAGTAGCCTGTTGTAGACCTTTTGTCTGCTCTATCACCAGCCCAATCAGCATCACAATAACCCACAACTTCAGTGCTTTTATTACAGCCCATCCATATTCCAAGCCCTTGAGTTCCATTCAGGTACATGAGAACCCTCTCCACCATGCGCCAGTGATGTTCTTTTGGAGCTTGCATATGCTGGCTCACTTGATTCACAGCAAAACAAATGTCTGGCCTAGTGATGGTCAAGTATATCAGCTTCCCCACAAGCTTCCTATACAGCTTTGGATCATG
>NC_027751.1:15419125-15419600 GCF_000695525.1 Brassica oleracea var. oleracea | reverse complement strand
CTCCCAATTCTTCTCTTCATAATACCCTTTATCTTCCATGAATTTCACATCCCTAGACACCAAGACTCTTCTAGCAGTGGGATCAAAGCACTTGTATCCCTTTTGAGATGCGGAATAGCCAATAAGCATAGTCTTGGTGCTCTTTGCTTCAAGTTTGTTTCTCATCTCTCCTGGCCCCAGTACCTAGTACACACACCCAAATGTCCTCAAGTGATCTAGAACTGGTCGACTCTTGTTTAGTACCTCAAATGGAGACTGATCCTCTAGGATTCTGGTTGGTATCCTGTTGATTAGATAGCAAACAGTCATCACAGCATCACTCCAAAATCTCTTAGAGACACTCTTGTGGAACATCATTGAACAGGCCACTTCCATGAGGTGTCGGTTCTTCCTTTCAGCAACTCCATTCTGTTGTGGAGTGTACGGAGAGCTAGTCTGATGTAGAATCCCATGTTGAGCTAAGTGATCTTTGAAT
>NC_027751.1:15418575-15418937 GCF_000695525.1 Brassica oleracea var. oleracea | reverse complement strand
TAGATAAACAAGGCGCAGTCCAAACATCAGAGTGATTCAAATCAAAGAAATTCTCATAAATAGTGGATGATCTTTGAAACACTGTCCTACAATGTTTGCCCAAAATACATGTCTCACAATCATTATTTTTAAACATGACACCTGGTAACATAATGCTTAAAGCCCTAACATGTGGATGTCTAAGTCTAGCATGCCACAATGTATATTTACTTAAGGAAGAAACATAACTAAAAGAGTAACAAGAACTAGAGATGGGACTAAGATCTTCAAGCATCTAAAGGTCTCCTTTGGTTGCTCCTTGCCCAATCAACTTATTGCTTTTAATATCCTGAAACTTAACATCATCAGGACTAAAGATAACA
>NC_027751.1:15417569-15418281 GCF_000695525.1 Brassica oleracea var. oleracea | reverse complement strand
TAGTAGTGTAGGTGCTTTTAAACATGTCTAGTAACTTATCAGTATTACTAGGATTACTAGCAGCAGTGTAACAACTTTTAAAAATGTCTAGTAATTTATCAGTATTACTAGGCAATGTATGAGCAGCATATGAGTATCCAAGGGTGTTACCAGACTCCTTAAGAGCTTTGAAGAAGGCTTCAAGGTCAGATCTCTTGAACACCTCCTCATCCATACCCTTTCCAACCAGTTGATGAGACGCCAAGGCTCTACCTTCACTTTCACCTACCTTAGCGCCTGAGCTAGCTCCGGATGAACCAGCACCATTTGCTTCAGCAGAAAGATGAACCTTTGCATCCCTATCCATGTTGACCCCGCGTGGCCTGAGGTGAGGATGTAGGATCCAACACTCACTCTTCTTGTGACCGGTCCTCTTGCAATGCTCACAGCTTCCCTCATACTTTTCATACTTCCTTCCTGAGCCTCTGTATGCAGCCTTGTTTGCTTGCATTCCTTCAGCTTGATGAGCCATAGTAAGCTCACCCTTGCCTCCAAACATGCCTAGAGATCCCTCCTCCTTCTGAAGTTGCGCGCATACTTCTCTATGGATGGTAGGTTCGGCGATCTCAAGATGTGTTTGATGACATCCTTGTAGTAAGGATCCAATGTCATCAACAACCCAAACACTTGATCTTGTTCTCTTCTTTCCATAAGAGCTGCTTGATCAGTGGTG
>NC_027751.1:15394846-15417512 GCF_000695525.1 Brassica oleracea var. oleracea | reverse complement strand
TGGAGTTAATGACTCTCTTCAGCTCAAACACACGGCTAATGTTGGAGACGTTTCCAAACGTCTTTGAGAGGGTCTCCCACAAGTGTTTGGGAGTCTCACAGTAACTGTAAGCTTCAAGAAGAGGAACATCAAGAGATCCTTGCAGCACGGAGAGCACCATCAAGTCTTCTTGTACCCATGTCTTGGCTTCAGCTTTGGTGAGAGTATTTTCCTCTTCACATTCTTCAGTTTCTTTGGCCACTGGCTTCGGACCATCATCAGTGATGTGGCTCCACAGCCCTAACCTTCCAATGGAAGTCTTCACCAATCTAGACCACAAGAGGTAGTTTGAACCACCCTTCAGCGTAACCGGGACAATAACTAGCTTGCTGAAGTTGTTTCCTTCCATCTTCTCTTGCTTGAACCAGAAATGACCAGAAAGCTTCAAATTTGCAACGCAGCTGAAGAACACACAGTACCAGACTTCAAGAACACACGAACTCAAAGCACAACACCACAGGACTCAACTTTATCACACAGCTTCACGGAACCCTCAAGAACACAAGAGCAAGAACACAAGGACACAAGAGCTAGAGAAAGAAAGAAATGGAACGAGGTTTCTCAATACCAAAGCCAACCTGGCTCTGATACCATATGATTTTAGAGAATAGAGTAGGTATTGAGAGATTAAAGGTAGATTAGAGAAGGTTAATGGGAGATTGAGAAGGTTAATGGGAGATTAGTAGAGAGATTAGGTAGTAATCATGTTTAAGAGTATTTAAGAATCATCATGAACAAGAGAGAGAGTCTAGAGAGATAATCTCATACTTCTTAATTATTAATCTGATCAGAGTTTACAATATATATGAGGAGGCAACAATAGGATGAGGGTTTCATAAAGTAGCACTATTACAAGAGATAAGATTTGCTTTAATTCAAACCATCCAATGAGCTTCTTCCTTGTGCATAAACCTCCTTTTGCTTTATCCAGCTCTTCTCCAGCCTGTCACACGCGCCTCCTCTTCCCTTGCAACGGACTGATGCCTTAGCGAATAAGGCTTTTCTTCTTCTTCCAAAGTTACCCAGGTAACTAGTATGACTAGTATACTAGTAAGTTACTGGGGTAACTAGTATTACTACGACCTCTTCATCATACTCAACTTCTCATGTCTTTCTCTTCCTATATATTGATCTCATCTCAACATAATCTACAAAGTGACGAACATACCCTTATCTATGCGCGTGAAAAGAGTCTGATGTCGATGTGTCTTCTTCAATCGAAGAGATTTCTTTCACTTCAAACAAACTTTGAACACAGACGACACATCATAAAGGAAGAAAAGAGATAGAGGAATTTCAAAGAGAGACGATGAACGAGAAGGGTGAGGGTGTTCGAGAAGCTATTTAGGGTTCTTGTGGTGATTGGCTGTGGCGGTTGTATCTGTGGGTGATTATATATGCAAGGTGTTTGGTTCGTTGGGTTGGAAATAGTGATGAAGAAGCAGATGATAGATTGAATTGGGGAAGATGAACAGTAATGTTGTGTATCATATTTTATTCTATTTATAATTACAGTATAGTATGCTACAATTTTTTCTTTCTCTTCGGTAAAGTGTATCTCCTTCGCCTTCTAATTCTTCTCTTTCACTACTCCATCAGCTCCATTGTCTTATTTTTCAGCACCGCCGCCACTAATAACCATCCCAGAATTAGATGGTGAGTTGCATTGGAGAAGAAAACAATGCTCTTTGTTAATATGTTTTATTTTGAACTGTTGTAACAAATATAGTAGAATATAAATTCATGGTACTAAAGGTTGTATGCTACTGAAATGAATCCGACTTTTAGAGTTTTGTAATTACAACAATTAATATATAATGATCCACCATTTTTTTCACGAACAATACATTTACATGAAGAATATACATAAGTTCTTGCGAAAATTCTTGTTAATATTATAGC
Source organism: Brassica oleracea var. oleracea (assembly GCF_000695525.1). NCBI lineage: Eukaryota > Viridiplantae > Streptophyta > Magnoliopsida > Brassicales > Brassicaceae > Brassica > Brassica oleracea. The sequence continues at coordinate 15,415,571 of NC_027751.1, read as the reverse complement.
ATACTATTCTATATAATCGTAGAAGTATAGTCTAGTACAATATTTTTTCTTCGCGTTTGTTTCTTATTTTTCATCCTTTTCCTCAACCTTTTCTTCTCTCGTAGCTCTTTTTTTTTTTTATGTTCTTCATTCATGTCAAGCGTTCCATTGTCACCATTACTACTATTGATTGTTTCGGCACTGTCACCATCTTCTCTCCACCACAGTCACCAATCGTCATCTCTTCCTCCTTATGTATAGGTTCGTTTCCTACTCCCAACAACGTCATTTCATCTGCTACCTTACAACTGTGTCGATACTATAAAGTATATAGTACAATACAGTTTTTAGTTGCTTTCTCTTCAACACGTTCAGGGCTATTTGAAGGATATTAATGTCATTTTTTGAAGAATCTGTCACATCGATGAGCTTATACTGTAGAATGAACATATTCTTTATTTTAGTGCCATTTATGTATATCTCACAAATTCACCCTAAACTAAATCTTCAAAAAAAAAACCAAGCAAATCACGTTAGAGATTATTAAGGAAAATCTAAATTTAATAACTATAAAAACAACTAGAGTCTCTGGCTCTTGTGCTAAAGGGTTCACAGCAGTGAGTACCACCACTGGGTTCGAGTTCGGCCACAGTCTTAAGTGGTAAAAACGAAGATTCTGCGAGCTTCGTGGTGATCAGTCATTTAGCCTATGGGACTATAAGACCACACCACACCACGGTTATCAAAAAAAAAACTATAAAAACTAAAATTAAGCCCATAACCATAAAAAGATGGTTAAAATATACTCTGTAAAATAAAAAATTTCTACAAACTTTAAACCATATACATATTTTTTTCTATTTAAAGATTTAAAAGGATATATAACATTTTTAAAATTACTTCACGAATAAAAATAATTAAATGTTATAACATATGCCAAAAGATCATGCGATGACACAATAATTTAATATGGTTCACCAAATATACTACGGTTATTAGAAGTGAAATATATTTTTGGATACATTAAAATTACAAGAAAAAATATATCAATATTACGGTTTAACAAGACTCGGCTAACTACTAATATATAAAACGAGATTTCCAGCTAGAAATGGTTATTCGCTTAATTTACTTTTAACTATATTCTTAATTTATTTTGGTTTTTGGTTCTTCCAAAAAATCACCACCCATTATCTAAATATATCTATTATTATTCGTTTTTATGAGGAAAAACAAACATGCAGCAAAACAATATGATGATTTGGTTTAGCTGGCATTGCTCCATTTTTTGTTTTATTACTAAACCTTGTTTTTTTGTTTCTTGGCAATATCCGCTTTGATCGCTAAACTGTAGATCAAAAAATCATAACCAAACCTCACAACTCTATACAAAGTATTTACAAATGGTTAGCTTACTGGCAACGACTTAAAACTTTAGCAGGATAGACTTTGTAGTTCTAGCAAATTTTGACAGCTACCTGAGATATACAAATGCATATATACATATAATGCACACCGGAGATTGCACACACACATATATGTAGTTTATACTAACACTCAAGACTCAACAAGTAGACATAGAGCCATGCTATTCTTGCTTGGATTTTAGTTGCATTACACTATCCTCTTCATCTGTCTTTTTCTATCTTTTAAATTATGTATATCTCTTTCTGTTATTTATATTAGGTTTCAAGTATATAAATATGAGGTTCTTATCGTGATGTCTTTCTTATCTTTCAAGGAGTATACAAATTGATTGATGGCAAAGTAACTATTTTACTGTTTCAGTTGTATTGTAAAAAGAATGACTTGAAAGTATTTCGAAAAGACTGATATCATCTAGAAACTTATCCTTGTAGCAGTGATAGGTAATTTAACTATTCACAAATAAAAATATTTTAAATTATTTTAAATCTTTTTTAACCGGTATGAACAATATTCATACTCTTTTTTTTTACCCAAATCAAAATATTATATTAATTTTCTGGCTTAACAAACCAAAGACTGTCAACCATACAACAGGTTACAAACCACATTCCAAAAAATCAGTTAACAGAAACCAGTAGCACTACAACCGCACTTACCAAATGCCTCCACAAAAATATTCAACCACCATTTTAAGCGCCAGATGAATGTCTTTCATTCGCAAATAGATGATCCAACCAATGGGGATGACCCGCAGCCACATAAGACTGAGTAAGTCCTAAGCTTTTAACACTTTGCGCGATGAAAGAAACACTTCTAACCGACTCCCATGATCCAATCCTTAACTCCCAAGCTTCAAAAGCATGCAGGTCTTTCTTGATCTCCGAAGCTTCATACTGAAGCGCAGGCCACAAGTGAGGTCTTTCAATTGCCTCAACAAAATCACCACATGTTGAGACGAACCTGACCTTCCTCTTCCTCATACTCCGCACACTTTCAAGGACCCACAACCAAACCTGCAACTTAGCCTCGTTCCGTGATTTTACACCCGAAAAAGCCCTTCTACTGTGTTCCAAAACAATGCCTCTATTATTCTTCACAACCCACGCAGCACCCATTGTATCGCAGCCTATATTCCAGTCATAATCAAACTCACAGAGTAACCATCCCTCTGGCACCTCAAGATGACTAGACGGTAGTTCCCTTCTCGACACTATCGCCTATGTGTGCTCCATTTGATTCTGGATTTGTTGCGCTAAAAACCAAGAATTGGACTCCTCTTTTGCTTTCTTAATAATGTCTTCAGCCGCAAAAGCTTTACCTTCAAAAAGGAGCCTATTCATGTTCTTCCACAAGTACCACAAGACCCACAGCCAGCACCGGGAAACTTCAACATCAACCTTTACTTCCTTACTCAACTTCAGGAGATATGCCACATTTTGATACACCGATTGAACATGAAATCCATTCTGAGGACATGGGATGTTAGATAACACCCAGACTTGTCTTCCTAAGTGGCAACTGAACATCACATGGTTGACTGATTCACCCTCAAATGCACAAAGTTGACATCTATCATCACACTTGAGTCCTCTTGCCATTAACAAATCTGCAACAGGGAGCGCTTCCGATAATGCTTTCCAAAGGAATGTCTTAATCTTTGGAACCGCAAAAACTTTCCAAATTTGAACTTTGAGGGTATTGATTGACGGGAGAACTTCAGCCACCACTCTAAGCTCCTTACTCCTTTCCTTTGACGCAAACCAGTAACCTGATTTAACCGTATGAGCCCCTGATTTGTTAAATTTCCACACCCAAAAATCTTCTGAAGTGGTCACAGGTTGGTTCTTCAAAAGAATCTTAATATCCGAGGGCAAAAAGACCTCCTCCAATGCCCTCTGGTTCCACCTTCTGTTTTGAAAATCAATCAAGTCCCTCGCTCTAAGATTGATGTTAAACGTACAGTTTTTAATCCACGGAGCACGCGGTCCATACCCATCATCCTCATCCTCAAACCATTTATCAGACCACACATTAATGGAATTCCAATCTCCCACTCTCTTCTGAAGGCCTTTAATGAGAAGTTCTCTACCGAATAACAAACTTCTCCAAGCATAAGATGGCCTTTCTCCTAGTTTGGCATTTAAAAATCTAGAGTTTGGAAAGTATCTGCTTTTAAGAAACTGCACCAGTAAGCATTAAGGAGAAGAAAGAACCTTCCACGCTTGTTTTGCCAAAAGTGCTTGGTTAAATGCTTCCAAGTCTCTGAAGCCCATGCCTCCACTTTTTTGGGCAAACAAATCTTATCCCAAGCTATCCAATGAATTTTCCTCTTGTGAGCATCGGAGCCCCACCAGAAATTCGCCATAACACTGGAGATGTTAGCGCAGATCGTTTTAGGGAGTTTAAAAACCGACATCGCGAACACAGGTAAGGCCGAGGCTGTAGACTTTAATAGAACTTCTTTTCCCCCTTGCGATAGCTTCCGCAAGTACCACACATTCAACCTTCCATTCACCTTCCCTTTGAGATAACCAAACAACTCTATTTTAGAGCTACTAAGGCATTCTGGTAGGCCCAAGTACTTACTCGTTCCTCCTTCGTTTGAGATATTAAGCACCCCTTGAATCAAACTTTTAGTTGTTGGATCAACTTGAGAACCAAAAGAGATTGCAGATTTCTGCAAGTTAATGGTTTGGCCTGTGGCACTACCATAAACTGCAAGAATGTTTTTGACGGAACGAGCTTTGTTTTCAGACGTTTGACACAAAAAGAGACTGTCGTCGGCAAACAACAGGTGATGCACCGACGGGCCAGCCACAGCAAATTTCAACCCATTGATCAATCCCTGACTTTCAGCTCTGTTCAGAAGATGCGTAAGACCCTCTGTACATAAAACAAAGAGGAACAGAGAGAGGGGATCTCCCTGCCGAAGACCACGTTGCGGCCTGATCCGACCATACGGCTCGTCATTTACCAGCACTGCAAAAGAGATTGTTTCAACACAGGTCATCACTAACTTCACCCATCTACCATCAAAGCCTAAAGCTTCAAGTAATCTCCTTAAATAACTCCATTCTACCTTGTCATAAGCCTTCGACATGTCAGTTTTCACCACCATACTATCATTCTTGATCTCCGGATGAACATGCAGGGCATGGACAGCTTCATGGGCAATCCCAATATTTTTTGTGATCAATCTCTCAGCTACAAAAACCGACTGATTGACTGAGACAATCGCAGGGAGGATGGGTTGTAAACGCCTAACCATAACTTTTGAAATGATCTTATACAGCACAGAGCATAGGCTTATCGGACGCAGATCACCCATGGTCTCAGGTTCTTGAACTTTAGGCAGTAGACACAAGTAGGTGAAGTTCCAGTCCGCTGGCAGCATCCCTCTTTCAAAGAAATTTCTCACTTCCACCAAGACTTTTGGGCCAATCTCATCCCAATATTACTGAAAGAAAAGACCCGACATGTCATCTGGAACTGGGGCGCTCGAAGCTTTGATACTGAAGACTGCACCTTTGATCTCTTCATCTGTGACCACACTAACCAAAACTTGGTTCATTGCTTCCGAGACTCTAGGTCTCATGTCTTGAAACCATGGCTGATAACTTGAGGGGTTAGAGGACTTGAATAAAGTAGAGAAATAGTCCACTGCCACTTGAGCTTTCACTTCTTCAGACCATTGTTCCACCCCGTTACTGTCCCTGATTTTGATCAACTTCCTCTTTGCTCTGTTCACCTTGACCGACTCATGAAAGAATTTAGAGTTTCTATCCCCAAACTTCAACCATTTCTCCATGCTTCTTTGTTTCCAGAAGAGTTCTTTGTCCCTATAAGCTTTGCATAGCTCCTTTTTTATCACTCTAATCGCATGCCAGCAGGGATAATTCCTTGATTGAAACCATTCTAGCCTTCTTTCCAAAAGATGGATTCTATCCTTTGCATTAAAGACTCTCCCTTTCTTCCAAAGACTAATCGCAGCCCTGCAGTCTCTTAGTCTTTTAGCCACACATCTGTTGGTTGATCCACAGGCTAGACCTCTCCAAGCTTTGATTATCTTCTGTTTGACCTCAGGATGAAACAAAAGCTTTTTTGTCAAAACGGAACTGATCTTTTTTTCTCGCTTTCAGAGCTTGCAATTTCACCAATACTGGTCTGTGGTATGAGCCGTGTTTATCCATAAACCTTTGGTTTGATGTTGGGAAAGCTCTCCTCCATTCCTTATTACTAAAGGCTCTGTCCAAACAACACTGAATCCACTGTTTCCATCTCTGACCAGCCCAAGTAAATCTGATGCCCAACGACTGAAGCTCTTCCATCCCCCAAGCAGACAACATATCACCAAACGGTTTGGAAGATGATTCGTGTCGCAGTAGGCCTCCCAACTTCTCATCATTACTTAGGATCTCGTTGAAATCTCCTATCAAACACCACTTTTCTTTTCTTCCTACCCCAATCCTACTCAGCCTTTCCCACACAATCTTTTTCCTTTCATCTGACGCAGGTTCTCCATATATACACGACAGAAAAAAAACCACTTCACCAAAATGCACCTGCATATCAATCATGTTCTTATCCGCATACTTAATATCAAGCTTGATGTCGCTCTTCCAAAATAAAGCCAAGCCACCACTCAAGTCTATGGGATTAACTGTAAACACTCTGCCATACCCTAACCATTCCCTCAAATCCTCCAAAACATTTCTGCAATTTTTCGTTTCCATCAAGAACATGATCTCCGGAAAATGTGTTTGACGTATTTCCCGGAGTCGCTGAATTGTCAGGTCTTGAGTACGCCCCAATCCCTGGCAATTCCAACTCAGAATGCTCATTAAAGGCTGGGTGATCCCTCCCTTGGGATCACCTTTGGGGTTTTAGACTTCGCCAAAACAAGAAGCTCCCCAACTTTAGTTTCTATCTTTCTCTTCTTACTGCCTTCCACTCTTTTTCCAGCCGCTTTATCCCATAGAACTCCTGCAGCTTGATCTGAGCCTAATAAGGGTCTCGGCTTTCTTTTTGATTTTGGAGGACGTCTGCGTTGGTAGGTTTTCTTGGTAGCTCCGGACGAAGCACATGGTTCCAAAAAACCCATGCTAAATACTGTAGAGCCACCAGAAGAGACCCAGAAAGTACCTCCAAAGTTTGCATCCTCACTCTCAGCCATCGAAATGTTATATGCATTCCACCTCCCGACTGCACACGATCTAATAGCCGAAGCCATTAATTTCTCAGACTTCCTTAATCCCACCTGCATTTTCTTAGACTCCTATAGCTGAATACAATCCCCTTGCCTTTATTGAAATCTTTGGACAAGATAGGAGGGGCCTCGAGTCTTAACACCATACGCTGTAAGATAGGATCTTGTTCAACTGCAGCCACAGAAGATTTAACTCTCTCTTCTCTAACTATTCTATCTTCATTTGTGGCCAGCATCAAGTACTGCATCATCTCATCTAGCACTTCTTTCACAATCTTCGGTCTTCCCGTCACTGAGTTAATCCCCACCTGATCTTCATTTAGGACACCGAAGAGAGGATCGTCTTCCTGAAGAACTGGTTTTTTCAACTCCAGTTCCTTAGCAATTCTCTGACGCCTTGCCACAGCTTCATCTTTCATCCTTTTTACTACGAGGGGGAATATGCTTCATTCGTGATTTAATCTCTGACATGTGAAATATCGCTTCTGAATTCTTTCATAGTTGAAGTGAATGGTCACCGACTTTCCTCCCTTAATCTTTACTATCTTTGACATTCTCAGCGGGTTCGCTACGTTGAACCTCACCTGAACCCTTTCATAAGGTTGAGTTTGTGGTTTCTGAGGATCAAAAATGAGGACTTTGACTTCCCCCACCAGATCTCCAAGCGCCATTATAGCTTCCTTCGTATAGTAATTAATGGGGATATTACTAATACGGATCCACAGCAGAATAAACTGGAGATAGTCATCCGGCGGATCTTCAACCCATCTTTCAACGACCACAGCCCACTCGTTAAAGGTATGAACCCCTTTTTCCAGCACATCCAGCAGGTCGTGTTCGTGATCAAAGAAGAACTGGAAACGTTCTTGCGACAGAGCTACCCCTCTACACTTGCCTTCCTTTTGCCATTTACTTGGCATCCTCCAGATGAATGTCGACATCTTCTGACATTCTGGGTTTAAAGTTCTACCCACCAGACTCAGCTTGTTCTTCTAATTCGAACAGAAATCCGGTAGTTCCGGCATTTCGAAAGGCTCATCTTCTTCTTCCAAAGAAAGAGCCATTAAAGCTCTATCCATAGCAACAGACATCTTCAGTAAACCAAGAAACCTCCGCGGCCAGCCTCTTCACAACGATTCGTTCCAAATTTGACCTCGAATTGAAATCTTTTCTTCCCACTTGAAACAAGAACCCTAGATCTTATTTTCTTTCGTGCTAAAAAGTAGCTGCAAAGTACCACAAAGTGGTTGTAATCCTTTAAAGACAACGTGTTTTTTCCATTTTTTCCTGGGTCCCACACTCCACTTACTTACTTCCGCTAGAGATAAAAACTTAAGCCCATTGAGGGACGCATTCCTATTTTGCAACAGTTTTTGTTGTGAACAATGAAAGTATTACACCCTCGGTCACATTTTGACTTATTAATAACATAATAAGTCACTTATGTCTACTGGGACACTTTTTGCCAACCAAATCCCGAACTATCATATATTTGGTTAGCTTTTATTTACAACCAAATTATATCCCAATTAATGGGACCCACTATCTTCTCTCCTTTTTTTTTCCTGAAATATTGTTCTTTGTTATAAGATAAGCATTGAAATGATCATCCACTTCTTTACCAAACTAAAGCACTATGATCATCCACTCCTTTACCAACTCAAGCACTATGATCATCTACCCATCAAGCACTATGATCACCCACTCATTTACCAAATTAAGCACCATCTTTGTTATTTTATGTATTGTTGTTCACTATAAATACCATCACTCATCTCACTCTTTTGTACACAAAAAAAAAACAAGAACAAGAGTTTATAATCAAAGAATCATTACATTTTGGTTTGTCAACTTTTGTTCCTATCTAATGCAGTAAATATACTATTATATACTATTTAAGTGTCCCTTCATAAACCGAACTTTCATAAACAAAATATTATTGTAATATGATTGGCGACTTGCGTATGATGTCCATTGTTATGATTATCGACTTAGAGAGTTGGTATAGCACTTTTAGAAGGTTTTGACTGTTTGATGGGTGCAAGGAATGTTATGACTCATTTGTTTTCCTTTCGCGCGGAGATCGAATCACTATTTTGGACTATGGAATATATACGAAACTTACGTCAATTTCAGGTCATATTTACAACGGATTATTCCTAATTGATGAAGATGGTTTCGGAACCAGAGGAATGACCAGCTTTTGAAGCTTATTTGAAAGATCGAAATTTTGAAGGATAGTTTTCACAGCTCACAGATCATTCATATCTCGCGGACGCAAAATAAAAAGGCGGATAGCCTAGCACGGAATGCTAGGAGACAGCTGTCTTTCGTTTTCTATACGGATGTGGAGCAACCTTTTTGATTTTCAAAGGCTACATGAGAAAAAAAATTATTAGATGCAATGCAAGGATAAAGAGCGATATAAGTATAGCCCTATAACTATTCAGACAAAATAAAGGAAATTATTTAACTCTATTAGCAAAACAGTCTTAAATTAAAATCATAAACCTTGAAAGATAGGCTTTTGTTTCTACATCCACGAGACTAAGATTACACAAATGGTTTCTTTACTTAATTATTAAAATTTCAATTAATTTAATATATGTTTCCACCTTTTACCTTTTTATATCTGTATAAAATAGACATAAAATTTTACTTTTTTTTTCCAAAAACTCTCTTTAGTAATACTGACACGGTAAAATACATCAACACGATACAAATGATGCTAACATAACCGACTCAAAATGCATTTCTTACGAGGATAACACATCTCAATTTCTCATCTTATTTATTTTTAATATTTTTGAGAACGACATCTTAAAATATGGCATCTTCGTAATTATTATGAAAGCCTTTTAATTGGGTGTTATTTATAACCTGTAATACACTTAACTAGTCAAAACACATGGATTAATTAATCAAATACGTAAGCCGCAGGATACCAACACTGATGATGCGTATAATCCTATTACAATGGATAAACCAATTTCAGATTATTAAAAGTAATAATATGTTGTTATACTCACTGGGACACAACACAATAATGCAAATAGTAGTGTCCACTGGTAATAATCTAAAATTAAGCACCAACCATGCCTCCGCATAGACTAAGCACAAAATATTAATTAAACAACCCCTAAGCACAAAACCAGAGTTTTTGGACATAGTTATACAGTTGAAGAAAGGAAGAAATCGATTGTGAAAAATTCATTGATCCAATGTAATAATAATTTTCATAAAAAATTTAATTAGAAATTTACAAACCGATATTTTTCAACATTTAAAAGAATGAAAAAGGGAAAATAAAAGTTGTTCTTTTTAAAAAAAAAAAAAAAAAAGTTGTTTGCAACATCGTAAAACTTAAGAATGTATAAATCTTCACATTTTACCTAAAAAGTGAATTTGTCAATTTTTAACACCTTGGCAATAACATTAATGGCGCAATATAAAATAAAAATGTTAGTCTTTCTTAAGTCATTTTGTTTTTAAGCGCACTGTATTCAGGAGTCCACAATTATTCTCGAATCCTGAGTAAGATTCTTCAAGAGGTTCGAATCCTAGAAGTGCATAATAAGTACCATCAAAGCCCAAAACTACAGAAGAATATAAGTGAAGTACTCTAGTCTCTGGATACAAAATATAGAAAATTGTCTATAACTTCTCCACCAGAACACTTCTCATAAAGAATTATTCTTGGATTCACCCCCTAGGGTGAACCTCTAAGTTCACCAACCAATAGGATTGTGTTATTTCATATTCGATATCTTTTAAAAAAGAAAACAAAATATTGTCAATTTATATTATTTTTTTAAAATTAAAAAGTAAAAAAGAAATAAATAAAAAATAGTAGTAATTACAAAAAAAAAATATTTTTAACGTCATCAGCAAAACATTAAACCCTAAATCCTAATCCCTAAACCCTAAATCCTAAACCTTAAACCCTTGGGTAAACCCTAAACTTTAGGATAAAGCTTAAACTATAGGATAAATCTTAAACTCTAAATCAAAATCACTAAACACTAAAATATTCAAGAGTTTAGGGTTTAGTATTTAGGGTTTAGAGTTTTAGGGTTTAGTGTTTTTATTTAGAGTTTAGGATTTACCCAAGGGTTTAGAGTTTACCCAAGGGTTTAGGGTTTACCTAAGGGTTTAGGTTTACCCAAGGGTTTAGGGTTTAGGATTTAGAGATTAGGATTTAGGGTTTAGTGTTTTGCTGACGACGTTAAAAAGATTTTTTTAATTCTTTTTTTCTGTAGCTGCTATTTTTTTCACTTTTTTTATTTTAAAAACATAATATAACTTGATAATATTTTGTTTCCTTTTTTAAAAGATATCGATTTGAAATAATGAAATCTTATTGGCTGGAGGGTGAACCCAAGAATAACTCTCTCATAAATGGGCTGGTTATTACATTGTATATTCTAAGTTGGGGGAAACCGCAAGTAATGACTTTACTTAAAATTTATAGACAAGTAGCTTCATGTTCATCATTTCAATTTTGGAGGAGAGAACTGATTAGTAAAAAACAAAAGATTAAATACACGAATTAAAGCATAATTACGAGGAAGGTTATTTATTTTCTATGAACCTTTAAATTTATAAAGCGAAAATTTGATAGTACAGTTAGAACACTCTCAATGGATCCTCTTTCAAAGTTTCTTAATATACATATATGAATACATATATTAAAAAGCTTTGGAAGAGAACTCTCCATTGTGGGTGCTTTTAAAGTAGGCTCTGAAAAAATAGGAGTTCATTCAAAACCAAAAAATTTATTATAATTTTTTTTAAATTGATAGTATTTTTTTACTAGTTTTCTTTAAACAAAAATGTTTGTTTAAATTATTTGTTATTTTTAACAAAAACAAGGTTATTAGATTCAATGACATTATGGAAATAATATTTTATGTATTATTAAATTTATTCATCATAATAATAACACCAAATTAATTTATATTTTTATTCTAATTAATTACATGTTATATATTAATATATGTATATGAATAAATATTTTTTAAAATAAAATAGGGGTCCTATAAAATAATACCCCATTTAAATGTTTCAAATGTATGTCCTCAAGTCGGACTCTGAGTGCAGTACCCAAATCTCACTAACCACCACAATGGCGATGCTTACCGTTGTGTTCACAACAGTGATCATAGCGATCATCGCAATTCTCGTCTCGAGTAGCCAATTCAGTTACGAAATCTTCGCATTGCCTGAAATCCTCCGTTCGCGTGATGTGGTCCGCAAAGGTGGTTAACTTCACCGGAGCCTCTCCGGGTGTAGCTTTCGATCCATCTGGAGAAGGTCTGTACGGCGGTGTGGTCGGATCCTGAAATGGCGAGGTGAATCGCTTGGATGGATAGACTTCGCATACACTGTAGCTAACAGGTATATCAACATGTATACCCCATGTTTACAAAGATCATGTGACCATCTCGATCGAGCTTTTAGCATTGTTAACTTAGCTTCGTGATTCAAGGAGCTTTTATCATGTCTTGTGGTGGTAGCCTTAGAGGTTGCTTGTATCATTATCTTGAACCTAAACATTAGGGACGGGCACATAGTAAATATCCTGAATTTTGAAGATATCTGTATAATCAGCTCATTTTCATTCCGATTAGTAATTTATGATTTATTTAGTTTGGAGTCAGTATGTATTTTTAACCAGATATTTGATCGTTCCATAGCTTTGTGCAACTCAACAGGTAACATAGGTCAGTCGCAGATTAGGTTATTATGTTTTTTCGGTTTTTCGGCTTATCCATTCGAGTTCGTATAAAAATACTTGAATTCAAGATCAAGAGGGAGTGTTATAAGATAAGCATTGAAATGATCATCCACTTCTTTACCAAACTAAAGCACTATGATCATCCACTCCTTTACCAACTCAAGCACTATGATCATCTACTCATCAAGCACTATGATCACCCACTCATTTACCAAATTAAATACCATTTTTATTATTTTATGTATTGTTGTTCACTATAAATACCATCACTCATCTCACTCTTTTGTACACCAAAAAAACAAGAACAAGAGTTTATAATCAAAGAATCATTGCATCTTCTTCTTCCTCCTTATAATAAACTTTCTTTCTTATATTAGTGTTATTTGCTTGCTACGGGTATTAAATTCTATTCTTATTTAAATTTCTCGATAATTTAAATTTCTCGATACTATAAATTATAAGTTATTTCGTAACATTCTTCATTTTTTCACAGATTTAATTTTTCAAAAATAATTGCTTCCCAAATTATGTTTTTGTTTAATTGATTACATGTTAATAAGGAGAAGAAGCAGGAGAAAAGAACATGGAGGTGGTTCGGCTAGTCGAGTTGGAGAGAGTCGATCCGAAGCTCGTCAATGTGGAGAGAGTCTTACCAGGTCATGTGAAGCTCGTGACGGTGGCTATTTTGATCAGACGAGGAGCTTGAGGCGAACAATCCGGCCGGAGAGTCATCATATAATGTACTGGAGATGAAGCGGTGGATTTGGCCGATGAGTAAGCCATCGACATCACCGGGAACATCATCAGGCTCCGATTCTCCTTCCCGGCGTCGTGACCGTGTGTCTGGCCATCGCGGATCCGTCGCGAGCAACTCAAGAACATCAATGGCTAATTTTGACTTTTTTGCACGTTCGGTCCTTTATATTTTGTATAATTTTGTATCTGACTCATAGCTATTTAAATATACAGATATATTATCTAATTAGACTAATTAACATCTAACTTCGTGATTGTTCATCCCAACTCCTCCTAATGGATAAATGGCTCTTCATTTTTTATTTATGCCCAAATTAGTTGCTGTACATGCGTAACGATGTACATGTGGATGGAAAAAAATTGTGTACATAGTATCATAAACATATTAATACACAAAATTATCATGTGTGGATACTGTTTACATATTCTAATAATTAATTTTTTTTAGATCGATTGTTTCACTGACAAAAACCTCCCAAATTTTTGAAGATAAAAATCAAAACAATGACATTTTTTTACCCGGTGTACATGAGATTTTTTTGTGAAACGATGGACATTGCAAATTGTAAATGTATCTAACAAACTTATTAGGTGTACATGTGGATTCTTGCACATGTATTAAAAACTTTATATGGTTTCTAGGTATTATTGTACAAGTTAATTGATGTACATATGAATTATTGTACATGTGGATAATAATAAATTGGCGTACACGGTATATAGTACTTATGAATTAAGATGGAGCTAATAGATTTGTCTAAAAAGGAATTAAATTGAGATGGTAAAAACCATTAAAATGCACTATACACACCTAAATAAAACCTAAAATGATCTAAATTAATTAATAAATACTCTAAATTTATCTAAATAAAACCTAAAATGTATTTACCAAATTTATTAAATGTACAAATTAAGTGGTGTACATTTGCATCGTTGTACACGTGGACAATGAATATTATGTGTACACCTGATCATGTACATATAAATATACATGAAACACATACATATGTATGTACATATAATTATAGACGAAACATCATAAGTATTGCACAAATTATCATAATTTGGACAGTGTACAAATGGATCGGTGTACGTATACTTTTCTATGAATCATCGTACATGTGGACAGTAAAATATGTTCAGTGTATATTTGGAAATTTGGATCCAAATCGAAAGGATTTATTTGCAAATCAGAGACATATGAGACATAAACAAAATAAAACAACATGACATGGACCAATGTTGCAAAATCAGAACATTTGCTTGGTTTAGATTGCACAATAAGTTTTGAGGCTAATTCTGAAGAAATTTGAACAAATTAGTAGTTTGAGACAAATTTGAGAATTAACAAGAATAGAAGGACCAGAGGTGCAAATAATCTAAAACTGCCATTGTTGCGAAAATCAAGCTTTGTCATTGATCTGCGACTAAAGCCGTGATGATTCCGGCGAACACGACTCCGGTCCCGATCATGACGACCACAACAAGAACGAAACGACCTCTTCTTGAGACGGATTGTAGTGGAGCTCTGTCGGAATGGAGTTCTCCGTCTGCTCCGTCACGTTTTCTCTCCTAACTGTGACTGAAGCCATGACAATTCCGGTGGACACACTCCAGTCCCGACCACGTGGAGGAAGAGATGACTGCTCCGTCACTCAGATTTGAGAAGTGGAGGTTGATGAGGATTACGGAAGGAGGTGATAGTTGGTGAAGTGATGAGTAAAGGATTAAAATAAATAGTGGGTCATACTGGTTTTATCCTAGTTATGCTGTATAAGAAAAGAAAAAAAAATTAGTTAAGAAAGTGTCTTAATAGCATAAAGTGACTTCAAGTGTAACAAAAACTCAAAAAGTGACTTTGGATGTAAATCACTCGTGAACAATATTCATACTCTAAATCAAATATTAAATTGCTCTCGTCTTTATAATAACTTTCGTTTGAACTTGTAAGTATTAATATGAATAACACTTTTTTTATCAAATCTTACCTTTCTTATTTGTTACTGTAAACAGTTTAGTACCAAAAATCATAACTAACCAGAGAATGATTAGTTTTTTTTTTTTTTTTTTTTTGATAATCCAGAGCTTCCCTACTTACGTGGATCATTCCCCTGGGCCCAGTTAGGCAGTGGTCCACTTCACCCGGGAGGGTTTTACCTGGGCTGGGGATAAGGCCCAACCCCCAGTACCGCATTTGATGACAGGATGAACAGTTCCCTTCCGCCCGACGTCGAACCCGGGAGCATGACAATTGGCCCCCAAAGCCCTTACCAAACGAGCTACCACATCCCGTCGAGAATGATTAGTTTGTAGAACAAAAACAAAAGAAAAAATATGATATAGTTTGAAGAACTTAAATAGTTACAAAAACAAAAGAAAAAATATGATATAGTTTGAAGAACTTAAATAGTTTTCAATTTAAAATGAATAGTGGGCAATGGTATAAATAAAGCCGAAATACATCAATGAAACAGCTAGTTCGGACGTGTGCGGTGAAGTGGAGTGAGTAAGAAGTAAGAGTGAGTTGTAGTTGTAGTGTTGAAGTGTGGTGAGGTGTTGTGTTATGTCTATCCACTCCTTTTGGACAAAAACTTCATTTTATAAATAATGTCCTCAAGCCCCACCCCACTCTCTCCTCTTCATCTGCCTCTTAATATAAAAACACCCTCTACTGTTTGGTATGCCACTCATTTTCTCACCTTATTATCATTTTAAAAGATATATTTTCAAGAACTTTCCACCTCTTATCTTTCCTTGGGCGTACATGTATGTATATGTTTGTTCATGTGTAGATTTTTTAGTCATCTTTTTTTCTTTCAAGTAGAAGTCAATACTAATTTTTGAACTTATGGTTGTTATAAGTAAACAGAAACGCACTAACGAATGGAGAATCAATAGATAAAACTGAAATCATGAAATCGTGTGATGCTTTTGGGAGTTAAGCGATTGATTTAACATAGTTCAAATATAGTAGTCTCTCTAGAGTTCACTATTTAGTTATGCAATACTATATGAGTTACGCCCGATCTTAATTTATTCTTTGATTAAACCTATTGCATCTTAGTAAAAAAATTAGCTTCAAAGCTTTATGATTCTTACAAATCAAGCGATAGTAGCTTAGATGGCTTTATATTTTTTTAAGTTCTAATTTACACTTTTAAGAGCCTATAAACTAGAAAAAAAATCGTAACTGGGAGTTGAGAGGAAAACAACAACCTGCAAGTGAAGTAAAGTAAGCTAAAGAGTGGGTTGGATCCGGTTTTGTAGAAACAAGATCTTTTGGTTAATCCTAACTAGGAAGCTATGTCACATGTATGCCAGGCTCATTCACACCCACCAATTATAATTAGATAAACTTATTTTAAAATAATAAAAACAGAGTTGGCAAATGTTTTGTATAAGTGTTCAAATCAACAGTTGTATGTATGAAAACGTAATTTTGGCATTCTACATCGTTCAATTTAACTAAACTCTTACAACGTAAAACATATATGCTCAGTCCATTAAGTCCTGTAGATCGTCTAAATTATTCATTGTGGCTGAGAAATAGTATTAGTTAAACGTTAAATGATACTTCAATACTAATATATATATATTTGTGTAAACCTTTATTTTAGATTATTGGTTGGAATGAGTTGTGTAATTGGTGGAAGATACAACTAAAGATGCGGCGGTGCATCTTGACCCTTACGTGCCTCACACTTCCTTCTCCTTTGTCTTCTTACGCTAAGTATCTTTCTCTCTTTGCTAACGTACATTTCTTGTTGTACTAACTTCCACACTGAACCTGCTTACGTCATATTTATCTGGTTCGTAAAATTTCTTAGCATTAAAAAAGACATCTACTTGACAATGGTAAGTTCAAACATCTACGTAAAATGATAGCAAAGAAAAAAACATGATTTCTTGATTTCAAAAGAACTCCTTACGAGGCATATAATAAACTTTATAAGCTTTACAAAGACAATTTGGCATTTGATATGAAATATTTTTAATTGATATAAAATATTTTACTTAATTTAGTTTTATATTTGTGATCATGTGCATGGATTAAAAAGATATGAAATATTTGTTTTTAGATATTTTGAATTGTACACTGGAGTTGTCAAAAAAAAACACTGGTATATAATATACTTAAAATGGCAGAACTTCGATCTTATATATATATGTACGTATGTATTTTTTTTTTAAACAAATGCTTGCTTCTCGAGTTAACCAAAATATACGTAATTTTCTTTTCATCCAAATCAGTCACACGATGGTCTGTGCACATAAATGAATTCACATGATATTAGGGGCTAAACCGCTAAGATGTTTGATAAACAAAGGGACCTTGTGGTTAGGGTGGTAAGAAAACAGGCTCGGGGATACCAACATGTTTCAGGTTCGATTTATCTGATCTGTAAAAGTAGATCACGTTGTTCAGTACATCCACATAGATATGAACTTTTGTTTTTGGTTCATTTGAATATCCGAAAAGAAATCGTCCCTTTGGAGATTGGCTGAGTTCTTCCACAAATCCTAGATATCCCAGATTAATCAAAGAAAAACAAAGGAACTGCTTTCCATTCATCTACCACACTGTAGTAGCTAGTAGACCATTTAGTCCGAACACAAACACAAAAACCATGTATCAACAACAGTTAAGAATCGTTTTGTGACCAAAGCTCGTCTGGTTTGATGGATAGTAACTTCAAATTCATTTTTCTTTCATTGGTGGTATGATGTGTAGAAATCTCCAAACCACAAAATATCTTTTTCGACAAATAAGTCTTTCAGGATTTCACTTATAATATCTTAAATGATGAAGCTTCTTACGATAACTCGTTTAGTCTATATAAATCATTTTAGGCTAAACCTGGATAAAAGAAAAATTTATTGAATTTCAGGCTCTGAAACATTTTGTTATAGGGAACAGACAGCGTGAAATTGTTCAGGTTATCCACCATAAGCTTTAGTAATTAGTAAATCAAGAGTACCGTACCCTAACCAAATAGGATAATAAATTCTTTAACATAAAAAAGAAAACACAAAACAAATTAGATGGTAGTATTATGTTTAGGAAATATGACGCGGTGAGTAAAAAATTAGTAGCTTTTAGCCACACATCTGTTGGTGTCGTTGCTTTACGCAACATCATGCATCTCTTCTTCTACTGTTTCCTGATTTGTTTATAAAAGGTTCTTTTTCTTATTTATGATTAGCAACCAAATGATTTCAATTATTTCCTCATTATGTATCTAAACATTACAAATACGTTTATATACATGTGTGTATATCTTCGTGACTGTAAAATTGAAATCGATATAATTAGTTTGATTAGGACCACTATAAAAATATTGATTTGTATATGAATATCCATGTGTGAGTGTATCTATAAATAGTTCTGTAAAGGATGTGAGGGCCACTTCAAGTACAAGACAATAAGGTTTGGAATAGCCTAACGTGATTAAGAGTAACTTCTTCCAATCATTTCTTTGAATTATTGTGCCTAATCAAATCTTTAATAACGAAAATAACTTCGAATTTTTTATAAAGCTTAATGGTAGCATTTATTTGGTACAACTAAAACTTGTTTACCAAGATAAAAATTAATATTTGCGGCTGCAGAAATAGAGTGGAAAACAAAATATATCGCAGAACCGTAAGTAATCATTTGATTGGGGTATACCAGTGGCAGGTTGTTACACATTGGTTACATACATGAGTTTGTATATTGCCATATATAGTAAAAAAAATATTAGTATATGGAAGCAGCAATCCCTATGCAAAGTCAAAAATGTTGCATGAAATTAGCAAAATATTCCGGTGAAGAAAAGATGTGATGGGTTTGGTGTATGTAACAGACTTGCATCCCACACATTACCTTTCCTTAGCCCCAAAATGATGTTGAATTATATCCACTTGAGATTTATTCTTATTATCTTTAACCCACTAAACAAAATTTTATTTTTTGCAAGAAAATGTCTCCAAGTTTTCAATAGAGAAAATAGTACTTTTATTAGTACAGTACACATCTTTTTAACTTGAATCATCTTTTTAACTTGAATCAATATAATAATTACTCAACTAAAATAATTACTCGAGTAATTACTCGAGTTAACCAAAATATACGTAATTTTCTTTTCGTCCAAATCAGTCACACGATGGTCTGTGCACATAAATGAATTCACATGATATTAAGAGCTAAACCGCTAAGATGTTTGATAAACAAAGGGACCTTGTGGTTAGGGTGGTAAGAAAACAGGTTCGGGGATACCAACATGTTTCAGGTTCGATTTATCTGATCCGTGAAAGTAGATCACGTTGTTCGACATTATAAACTTTTTTTTGGTAAACAATAAGTATTATAAGTTCACCGTTTTAGCTTCTTTTTTTTGCCAGGTCTTTTGTAGGACAGTGGCTTAGCCACTATGCCTTGTACATTCGACTTATATGGGTTAAAAACTCCATTTTAATTACGAGCATTAAAAAGTATGAGGATAAAAATGTTTATAGCTTTTTAAGTATTTGCTTCTATTTTACCAAAAAAAAAGTATTTGCATCTAACCTGGAGCTGTTACTGTAATAGTAAAACCTTCTTTCAAAATGGTAGAGCTATCACTCATCGAGTCATCGGCTACGGGAGATATTTAACAATCGGTTCTCGTCTTGGCCCCAAAATATTATAAATTTCAATACTTTTGAATTAAAAATATTTGCTTTTATGATAATCGATACCTATGGCATTTAACAAAAGAACAAGCTCGTTTTCTTACTAGTTAACAAAAGTGAATTTTAAACTTAATTTTAATTGTTAGGGCCAGGTTATTTTGGTATATATATATTTTTTTGTTATGTTGACATATTAT
The DNA here is from genome assembly GCF_000695525.1 of Brassica oleracea var. oleracea. Taxonomy (NCBI): domain Eukaryota; kingdom Viridiplantae; phylum Streptophyta; class Magnoliopsida; order Brassicales; family Brassicaceae; genus Brassica; species Brassica oleracea. The sequence goes on along the minus strand of NC_027751.1, from coordinate 15,395,614 downwards.
TTATAGAATAGAGTTGTGCATATTTTCTACTTGTTGCAAAACATGTATTTGTTTTCATATTTCACAGTTTTCATTTAAATATTTGTTTTTAATGTAAATTTATTATTAAAAAAATCACTATTTACATCTTGTGTATTAGTTTAAAAGGAGCTGAGAAGAAAGTCCAAACCATCAAAACAAAAAGAAAGAAAGTATTGTCGGAGTTAACTTCGTCTGACAAACTAAATGTTACTAGGCTTCCCTCGTATTTACTATTTAACTAGATTAAGACCCGCACCTTGCGCGGAATAAAAATTATATATATAAATTATTTTATGTATTATATGTTCTTACATATTATAAAATAATAAATATATATTAAATAATTAAAAGTCACTAACTATTACATATATAATAAAATTGGTGCGAACGTATAAATCAATTTTATTAATACAAACAATTTTTTAAAAAATTTGATAGGATATGTAATTAAATTTAAATGATATTAACATACATAGTATATTTTTAATATTAATGTCTATTTTTTTTAATGGTGTTTTCTACTCATATGTTTTTTTTTATCATGTGTATCTTTAATAGCAAAAACTTTAAATTACTGATAACAAAATTTTCATTGTGGGACTAATAATTTTAGTAATTGATAATTTAAAAAAATTTATCAATGTTAGTTCAAAACTTTTATCAAAAAAATTATTCAAAGTAAATTTTGAAACTAAAATATTTATTTATTCAATATGGTTTATAGTTTAATTTAGAATGATATATATA
>NC_027751.1:15388116-15394590 GCF_000695525.1 Brassica oleracea var. oleracea | reverse complement strand
TTAAACAAATTTGATTTTTTATCAGATCTTTTTTATTCAAAATCATTAATTGTCATATATACTTTACCCACATTAGGCAATTCCGTAATCTTTATTTAAGGAAATAATAATTGACATTAATAATGAATTTATGGTTAGTTTAATAAAAAATTTATTATATAATTAGATGGACCAACCTATTTCTCTAGTAATTTTAAGAATCATCCTAGTGATTACATGTGGTTACAAAAAGAAGTTGTAATGTTTCACAAATAATATATAGGGGATGTCTTCGAAAGTTTGGATCAACGATAACCGGTTTTATATGAACATCTAATTGATAAAATATCAGATTTATGTAACCGTATATAAATATATGAATTACTATTATGTTAATAAATATCAATAATATGTATTATACAAATTTGAACTGGAGTGGTAACAATGACGGGATTAACACAAATCTTTACACTTAAACTACATGTTCTAGTCAATTTAATCTTTAGAGTATTATTTGTGCGTATTTTTAACTTATAACCATATTTAATAGATCATTTACCGTGAATTTTGTTTTCATGGTTGGTTGTCAGTTGCCCAAACACAAAAAGTATTTATGTATGTGAAAACACATTTATTTAAAACATTTGTACAAATGAATTTGCGAGACACAAGAAAAGTGTGTCTACTTGGTAACACATTAAGTTTTTTAGGATACCAAATATCGTGCGAAAGCAACACTATATAATATACAGCACTACTTGGTTTTGGGTTTTCTCGTGATGTAAATATTTTACAGTAATTTTAAAAAAGTTTTATCAATTCAGTTATTTATTTATAATGGATATATATATATATATATTTTTTTTTTTTTTGCAATTGCCAAAAATAGTCAAGTTTTATATCCCAATAAAACATAAGCATTCTAACTTCTGAGTTCTTACTTCACTTTATTACAAACGTTTTCATCTTCATATATATGATCTCAGTTTACCGGCAACTGTTTCAAGTCTTAAAATACCCAGTTGATCATCACTGGCTATCAACTCTCTCTATATAAAGATCTTAATTTTAGTTATTATTAAAATAGAAAAAATAAAAGTCGTGGTGTTGTCTCTTCACAATAACAAAGTCTATGCTTACAATTTTTTTAGCCTAACATGCCACCGATGAATGCACCTAATCCTATAAACACCGGCCACTGCATGTCGCCTCCTAATTATGATCCCTCTTATGTCTACGAATCATTATTTTCTTGATAATCTTATATATTAAACAATTAATCAAAAGTGTTAAATTAGTCGTCACAACCATTAACAATGTGTATATACTTATTATTTGCTGTCGTGAACGTTTTTGTGTTTAGTTCTATCCATTTTCGGTTTTCATTGAAAGCGTCGATTTGATGACGTGGACCTAAAGTGCGTGAAAGTAAAACCTTTGCTTGTTGATAGAACGAAATGTTCACACTATAAAAAAACGTGAATTGGTGGCCTAAGTGCCACTCAACACTACTAATGAACCTTTGCCTAATTCGGTGGTTAACCCTTCACGGGTTTCACTTTCTCTTTTATTTTCTACTTTATTCTTTGAACAAAATTAAATCATTTGGAAATAATTAATTGGACATAATGATAACAGTTCTCTGTTAATTATGCAAATATGAATGATTCAAGATCTAACAATTTGATTAATCAAACTACTAATATAAATATGTTTGTTATTAGAAAGTATGTACTAGAAGAAGCAGTCTAATTTAATACTAATAAAAATAAACGTCATGAAGGGTTGACTTCTGGTACATAGATCTAGGTAAAGATCAGAATTCGAAGATATGGATTAAAAGTAGATACAACAGAACATGAACTAGAAAGAAAGATGACATAGATTTGTTTATTTTCCTTCCATCACTAATAAAAATTTAGTTGATTTCATATTTGATAGAATTTGGCAGAGAAATGCAGAAGTGTCAGGTAATGGGGATAGAGTGAATCGTCAAAATGTTATTGGTTAGTTGAAAATATTATAATAATATAAAGTGGATCCATATGTGTAAAATCTTTTGTGGAGTAAACTAAAAAGATTAACAACAACCAACCTTAACCTCTCCCTTTGTAAAATGTATATAAATACGCAGCCCCACCATCATCTTCCTCACTGCCTCTCTTGTCTAGTTCTCTTCTATTCTCTCTCTTGTTAGTTCACTCCACATAATAAACACCAAACATCTCATTTTTCATCACAATTTTCGAAATTTCTTGGATTTTTTTTTGTTGATTGATTTCTTGAATTGGGTTGTTCTTGTTTTTACCATCTTTTAAGTGTAAATAATCATGATGGGTCAAGATCATGAGGTTGGTAGTGATCAGACTCAAATCATTAAGGGGAAGCGTACGAAGCGGCAGAGATCATCCTCTTCGACGTTTTTGGTGGCGGCGGCGGCGACCACAATCACCTCCACAAGTTCATCTGCCGGCGGAGAAAGAACAGCTTCCGATGAATACAACTCGGTAGTTTCGTCTCCGGTTACTACAACTGATTGTACAGAGGAAGAGGAAGCCATGGCGATTTGTCTCATCATGCTTGCACGTGGAGCTGCTCCATCGCCGCCGCTGCCGGATCTCAAGAATTCTACCAAAACTGACAAAAATCTTCATCTGAAGACTTCGTCCACGGAGAATTCTAGTTTCTACGTCTACGAGTGTAAAACATGTAACCGGACGTTCCCGTCGTTCCAAGCTCTGGGTGGACACAGGGCGAGCCACAAGAAGCCTAGAGCGTCGATAGACGAAAAAGCTAAAGTACCCCTTACGCAGCTCAAGTCTAGTGCATCAGAGGAAGGGCAAAAAAGTCATTTTAAAGTTTCCGGCCCAGCCCTAGCTTCAAAGGCAAGTAACATCATCATCAGCAAAGCAAACAAAGTACACGAGTGTTCGATCTGTGGTTCTGAGTTCACTTCGGGACAAGCACTCGGAGGCCACATGAGGCGGCACAGGACAGTTACCAACGTGGTTAGCAGCCCGGTCAGTACAGCAGAAGTGAGCAGAAACAGTACAGAAGAAGAGACTGAGAATTTGAGCCGTTCGATGGAACAGAGAAAATATCTACCGTTAGATCTTAATCTACCGGCACCAGAAGATGATCTAAGAGAATCGAAGTTTCAAGGGGTAGTGTTCTCAGCAACCACACCAGCGTTAATAGATTGCCATTACTAGTTGTTTAAAGTTGAATGTTTAATTACATAATATCAAATTTGTGAATTTTTCTTCTCTTACTATATTGTTGAATTGGAAATTATCTTCCAAAATTAATTGATTTTTAAAGCGTAAATGAAATGACAAGTTATAATGAGAGAGGGGAATAAAGTTATAATGAGAGAGGGGAATAATAGTGGGAGTTAAGTAAAGGGTTGTGTGATAGTTAGATGATCTACTTGTTGAAGTAAGAATAGTTTGAGTAAGCAAGTGGTTAGTGTTCATGGTTGCCTTTCATTCACGAAAAGCAAGTGACTTCCGAGGCATATTTTCTTTCCCTCTTTTTAAGGTATATTTTTATTTATTTATTTAACAAAAATACAATTTTTAACATGTGAACAAAGCATTGTATTGCTTGTAGACGCCTCTTTCCTCCACGATTACGCAGCCAAACGCTATGTTGCGGTGTTCTAATACTTAATTGACAAAATAAATGGTACTATATCAGTCAACTAAAAGAACATAATTAATCTAAGATAAATCGGGATGAAAAATACTTTAAATATATACTAGCCGTTTTTAGCATTTTAAAGGAAAATACTAGTATTTTATTGACCCATATTTTTAAATTTGATTTCGACTTATAATTTACACATTATATAAAAAAGAAACAATCAGAACGTATATATATAGCTTTTTTTCATAGATAATAGTGTCTCCATTAGGACTTTATACTATAAAGACCAATAAGGTTTAGAGACATGCTATATTAAGGAACTTTTTTTGAATACTTTTGTGAAATTTACTTTTAGCAAAATATTTATATATATAATTCGTGATGTAAATTTAAATTTTCTACTAGTGGTATAAGTTATTTTTTATTTATTATAAAACAACATGTTATTGAATGTATCAGTATTATATAAATGGTTTTCTAAAATATGATACGTTAGATATACATAAATTTGATTTTTTTTTGAAAAATACATAAAATGAATTTATGAAATAGAAAAGGCAGTGGACACGAGATGGACGTGGTGACCGGCTTAGGGTTCGGCAGGAGAATGACCACCACAACTTATAGACGTGGATTAGGTTCTTCTTTGATTTTGGGTTGTTTTTGCTGGTCACCACATTTATACTATTTGTTATTTATGAATTATTTTAATCAATTATAACATACTTGTATTTTATTGTTTTTGAACACAGACTTGTAATTTATAACATAAATAAAAAGGGAAAAGGGAAAAAAGAAACAATTAAAAAGGGAAAAAGATAAACAGTGACAGCAGAACAGTCACAAGATTCACTCACCGCTTCACTCCTTGCTTCTAATGCTTCCCCTATAGATTATTCTTGCAGTTGCATTCATGATCCAACTTTTAATAATTGAAATGAAATGTGTAATTGATTCTTGTTCTTTTACGATGTTAATTTCTCAGTTGAACGTTTATCTTTCTAGGAATTTTTATTATAGATCAGTTAGAAGCTTATAGAGTTCCAAACAAATAGGTAATACAGTAATACTATTAATTTGAATGTAGTTTCTCTTCACTCATATTCTCTAAATCGTTAATATTCATATGTATACATGCAAAATAAAGCAAACACTAGACAGGAAGAGAGCACATGACTTAAGAGCATCTCCAAAAAAACTTTCTATTTTAGAGTTGCAAAACTCTAAATTTAAAATTTTTAAAGTGTTTTTCTCCAAAAACAAAACTTCAAATGTAACTTCAAAGTTATTTCAAAGTTATTTGTATTTTACACAATGATCCTTATATTTGTTATAACTAATATAAATCAATAAAACTTTTATAAATAACTAGCACATATATAAAAATATTACAATAATATTAATTAATAAAATTTTACATTAAATATATAAAATTATAAATAGAAATACATAATTAAATATTACACTACAAGTAAAATACTACACTATTCCATAAAATTATTTTCGTAATGCTCCATCTTAAGTTACGCAAAATTTGTTTGGACAATAATTTAGAAATTTTGGAGGTTCTAGAGCAAATTTACCAGATTATTAGTGTTGTTTTAGTATTTAAAATTTTCTAATAATTATGTCTTCATGTATCTTATTTTAAAGTTTTTTTTATTACATTTATTTTGTAATTTTTGTTGTCTAATTATAGTTTTAAAATATTATAAATCTTATTTAACATTTTTTTATTACTTTTATGTGTAAAATTTGAATTTATAAAAACCAATTGGAAATATTTATGATATATAAAAAATTTAAGAATTAAAACAATAACTGAAAAAATACTTAAGAATCATAAATGTAATGTGTAGTTAATTATAATGATCAAAATGCAAATAAAAATATGTAACTTCAAATTTGAAGTTTTGAGTAGTGAAACTTCAAATTTGAAATTTTATTTCTCAAAACTCTAAATACTCTAAATTAAAGTTTTGAAGTTCTTTCTAGAGAGAAAAAAAACTTTGTATTTGAAGTTATAAATGACTGTCATTTACATCTAACTATTTATTAAAATCGATATTTTTGTTTATCCCGTCCACGAGTCCAGTGCATTAATAGTTCTTAGAGTACACGAGTCAATATTTTAATCATCCTTGTTTGGTAAAACATATACTCATTAGGCATAATTGGTTTGCTTCCAAGTTATAATCAAATTAGATTTTTTTAGCCGCGCGTAAGATATTATATGTATTTTTCAATTCTAAAAAAATAATGTATAATATTATATTATTTTATTTAAAGAATATAAAATAAAATTACATAACATAAATATATTTTTTAAATTTTCTTTGTGGAAATCATTATGTTGTTTGATTGTTGTACTTGATTCACATATTTGCATAGATATTTGTGATAAATGAATAACTATATTTTTATTATCATATATATTTATTATATAATATAAGAAAAATGAAATTATTTAATTTTTAAACAAACTTGTCTCATGTTGGGGACTCGGTTATAGACATATCATATTCGAAGGAGATATTTTTACAGTTATCAATCTTCTTAACAGTCAAGAAACAAATCTGAATATCAAAACAATATCTCATACGATCTCTTTGTGGAATAACTGCTCTAAAGAAATTGAATTTAGACATAAAAAAATCTGGAAATGGATGTGCAGATGTATTATCTAAGTCAGCTTTACAAAATACTATTCATAGTTCATATATCATTTATGTCCATCCTATTTTTTTATTCATCATTTCATAAACCTCTTGAAATAACTGATGCTAATTAATAATAAACTTTTGGCTGGCAAAAAAAAAAAATCAAATTTGTCTAATTATCGCTTAA
>NC_027751.1:15387783-15387985 GCF_000695525.1 Brassica oleracea var. oleracea | reverse complement strand
AAATTTATATATATATATATGTCATAAAAATTACCATCAAATCAGTTTTACTTATTTATTATTTTGTTTTTAATGAAAATACACTTTTTAAATAATTTAATTTAAAATAAAATTATATATTAATTTGCTGTATTCTATCAATTTGATCGATTTAATTAATTTGCTTTGGTGGATAACTTAAAAAGTTTTCATATGAATCGAA
>NC_027751.1:15386522-15387636 GCF_000695525.1 Brassica oleracea var. oleracea | reverse complement strand
GGTAATTAAATATTTGTAAATCTAATTGTTTTTTTTTATCTTGTTTAGTTGGATTCTCATGAAAATAAATAGATAGGTTAAACAAATGTTTCAAAATTTGTTGTGTTATTGTTTTGTCTATAAATTACAAAATTTATTGAATTGATATATTTAATTATTGCACCCTTAAATAATATTTTATTAAGACATTAGAGAACTATGTTTTGAGTTGTTTTGTCAAAATTGTACAAAAATCTATGCTTTTTCATATTTGTCACGAAAATTTATATGTTAAACTTAATTTTACAAAATTCTTAACTTTGTCACGAAAACAAAAAATCTATGATTTTTCATATTTGTCAATGTTTTCACACTTTCAAAGAATATATTAGCTTAGTCACTTACTTATTTTTTTTTACAAAACAAAGTATCGGAGTCTTGAAAGTTGAATTTATATTATTGTAACTGTACATAAGTGTTTGTGATTACATAGTTAGTGATTCTTGTATATGTGTCCAAGAAAGTTTCAATGGCATAGTGGTAACTGTCCTATATGTATGTCATAATAACCCGGGTTCGATCCTTTCTGTCGCATTGTTTTTTCATTTTTTTTACGAAAAAATAATAAATGAGATGACGTGGCAACTTCGGGCTCTCTGATTGGTTGATTTTCCTATCCTACATGGACACCCTCTCGATGACTTATATTTGCCTTTTAGTATTATACTAGAGCCTTTCCCGAGCTACGCCCGGGTTTATTTTCATTAATTTTAAAATAGTATGTTAGTATATTTAAAGATATAGTATATACTGGAAACTATGATAAATATAAATTACTAAAATAAAATAAAATTATTAGAATGCAAACAGAAATAATTATAAAATATATTATATTATCACAGTAAAAAAAAGGTTAAAATCTCAATCATTTTAAATTTTGATTTCGTAACTCCTCTGTTCATTATATCTTTCTGATTCGTATTGTATAATTAGTGGCTAATAGTTTAAGTTCTTACCAAGTAAACTAAACTTTCTAGAAGTATGCATGAAAAATAAAATGGGGTTGCTGAAATTTTTTTCCAAATTTAAAAAAGTTAGATACAATAAATATTTTCTTTTGTAAATACCTTGATAA
>NC_027751.1:15352614-15385340 GCF_000695525.1 Brassica oleracea var. oleracea | reverse complement strand
GAGAAGTTCTAGGGTTTGATTTGTACACAGGAAGAAAATGAGTATATAAAGAAGGAAAAGAGAAAACCAAAACGAAATCATAAAGAAGAAATTGATTGATCGTGGAGTATTGATTATGCAGAAGTGGATCAATCAAACTGAATCACTGTGGTATCAAGCGAAGAAGACGAAGAGGTAGAGCCGTAAATCTCGAGACTTCCGTCTCAAACGTAACTCAATAATCTGACGTGTTTTAATGAAATATGACGTGTTTTAATGAAATGTTGTGATTGGATGATTTAATTGTCCTACGTGGACACACTCTCTGATGCTCATATAACCCTTTTAATATAGTATATAGATAAATGCAGTGATATTAATATTTGTATATACAATAATTGGCAATATGCAAGATGTTTAAAATAATCTGTGTGCTTTTATTTGACAGAAATGTCCCGGATGTATCTTGATGTATTGAACAAAATTTATTTAGAGAACCCAAGCAAGGTGGTTTAGTGGTAGTTGGAGCATAATCTTAGAAATATATAGTCTACCCCTCTGATTTAACTGTGTTCGAGTTTAAACTAAATCGTTTAAAAAAAAATTTATTTGGACTCCTCGCGTAGGTGCTTAACCAGTGCAAAACTCCTACCAAAATGCATCTTCCTGCCATGTATAGTCGTCAGTACTGGTTTCTAGTTTTGGGTTTCAGAAACTCGACGATCAAACAACCAATAACAATATAGAAACATTAACTAAAAGGTTACTCTCATGTACATATATGCCATAACTCTTAGTTTTGTCTTTATATTTGGCTTCATTAGGAACCTCTGTAAATGGGTTCAATGATCTGCTAGCCCATTATTTGACTTTCTTAAAAGAAATTGAATACCTTTTTTTTTGAGAAAATTTGAATACCTTTTTCTAATAGGTAAATTTTCGGACTTTCAAATACTTATATAAATTCTGTTAATATTTATATATAGTTGGGAGGTAAAAATATTTATATATTGACTCTTTAAAATTTGAAGTCAAAATTCATAATTTCAGTAGACTATGTTTAGAATCAACCATGTTTATTCACTTTATATTTTCGCTGGTTCAGTTGATCTGCTTTGAAAACCTAACACTTTCGAATTTAGCTGATGAAAAACAATATATGTCCACATAAACTTCCCTTTTCACGAAGTCAATTATTTCATAGTATTAATTAGTTAAAAAGATTTTAAGATATGGTAATTAATTATGGGGATGGACCAGGTTGCTTTCGGTTCTAAGCCAACTCGTTACCCCTAATTAAAATAAAAATCCCTTACTTGGCAAGTCATGTCGCACACCACCTGTTCTCTCCAACCTTTTTATGTTGTCATTTGTACCCTGAGGTTCACAATTAATTACGATTTACTGTGGCAACATAAATCTTTTTCTTTTTTTTTTTGTTTTTAAAAGAGATTAATATTCATTATTTTTTTCTTTTAACAAAAAAAATTTGGACTATTTCTCAATTTGAACAAAAAAAGAGTAATATTCATTATTTGTTGCACTGATTTCTACATTATCGAACAGAATATATATATGGTAATATATATCACCTAGACCTAGTTAAAGTAGTTAATTTGATGTTAGTTTTCGTGGTGAGTCCGGCCAGATCATGAATTTCAACAACAGCTGCAGAGAAAAACTAAGTAGCTGCTTTGATTATCTGAAAAACTTTCTCTAATTGGATATCTAAGTCAGAAAAATTGAAACATTGATGTAGGGCATCTTTTTAAACATCAGATTTAAAGGTCACTAGATTTTGGTCCGCGCTTAATAAACGCAGTTACTTTCTTTTTTGACCGTAAAGCCAAATATTAAATGAATTTATGTCTATTAATAGATATCTATAATATTTAAAACCTGTTCTATTATTATTATTATTATTATTATTTCAGTCCGTTACAATGTTTTCATTGAGTTTTCATATCCGAGTCGATATGTAGTTGAACCGAGAGATTCAGTTACTCATATGTAGTGAATGTAGGATATAATAAAACGAATATAGTAAAAATATCTTAAAATCAAAAAGACCAACCCACTGAGAAGAATATAATTTTGATTTTTGTTTTAGAATTTTTTATATATATATTTGACTTGCATAATATGTAGGTAAAATTTGAAGATTAATACCAACATGTTTATTATTAAATAACAAATGTTATTAAGTTTATCTGTAAGTACATTAACTATCAATTTGCCAAAATAGTGAACCAATTATTAATGTTTTTATTTTTAATTTTATTAATAGTAACTATATTATAAATCTTTTAAAAATATCAGTTTGAGACAAATGTTTTATTATTAAAAATCTATACTATTTAAATACTGTTCTAATTATATGTATTTATGGATAAAATGGTCATCATAATTTGGGCTTTTGAAAAAAAGAATTGAAAATTGGTCTGAAATTGGGTTTGTAATATTTTTTTAACTTAAATGGGTTTTAACAGTTAAATTTGATTGTTAAGTTAAGGGTCTAAAGCCCACACTAATATTTTTTACCATATTTGTAAAGATAGGTGACAGGTTTTGAAAGTCAAAAGTGGGTCAAATAATTTATATAGTTTTGTAGTCGATGGTATATGAATATTTTAAAAAGGTTCGGTTATAAAATTGTGTAACCGATTTGATGGTTACAGTGAAAACCGGAGACATTAGTAGCGTTTAATGCTGGTCACATGCTGTTATAATATATAAGGGAAAACCAAAATATAATAAAAAGAAAGGGTCCAAACAACTTTCATTTCTAGATTTTTTTAGGACTATTTCCCTTTTAATAGTATTTAATGTTTACACAATAATATGATTTTATTTAATTGTTTACTTGTAAAGACACTAACATGTTTTTCTATTTAACGTTAAGTTATTGATAATTGTTGGAACTTGATTTTTGTATTTACAGTTTAAAATTTTAAATAAATTATTTTAAATTATACATGTATTTACAGAATATTAGAATTCTCCCATTTTTTGTTTTTTTTTTTTTATTAAATTTTAAATTTATTGATCATCCCAAAAGAATGTATGTACAAGACCTAAGACTTTTAGAATTTAAAGAATAGAAACATAGCTAAAAAAATTATAGAATATGTGCTTCAAACCATCTTCTCATCAGACCTTGTAGTCTTGATTTCAAAGCATATCCAGTGGAAGAGATGCGGTTCCTGACAGTTTTATCCACTAATTTAGAAATATGATCGACTGGTCGTGCTGAGTTTTTCTGCTTCATGTCATTCCACTCATTCCACTCGCGCCATATATAGTAGATCGTAATCTGCAGCACAAGCCGCAGCAGTATGAGCGTCAGTCAAAAGATCCCGTTAGGAGACGCGCCATAGTTATATCCCAGTCGGGATCGGGTTCTTGCCCAAGCAGGTTCCCAACCACCTTAATCCAGAGCGTGAAGGTGTAGGGACACACTAAAAATAAGTGATCTCTTGTCTCGTCAGGTTCACCTTAGAAAAGACAACATTTGGTAACTCTTTATCTATTTTGGTTGGCGATGGTCTTATAATCAACTTTCCAAGAGAACACGCAGTACATGTCATTTTATTCCCCTGATAAACTTCTTGGGGTTTCAGTGAATGACCATGTGAGTTCTCGATGATTTTTCGCATCATTGTAGTGCCTGGATGACCAAGACGATCATGCCATAGTGTAAAATCACCAGAATTTTCCTTAATCACCAAATGTGATTCAATGGCACTTATATATGTATGATGCATACCATAAGAGAGTTTTGGTAATTTTTCCAATACCTTTTGTTTTCCTGATTTCTCAAGAGTAATATACATATACTTCTTTCCATCCTCAGTTACAGACTGAGTATCAAATCCTTGAAGATATATGTCTTTAAAACTCAACAAATTCCTTTTAGAATTTGGAGAAAATAGTGTATTATTTATCGAGAATTTTGTCTCAATGGGTAACGTGAAATGGGCTTTACCAATCCCTTCAATCAAGTCTGCAGGACCCGATATTGTGTTAACAGTGATATTTGTTAGTTTTAGTTCAGAAAAATATTTTCTGTGTTTCAGAATAGTGTGCGTTGTTCCACTATCTGGTATACAAATATCTTTAGTATTGATCTTGGTTGATGTTCCATTTGTAATGTCCATTTCTGAGACAAACATAAGATAATATTATTCATAAAATATTATACATCATTAGGAAACATTAAACACACAATAATTATACATAAGAAGGTGAAAAACACACAATAATTATACATTAATCTTCCACAAACAACAATTATTTATGGTATAATTGTGGAATTTCAAGAGTCACATGATGGGCACTTAAGCATCCGTGATAGCGGTCTCTTCGAAATCATTCACAAAGTCAGACGCATCGAGGTGCGTTGTACCCTCAGAGTGTTCTGCAAAGTTTACTTCTTTTTCTTTCCCTTTGACGGACTCCTTGTATAGAGCGCAAAGGTGTGCAGGGGTACGACATAAACGAGACCAATGTCCCTTAGTACCGCATCTGAAACAAGCTTCTTCTCGCTTCTGGGAGGTATTTCTTGGTGTTCTTTTCCCTTAGGGGTTTGCTCAGAGCGGACCCACTGGAATGACTTCCTATCTTGTGGATTGTAATTTCGTCCTCCTCCACGTTAGTTTTGACGACCACGACCGCGACCCCGAAACGCCTTATTTTCCTTGAGTGGTTTCTTCGCATCTATTGCGTTTGCTTCAGGAAACGGTTTAGAACCAGTTGGACAAGTCATGTGGTTCTTGATCAGAAGCTCGTTGTTCTTTTCTGCTATGAGAAGCGCCACAATCAATTCGGAAAATTTGGTATATCCCTGCAACCTGTACTGTTGTTGCAGGGTGATGTGGCTCTTGTGGAATGTGGTGTATGTCTTCTCAAGCATTTGAGATTCGGTGGTCGTTTCACCACAGTATCTCAATTTGACCACAATTCCTAACACAACTGAATTGTAATTCATCACTTTGTCGAAATCTTGGAATCTCAGACTCTGCCATTCGTCCCGAGCAAGTGGAAGTGTTATGTCTTTCTGATGATCAAAACGATCTTTCAGAGACTTCCATAGCTCTTTAGATAGTCATAAATACTTTCATCAAGGTGTCTTCTAAGGAAGATCACCGATTTAGGTTTTTCTTGAGGCGTTGAAGTATTATTCTCTTTAATGGTCTGCGATAGACTAAGAGATTCAAGATGAAGTTCAACATTTGTAACCCATGAAATGTAGTTGGTACCGGTGATGTCTAGAGCGAGAAATTGGAGCTTCTCCACGTTTTCCATTGAATTTCTAAAATCAAATAATAATAAATAACATAATTAGTAATATTATTTCATTTAAATATTCGAGGTGAAGGGATGAACATTGCGATTACAAGTAATACAAATGCATAAAACACTAAAATAAAAATAAACACATTTTCTTCAGGAGAGAATTCTCCAACGAGCAAATTATAGAACGCAACAGATAAAAACCCGATTACAATAACAAAAATCGGATTAAGCATTTTTTTTTGTAGAATAAGATTTTGGAGAAATGTGAAATGAAATGAATGGATTGTAAGTGTATTTATAGATTTAAAAAAAACATAAGATAAAAAAATTAATCATAAACAATCACTGAGCAATTATAAAATTTATCAGTTTAAACATAGATATATATATATGTGCCTCCTTAAATATATTTAATCATATATATGGTGATAAAATTATTCGTCAAATTTGAAAGTAAAAATATTAAAATGATCAAATCTATAAAATAATGAATCAATGATAACAGAGTAGTTATGAAATAACAAATTAAAATTTTAGGCGATATATCGGCCATTATGGTGCCTTAAGCAGCCATTATAAAATTAATAATAAGAAGCGGGGCGGCAGGGCCGCACTCCGGTAATCATAAACTTAACAAATAAAATTGGAGGCCCCACTCCGAACATATTGGGAAACACCAATATTTGGGCTACCATTTTCCTGCAAGAACACCCTCAGATTCTACAGAAGGTAAAGATGAAAACAGAGCATCATACCCAAAATTTGACTCTTAAACATATACATAAAATGGACTACCTTTTTCAGGCGCCTCATTGCAAAACAAGTTTATGGCGTTTTTAAACTGGTATGCTTTATTTCACAGTCTCTTACTGAATAAAAAGAGCATTTTTATGGGGTTATTGATGAGACACTTTAGAGTAATAGTTTAGACATTCTCTCTATGGTCCAGGAAGCAAAACTTGATGGCCAAATAAACGGTCCGTCTATGCTCATAGTCTGAATGGAACACAGTAAATCATCTTCAAACTCTTTTGTTTATTCATTTTTCATGTTTTTTAAGGCAATATCTCACTTTGTTCAGGTACGTTCACCTGAATCCTGAGATTTACATCAATCCAAAGAAATGTCGACCTTCAGGATAGGAGGTATGTAGATATAACAGATTTGTGGCGCATTCAACAATTAAACTGTCTTTGTGATTTGTAGTTGATTTTGCAAAAGAGTAACTAAACATGGTCAAGTCCATTCTACAGGGATACATGCCAAAACCAGGTACATTCCTTCCTTTTTGTTTAGGAAGCGGTCTTTGTCCCGGGAAAGATTTTGCCAAGCTCGAGATTTCCATTTTTCTTCATCTTTAACCACTGAAAATGGGTTTAACTACGCTATCGTTGAGGCTGGGGGTTATGAGTTCAAAACTATCCAGCTGAATCAGCTGGGGAGAAGGGGTATGTCTTGCTTTGATCCCAAGAAATTCTCTGTAGCCGTGCACTAGACTGTTGGAGTGAACACGTAACAAGCCGGAAATTAGTGTATACTTGGAAGATTAGAGGTGCAGAGAGAGGGCATTTAAGTCTCTAGGAGAAGAGAGTGGACCAGTGATGTATCATACTGATATGATACAAGGCACATGGGAAGGAGCTGGTACCTGCACAATAAGAAGAAGAGAAAGCAGTTACTTTCAAGAGAAGAGTATAAATAAGAGGGAGGATTGTTATTAAGAGTTAGTTGGTGAGTCTTGGCCTTGCATCTCTATTGAGAGCAAGATTGTAATTGGCTTAGTACTCTGGTTTGTAAAGGCTAAGAGAGGGAGTTTGAGCAGTTATTCATCAAATATACATCATTGTTCTATCACATACATTTGAGAAGCTTGGCAAGTAGTGTGTGTCGCTTAGATCTACCTTGAAGTGGGACTGGAGCAGCAGTAACAAAAGAACACGAGGGGATCTAGCAGAACTTTATGTAAACTATTTTTGAGCTCTCTGTTTTTGAAGTAATGAATGATGATTTGTGAAGTTGAGGTGTTCCCTTCACAAGCATGTGTGTTGTGTTTTCGTACTCTACAGTCTACAAGTTGGCTTTAATATATGGAATACTATTATGATTTATCGTTTTTCCATTACTTATATGTCTTTTCTTTGGTTATCGAGGATTGAATGAAAAAAAACAGGACAATATACTTAGATCACACTCCAGCGATATTAATCTTGAATTTTAGCATCCGCACAAATCATACAAACATTAGTTCCTTACTAACACATGTTCTTCTTGCTGGTTCACATCATCTTCAAAGTCATTAGCTTCCTATCAATAGTGCAACCTGCACTACCAAAAATCTTAACTCAAACTCATATCTAATAGAAAAATAAAATTTTGAACTGAATAAAATTATTAGGATATTGAAATTTGAAAACTTATGTTATTCATTAATAATACTACCTATTAAAAATAGAAGAAATATACATGTTTAACCATTTGCGAGAATGCATTCCTCTATTAATAAATTTAGAAATAATTGTTTATGCACTTCGTTGTTATGTTCGGCTTAACGACAATGTGAACTTAGGCTTGCAAAGTTGATTTGTTTTACCTTTTCTATTAGTGTAACAAAAAAAATAAATTGATTAGTTTTAGGGCGATTCTCCCAAATATATGTTTGTAAGTTTTTCTTACAAAAAGAGTTTTCAACGAGAAAAATAAGACACTTCTACTCCTTGATATATATATATATATATATATATATATAATAATAAAAATACATATATTTTCTTATAATTTTCGATTATATGTTTTTAAATTCGAAATTTTTATAAAAATATATTGAATCTTTTTTTCAAAAAAAATATTAATTTTTTTCCTAATTTTCCTTTTGAAATTCGAAAATACTTTTTGAAATTATTTTTATTTTTAATTTTTTTCTATTTTTAAATTTTGTTTACCTCACCCCTTAACTCTAAACCAAAGTCCGGGGTTAGATAACTTTAAGGTTATAAAGGTATATTTACTCTTCAATAAAATTTCTTTTAGTCACTTTCTTTTTTAGAAGCTATTTTGTGAAAATAAAATTAAAAGGGTTATCCTACAAAGTTTCTCTTAGTTTTATGTAAAATTCAAATATATCTTTTCGAAAAACAAGTTAAATTTTCTAAAACCTCACTAATGAAAATATTATGAGAACAAAAATACAAGTTAGAGTTTCAAGTTTATCATTCATTTCGTAACAAATAATTATAACTAAATGAAATTTTCCAAAAAATATGATAGTTAGGAATACTAATCACTAAACATCTAAACTTATACAAAATACTCAACGCGAGTAAACCTGAATAATATTTAATAACAATGTGATCAGTGAAGAGGTAAACCAAAAACTATCAAATGATCATAGTTTTCTGATTTTAAAAATGTGAACAATGGTATAGTAGAAATATTTCTTTGTGTGCTTGAGTCAATGAAAGATGTTATAGTTGCTTACAGATCATTGAAAAATTAGAATATCTATATGATTTTAAGATACCAAGTTGGTCATAAACACGAATCCCAAAATATATAAATACTTACATGAATTAACCATATACAATATTTAAACAAAAAATCAATTTATATGAAGTTATATGAAGTTTCAAATGAAATAGAAAAAATACAAAAAAAATATATCATCCAATTTATAAAGTCAGGAGAGGCAACGACAGAAAAAATAAATAACAAAAAACTGTATTACTCCTCTTTAATGTGTTAATTATCAAAATCAATTTGGTTTTATTATACCTATTTTATAATATCAAAATAGATGTGGTATATAGTGCAAATCTTTATCTTTTAAATTTGTTAGAAGAAGCAAATAAAAAATAAAAGAATTGTTTAGTTCAAACTTATTAAAAGTACAACTAATTAGTATTTAAATAAAACAAAAATACAAGCTCAAGCAAACAAATTATATAATAATAAAAACATAATTTAATAAATTTTAAAAGTACAAACCGTGCGTAGCGCGGTGAAAAGATCTAGTATGTTTAAATTGCAAATAACTCGGCCTAAAAATGGACCGCTTAGCTGAGCACTAATGATCACAAATAAAAACGTCACGGCAGAGACTATCATAATTAAAAAAATATACTTTTAACATCTATCATTTTAGTATTTTACGGAATTTATAAGTAAAATATTGTTTTGTTTAAATAATATAGTCCTATTATTTTAGAAATTTTTATACATATTAGCATCTATCATATTATTTTAGTAAATTTTATTGATATATGATATTTTTTTATGTTATGATATTAAGTTTTCTTTTTTTCTTAGTTAAGATTTCAAAATATTAGATTATTTTAATTTTTAGAGTATATATAGTTTGTTTTTCGTAGTGCATTTCAAAAAGTTATTTTTTAATATCTATGATTTGATCTTTATTAACATTTGAAATATTATCATTTTGAATATTTATTTTCAAAATTTTATATTTTTTTCAAGAAAACTTTGGAAAATTACACAACTATTTTTGAGTTAGAAAGATTACATGAATTTTGAATTTTGTTTGTTACTACATTTATAGATTATTTCATAAAAATATTTGAATTTTTGGTAATATTTTCTAAATTTTCTCAACAGATTTTGTCAAAACTAAAAAAGAAATAAATTTATCATCAAAATTTGATTTTTCATTAATATTTTAAATGAATTACTAAAGTTTCAAAGTTCTCCAATAACATGTTTTAAACAATATATTGTTGAGAGTTTCAAAATAAATAAATAAATAATATATAGTTATAGATATAGAAATTTAACCTATGTTAATAAATTTATTTTCATATAAAAGATTATATGTTAAGAATTTAACCCATTTTAATGATGAGTGTTAATTTATTTAAATAAAATTTATAATTTACCTATTTAATATATTTTTTTCATATTTAATTCATATAGTGCTTCTATTTTATATAATACAGAATATAATTATAGAAGTTATAAAATAGTATAAAATTTTTATTTTCTTGTTTTATAATAAATTTTAGTTAAAATATATTCAAATTTATAGTTGGTTTATTATTAATGTAAATAATCAAATATGACATATATATTAACTAATTTTTAAGTGGTTCTACTATAACTTGTTAATAGTAGATAAAATTAGGATCATAAATTAATAGATTAGATTTGTAAAAGCAAAAAAAAAAGAGAAAAAGACAAAAATAGCACTAAATCAAGTTTTTGTTTCCAAACTAGCACTCAAGGTCAAAAGTCACAAAAATAGCATTTAAAGTTTTATCAAAAATCACAAACTTAGGGTTTAGAGTTAAAGGGTGGGGTTTAGGATTTAGGGTTTAGGGTTAGGGTTTAGGGTTGAGAGTTTAGGGTTTAGGGTTTAGAGTTGAGAAATGAGGTTTTGAGGATAAGATTTCAAATTTTGAAAAATAAAAAAATTAAAATTTTCAAAGGATAAACTTAGAAAGGTGCTATTTTGGTCATTTTAGTTTTTGAGTGCTATTTTTGTGATATAAACTTAGAAATGTGCTATTTTGGAGATTTGTCCAAAAAAAAATTGTTTGAATATATTCAAGAATTTGATTTAACTAAAACAATGAACCAAGTAAAAAATAAAATGAGGAAAACAAAATTAATATTGAAGATTTTTAATATTGATGACTTCTATTAAGATTGAGATACGAGCACAAAAAGAGGTTTTTCTATGTAATCATCTTTGCCTTAGAACAACCCATTAGTTTGATATCTTGAAAGAACCTAATAAAAATAATAGTATTATAATTTTACAATTTTTTTTTTTTAGTAGATAAAAATAATAGTATTATAATATCTTGAAATATTAATTGAATGACATGTGTTGTTTTAGATGTTTGATGGGTTCTTAAAAATTCTGTTTTCAGAACTTTTCATCTTTTTTTTCTTTATTTGTTGGAACTCCATCGAGGACTCATTGATGGAGCTTTACCATTTTTCTTTTTTTTATAGCTTGAAATCGTGTTTATCGAATTTATTAACTCTACGTGATTTGATACTTATTGACATTTACTTTGATTGATTTAGCTGTTAAACATTTCATTACTATTTTAAATAAATTGTCAGTTCTTTCAAAATTTGTTAGATGTATGTTTGTGTAATTTTGACTATGTTGTTTATTTCATGTAATTTTAGTTTGCTGCTTGACTTCATCCATATCTTTTTCACGTTGATGAAATCTTTTACTTTATAGTTATTTGTATACGGTGGTGGATCCACGAAGCACAAGTAGAAGTTTAACATTGTTCTATGCTACGAGTTATATATTATTTAGATGAGTAATCGAATTATTGATACTCATATGGAGTATTAAAGAAAGCAGATTTTTTACCTTTATATATATACAGACTCTCATAAATTAAGAGATCAAGTATGAGAACTAACCTATACTGACAAAATCTGACAATATAGACAGATCTCTTGTAATTATGTATGAGATAAATAAAGAATTATTCAGTTAATATCACTTTATCTTGTTTATTCTCATATACATGGTTAGTAGATCAATTCTTTTTTTTTTAGGTAGATCAATTCATTGTTTTGTCATTAGAAACCTAAAATAACATGCAGTCATGAAATAAAGAGGGTAGTTATAAATTCACTACCTTTTATTTGTCAAAAAAAAAAAATTCACTACCTTTTAAAGTTATTTTTGCATTTGACTTAAATTAGGATATAAATTTACATTCAAGTTCAAGTTCTTAGTATTTTTGGCAAATTATTCTCAAAATAACCCACATCAAAACTAAGATCACGTTATATATGATTATGGATTAGTCATGTTTATACTATCGTATATGGATAATGGTCAGACGCATACAAAAATAAAAACGTATTTCAACTAAACAAAAAACTGTAACGAAAATCGATGATACTAATTAATTAGTATAATATCGCAAAATATATATGACAGCAAATAAAAATAAAAAACATTTTAAAATATAAGAAAATAATAAAATTTAAATTAGATAAATATAATTTTTCCGTGCTTCGCACAAATCCTAATAATTAATAAATAAAAAATAAATTAAACTTTTGCACTAGCTTTATTTCCAGTCACAAATTTTTTTGTTGTATATTCAAACTAACACTCGAACCTAAATCCATTAATCTATAAACTTAGCTCCCCCATTTAATTGTATCTTCATTTTCAGCATTTGGATGAGTTTCTTTAGATTTCCATTCAATGCCCGAACATCAAAACCACTTATCCATGAACCTATTTCTAACAATAAAACAATAACTAATTAGTT
Organism: Brassica oleracea var. oleracea; assembly: GCF_000695525.1. Classification (NCBI taxonomy): domain Eukaryota; kingdom Viridiplantae; phylum Streptophyta; class Magnoliopsida; order Brassicales; family Brassicaceae; genus Brassica; species Brassica oleracea. The sequence continues at coordinate 15,372,798 of NC_027751.1, read as the reverse complement.
TGCTCTCTTTTCTTTTTAATTTCCCAACTCCATTTGCAAGAAGGATACTTTTATCCTCAAAATTCATCAACAAGAGCAAAAACTGATCCTCCAACTCAATTTGTTTTTATTTGCAAAGAAGAAGCACAAAGTGTCCCTATGCTCTCTATTTTTAGACTATATCAACTGATATTTCATTTGCTTTTAGTCGTCATGAAGCAATTGTAGGACATTTCTAGAATACTCAACGACTAAAGCTAAATTACTTCACAAGTACATAGACCATGTAAAGTCATAAACGTATTTATTAAATTATTTTAAGAACCTACGAAGTCAGCCTACCTCATGTGTCGTTCGTATTAGACCAGCTTATGTATTTGTATTGAACGGGTTTATAGGCACCAGCTATCATGATAAGATAATTCAAAGATCTTCGTCATGCAGTAGCTTATCATACATGCCAATTTTGAATTTGCTCTTTTGACCTCTTTCTTTTGGCGAAGCCAAACTTCTCTTTCCTATGTAAAATATATAAAATTAGAATGATATTCGACCAACAAACAAACTATCCCCTAATTAAACTATTGCAATATTTGGACTAATAGTCTTCAAAGATCAAGCAGTTTTTCTCGTCATTCATTTGGGTCGTACAAAAGAAATAAATCTGACATATGGATGTTGCTTCATGTTTTCTATCCAATCTGCCAGAGAATTTTCGTTCTCTTCACATCACTGTATAGCTACGTGAAACTTAATTTGCTGATATTGATTTCACATTGAAGTAATATTGAGGACACGTTTGATTTTTTGTTTTAACTGGCCTTTTCATGGCGTAGTGTACCCTCCTATAAAGAAATCGATTATATAACTACAATTTCTGTCATGAGAGTATTATATTCAAATGCAAAATATGTGAAACCGATTAAAATCTATGAACGAAAAGACAGAAAGTGAAATAAACTATTCAGAATTCTCAACTCATCTCGTTCACTCAATCAGTGAAGAAAATTAACTAATGTAATCCAGATGGTCTGAAGACAAGCGGGCTAAGCGATGGCTTAAAACCACCTAGCATATATATTTAGAGCCACCAACGTTTATTTTTCATAATAATAGTGGATAGTTTTTTCTTTTAACAATTAAAACAACAGTTAATATTATTTTATACATACCAACTGACTATGCGTGATTATACCATATTGAAACTATTTGAGTTAGTTGAATATTTAGAAATCGATTTGTTTGCTTACATGCATAAATTTTCGTTTTAATGGATGTGAGAGGTTTACTAAACAAGAGTAGTAAGAAATTAATGCATGAATAATTTTTCTTTTATTAAAATAAAGCTTTCTGCAATATGAATAAATTTCAGATTTCAGATTTTGTTACTTTATTTATTCTATGATATTTTTGGGCATAATGTAGTAACCACCAAAACAATGTGAAACATGCATTCTAATGTCAACTTGCCACAAACAAAATATTGATTTGTAAGTAAATACAGTAACGTATTACCAATTGGATTATATAAACAAACTAAAGTGTGGCATGTAGAAATTTAAGATAATTGAATTGACATTGTGGTGACTTGTGTTCTGGTTTATGTTTTCATTCTGTATAAGAAAAATCAGTAACTAAGATATAGTTGTGATCACGATTTAAATATGGTATAATATGCATGTCCGTGAATTGTAAACGATAATATAAAAGCGTTAATATGAAAACTGAATCTAAAAGTGTTCTTCGGAAAATGCTTCGCTACATAAACTTGGTCGGTTCGTACAAAAATAGTCTTGACAAATCGAATAAGTTATAAATGGAAATATGTCTAGCGAACACAAGAAAAATCTATTGGAAAGGTGAGAGCTAGCGATAAAAAAAAAGAATGTGAAAGGGAAACGAAAGCATGCTTTCAACTATAGTCAAACATATCGTCTCGTTGGCACTTAAAGAACCAGAAGAAAAAACGTGACGACTAACGTGACGTTTCACATACCTATTCAAAATCCTAATGCACATATTATCTCACCCTCTCTATATATTATGCATTCAAGTTGATACTTTAGTTTATAAACGTGGATCCAACAAAACAATCAATCCAACTCATATCTCTCTCTCTTATACATCTCTCTCGCTCTTGTCTGAGAAACAAAGATGGATAAATCATCAATCCAGTGCTTTTTATTCATACTTCTCACCATCATCGTCACTTTTATTTCATGTTCGAATGCTCAAAGAGAAGTTGGTAAGCTATACATTTATTCTTTTTATGTTTGATAAACTATTAACTATGATTGATGGATGGATGTGTGTAGAGGATGAAAGTGAATTTAGCTACGAGCAGAACGTAGAGAACGGGCCGGAGAAATGGGGGAAACTGAAACCGGAATGGAAAATGTGCGGAAAAGGAGAGATGCAATCTCCCATTGATCTTATGAACGAAAGAGTTAGAATTGTTTCTCATCTTGGAAGGCTTACTAGAAACTACAAACCTTGCAATGTCTCTCTCAAAAATAGAGGCCATGACATGATGGTAATATTACATATTTATATATCCTTCATTTTTTTTAGAACCGAATCTGACTAATCCCAGAGGTCCGTAGAAAATCATGTATATGTTGCATTTAAAACATCTACAGTGGTAAAAAGAGAACAACATCAATTTTTTTTTTAAATGGTGGGCCTTGATCCCTAGCCTCGATCCACATGGCAGGGTCATTTACCTACTCGAAAAACACGGAGCCAGACGCTCTTGGTTCTTCATTTTTGGATTTCATAACTTTTATATATTCACTATTATTTGTTTGGTCGCAGCTGAGATTTGAAGAAAGGCCAGGAAGTATTAAGATCAATGGTATTGAATATCAACTCCTACAGCTTCATTGGCATTCTCCCTCTGAACATACGATCAATGGAAGAAGGTATATGCAATATTCTGAAACACATGTATATATGACGGTTTGTATCAAATAAGAAATATGTTTCCAACGTTCGACAGAATTTTGTAACACTTCTTATTCTAAAAATGGCAGGTTTGCTCTGGAACTACATATGGTTCATGAAAGCATTAACGGAAGTATGGCTGTAGTCACAGTGCTTTACAAAATTGGAAGATCAGACTCGTTTCTCACCTTGGTATAAATCATCCCATATCTAACTATGATATTAAGCTTTTAAAGTTTCTTATAATAATTATTTTCAACCAATTTTCTTCTTTGCTTTTTGGTTAGTTGGAAAATAAATTGTTGGCGATGACAGATCAAAACGAGGCAGAGTTTAATATAGGAATGATTGATCCAAAGGAGATTAAGATAGGGAGCAGAAAATATTATAGATATGTTGGATCACTTACCACTCCTCCGTGTACCCAAAATATCACTTGGACCGTCGTCAAAAAGGTATATACTATATATTCACTCTTACTTTCTAAATTTCGTGTATTTTACTTTGTGTGTGTTTCTCTCCTAGTTTATGACATTGCATTCTTTCTTTTATATTTGTTTCCATGATTTTTAGGTAAGGACCGTGGCGAGAAACCAAGTGAGACTACTCCGAGTGGCTGTTCATGATGTAAGTTTTATTTAAAGTACAATCTACAAATTTAATATATACTTACTGAATTTAAATCCTTACTATATATGAGAGCGAAGTGAATTATATTATGTTTGAAAAATAATTTGTAGGATTCAAATACAAACGCAAGGCCGGTTCAACCTACAAATAAGCGCGTGGTGAAATTATACAGACCAAGATCTTACTGAATCCGATACAATACACTATATTCATTTTATTTTTACAATATTGTATGTATGCAATACTAAATAAATGATGTGTTTCTTGATTATATTTTGGTGTCCCATCGCATTCCGTTATTGTCACGACCTTCTATTCAATTTTTTGTTGATGTTGTTGTTGTAAAAGACCTTCTACAATATTATTCATATTAAAATTACCACTTCAAAGAATATGTGGATTACGCTTACTACAAGCATTTGGATGAATACCGACAATCTTTGTATGTATGGCACAAATATGTCGCAAAATAAATGTTGCGGAATATTCACGTTAATAAAACGATAGCTATGTTTTTTGACGACACGTATGATCGTCTTCTATCTCATATATCAATGTAAAAAGGCATTATCATTTAATTAATTATTTAATTATCGGTAGGTTCAGTGTCGCCCAATGCAGCTATTACTCTAATTTTAAACGACCCTACAGACGTTTATTAACATAATTAATCTTTAAAGGATAAGATATCTTTAAATTTATAATCTTGATGTTTACATTTAGAAAACGGAACTTACAAGATCTTTGTTTATTTTATTTTTTGCTTGTTCTAGACATTATTGTTTAATAATTAATAGTTTGATTATAAATTGCATGTTTGTATGTTAGAGGGCCTTCTAAAAAAATTGTTAAGAGGGCATATTTTAAATTTCCTCCCAAATTTGTTCTATAAAATGGTTGAGAGGATCCCACTTGTTGGTGGGTCTACTGACCATAGTCTTCCCAAATCCACTTCAGGCCAATCCTTAAACTGTGATGCCTGGAACCACTATTGGATTTTCCTACAACAGCTCAGGGTTAATCACATCCGGTTCGGGTATTGTTGGTCTAAGTTGGGCATCTTTATCACTCATCTCTTAGATGGGTGAAAGCTTCTTAGGTCTTTTCTCTTACTGCTTTCCCGGTAACGGAACTAGTAAGATAAACTTTGGACGTAATGCTGTGACTGTTTCAACGACTGTGTTTATGAAGACTCTGGTACCACTTTCACTTACTTGCCCAGGAGCTGCTACAACAAAGTCACAGAGGCAGTGGAAAACGTTTTGATCGCTACTTGTGCAGTCTACTCCAACAACATGCTTTGCTACAAATCAAAGACCATTGAGATATTCCCTGTGATCACAATGCATTTCTATGGCGGTGCAGATCTTGTTTTGGATTAAGTACAGTATGTATATGGATATGGGAGGAGAAGCCTTTTGTCTGATGATCATGTGACACCAAATGCAGAACCTGCTATCTTTGGTAACAGGGCACTGAACAATTTATGGGTTGGTTATGATTCTTCTGCTTCTTTTTAAACCCACTGATTGTTCTGCAATGTGGAGTTGGACAAACACAAACCAAGAGAGCCTTGTACTGTTTTTGACTTGACTTTGCTTTCTTTAGACTTGTCCTTTTGCTTAATAAGTTAAGATCACAGAACATGGATAATGAGTTCTAAACTCTTCTAAACAATACATATTCTCAATGTTATATCATAAAACTGAACAATGAAACACACTAGCATCATCACAACGGGAAGCTGTAATATAGTTTTAGCCTCTCACTACAGGTTGAACCGTTGCAATCATGTGAGCCATGACGATAGCGTACTGAACACCAGTGTGCTGTGGAGTGTAGGTATCCGCAAGTCCAAACTCCCCAAAGTTGAGCTCTGAGTTCACAAACTTCCCTGACAAGGACCTTTTAGACAGAGCTTCATGCCATATCTCTACAAACTCCTCCATCACTTTTCTGGCCTTCTCCATGGATGAAATAGGAAGATACTCCACCTGAAATAAATAGTTACAGGTTGTAACTTAACAACACACAAACTCCAAATCGAGATCACATAGAATTCAAGATTCATCAACATTGTTTGTTATTGGTCTCTCTCAAAAATATATGCAAATAATACCATTTACAAGGATTATAATATAAATAGAAAAGGGGCAAAATAGGATCAAACCTCCATAACAATGCCTCTGATACTCTCGGAGTGAACAGGAACGACCCTCCCAACCCTCAACCGAAAATCACCGAGCTGATACTGAAACCCGTCGAAGTAGAGGGAGACTTTGGATTTGTAGGACTGGAGCTTCTCCATGATGAGCTGAATGGTGGCGTCGGCCTCCACGACGATCCTCTGGGACCTGATGATGAAGTAGTACTTGCTGGGCTGGTCCGCGAGCGAGATCCCTAGGAAATCGCGGGGGAGGTCGGGGTGGTTGGACTGGTCTCGCAGCATGGGTTTGTAGTAGTTGAGAGTGGCTTTCCACCTGCCTTCTTTGACGCCGTTGATGCTCTCCGCGCACTGGGCGGCCTCGTTGAGGATCTGGGTGCTTACTGTCGATCCTTGGTTTGGTTGCCAATACAAAACCCTAGAGAAACGAATGGAGATTTAGTTAAATTGAGATTCAAGAAGAAGAAGTGATTCTTGAGTAGGTTACCATTTCACAGGCATTATTCTTCTTTGACGCGGCGGCGGAGGAGCTACAGCGATTCGCACTCACCAGCCACGAAGAAACTGTCCAATGTTTGTTACAAAGAACAAGCAAAATCAGAAAACCGGACTGGTTTGCTAGACCAACATATAAGTAATGCTTCGGTTCTTATCAGAACCAACCAACCAACCAACAAAAACAGAATTAATCTTCCACCGGTTATTTATAAACACTATTTTACACAAAGTACAAGCTCAATCGAAAATAAACAATATAACAAATCTTTGTTAGCTAAGTACCAAATAAAATTTGTAAAATATCATTCTTTTCACAGTTTTTAGAACACATTATCCAATGATTTTAATAGTGTAGCCAGTCAATTTTTAGTACTAATTGTTTTTTTGGGCCGGTTAGATCAGTTGATATAGGTATAATAAAAAAAAAAAAAAAAAAAAAAAAAAAAAAATGATTCTAATTTTTTCCGTGAGGCAATCCAAACACTCGAATATGAACCGAAGAACCCTGAAACTCAATTCAATTCAGCAAATTAAAAAAAAAAAAAAAGAAGATATGAGACTCGCGCAACCCGAATCGAACCGTAGTTTTACTTCGGTTAACTGAATCTGCAGGCTTAGTAAGGCCACATAGGCCTAAAACAAAGCTAACAACTTCACAACTTGGCAATTAAGGGTTATAAAATTTATCATGGGCTGGGCTAACCATTTTGATTTAAGCCACTTTAACATTCAGAGCCCAGTTAATAAAACTCCAAGCGAAAGGAAACGAGCCATGTCTCTTGAACTTAATTACTCTTGATTCTAAAAAGGAGGTCTTGTTGCTTCACGTTACACGAGGGAACAACCTTAAAAATTCCTCTGAAATCGTCATTCATTGCTTCAGCTTAATTTTCTCGATTCTTCTTCACAGGAAGGTTCGGGTCCTGGCCTTACTTGCTGTTTTCCACTTACATTTGTTCAAATCTACATTCTGTTATGTGTTTTCAAAGCAAAGCCGTTTCGACAGCTCCTATTTCTAAAAAAAAAAAAAAAAAAAAAAGGATTGCTTCAGCTTAATTTTCTCGATTCTTCTTCACAGGAAGGTTCGGGTCCTGGCCTTACTTGCTGTTTTCCACTTACATTTGTTCAAATCTACATTCTGTTATGTGTTTTCAAAGCAAAGCCGTTTCGACAGCTCCTATTTCTAAAAAAAAAAAAAAAAAAAAAAGGGGCGAATTTGGTTTTGCAGAAACCCTAGATTTCGGAATCAAACAGTCTTCTAGAATTGACATTTATGAACTTTGGGGAAAGTTTGTAAAGTGGTTTTTTAATTGAAAGTTAATCACTTTTGCAGGGTTTAATGTAAAATCCAAATTTGACTCCCTTTGCTTGTTTTTTTTTTTTTTTGTTTTGCTAAAAAAAAAAAGAATTAATGTTTGATTCTTTCTTTGTAATATTTCTATGATTTGTTTGAAAGTGATGCATCTGAATTGATGATGATGCCAGCGGCTACTAGTAGATGATGGCTTCGACGGCGGAGAATGAGGCCATTGTATATAGTACTTCTCCTCAGATTTTGACCACTTCTGCTGCTGAAGATCAGGTTTGTGACGCAGAGATGCTACCTGTTCCTGAAGATTATATGACAACAACAACAAGTCATGATGCTGATATCGTTTTGGACCAAGAGTTCGTGGTTCCTTTCCCAGACCCTGCCTCTACGTTAGACATTCATGGTCCTGCCAGATCAGATCAGGTTACTTGCTTCCTCCCTCCTTCCTTTATAAAGACTGATTCTTGTTTTGTTGGTGGGGTAAATTGATTTTGTTTTTTTTTTGTTTTGTTTTACAGGGTGTTCAAGGTACATGTTCTTTGCCATCTTCTTCAGAGCAAATGGCCTTTAGAGCAGCTTCCCATAGTTAGTTATCACCATGCTTTAGTTATAGTTGTTGTTTAGTTTACTATAACTTTAAAAAGACTTGTTTGTTGCTTTGTGTAGTTAACCATTCAGAGGCTGTTCATGAAAACGGTGTTCAGCCTCCTAACATCTCACATGGCACACCTCTTCCTATGGGACAGAATCCTCCGAGGCATTTGTTTAGTGACCCGTATGAGTACGAACTTGAGAAGATACGCATAGAAGAAGAGAACTTAAAGAAGAGCGTTGAAGAAGCAGTTAGTTTCCTCCTCTAATTCTCTCTGTATATTCGTTTTTTTTCTTTCCTCATTGTCTCGTTGTTTGTAAGCAGACATCACAGCTAATGGCTGAGCTGGATAGGAAGATGGCTGAAGCACGGAGCGAGTTTGATAAGGAAACACAAGAGTTCGATGCCAAAGTGATGGAGGTAGATGCACGTATGGGTCTTGTTCGAACGGGCAGTCTTTTGGGGAACGCTTTCGTGTCTAAATGTTCAGAGAGGAGTGCATCCAATGATCTTGCAGCTGTAAGAGGTAAATAAAAAGATTAAAATAGTGTTTGTGAGTAAAGCAAATCGATCTAAAACAACACTCTCTTCTCTTCTCTTCTCTTTCCTTTGTTTTTTAGCAGCTATGATCTCTCAACATTCAACTCAGCAGCAACAAGCGGTACAAACAAACACACAGATGAGTTCAACCGCTCCTCCAAGAGTGAGACCTCAACAAGAAAGCACACGACTGAGTACTAGTGCTCCTCCTCGACCCTCAGTCGTATCAGTGGATAATGACCCAGTCCCAAACTCATCAGCTCCTCTTCCTCATCTTCCCCGCCGCACCACCACGACTCAAACAAGTCCGGTGACTCAGCAAACAGTACAAGCACACTCGCATGTGAACTCAACAGCTCCTACTCCACCTTCAGTCACATCAGTGGAACCTCAAACACCAAACTCATCTGGTCCTCTTCATCATCTCCCTCGCCCCACGACTCAACCAAGTCCGATGTCTCAGCAAACAGTACAGGCAGCAGACACGCATGTGAACTCAACCGCTCCTACTCCACCTCCAGTCACAGCAGTGGAACCTCAAACACCAAATCATTTACGTCCTCTTGCGCGCTTCCCTCAACCAAGTCTGGCATCTCAGCAAGCTGTTTCGCAATCAAACACAAACGCGAATTCATCAACACCTCTTCCTCGACCCTCAGCGATAACAGAAGGTCTTCCTTTGCATTCGCCGCTCTCAAACACGCCTAGGCCAAGACCGCGTCCTGTAATCTCCAACGTGACTCCTCCATCTTCTTCTTCTCCACCAGTGCGTGGCCCGGCGCCTCATTTAGTGCGTGCCTCGGCTCCCCACTTGGCTCGGAGACCGGCGCCTCATCTAAGGCAATATGGATCATTTCCAGCTCCCACGTCTGCTGCTGCTGCACCAACAACACATCCAAGAAGGTCGGTTCAAGAACAAGAGCAGCAGCAGCTGCAACAAGGGAAGTCAAATGGTGGTTTGGTTAATCTTTCAGATGAGGACTAGTGATATAGTAATTCATATCTCTCTTTTTGTATAACGTTTTTTCGAGTTTCATAACCGAAAACAAAACCAAACCAAAAGGTAAATGTTCTAAAAAATTGAAAGAAAGAATCACTAGTAAATATTTTTCATCCAGCTAGGATGATCTGACATCTCTGCTACATTTATGAAAACGAATTCCAATGCAAATTTGATAATCAGTACTATAGAATAACGTGGCACGTGACATCCCCTGGATCTCATAAATGGACAATCTAAACTATTAAAACAGAAGTACATTTAGTACTTAATCCTAACTTTTCCTCAATAATTACAAGGAATTGCCATTGATCAATATTAATACACGGTCGTTTTATATCATTGAAAAATCAGCTAATTAAGTTTGACCCGTCTTAACCTGAAATAACTCGAGACCAAACCTAATCTTGTGTGTTTCTTTGTTGTAAACGAGACAAACCCTAGAAGAAAACTTACATGATGAAGATTCTCAATTTTCGTCAACAGCGGTGGAATCAGATGGAGATTTAAGAACCGAAAGTCTAGATCTTTGTTGAAGAAGGTGGTGATCTGATGATATCGTAATCACAGAGTTTCCTTCTCCGTCGATACCATTCACTAAACGGTGAGATTCCATTTAATTGAGTTAGCAAATAGTTTAATGCCAATAAACCAACATTGATCTATTTTCAATATGTTTTTGAGAGATTCAATGGGATCTATGAGGTTTTTCTGGTTTTTATGGTGGATCAATTGAGATTGATGTTTTTAGGGTTAATAGGAAGAATCGATGCTTCTTTACGAGGGCGAGGAGATAGTCAAGATTTGGGAAAGATTTTCGATTGGTTCATAGGATAAGTCATACATATGAGATCCACTATACAAAGAGGAAACAAGGCTCGACAAAGGATACATTATGTTTTTTTTTTAAAGACATTATGTTTTTTTTTAAAGACATTCTGTGTTTGTTTTGGTTTCTGTTATGGGCTTAGTAGTAATACTGTTAAAACTAAGGTTAAAGGCCAATAATATTTATCTTCACTTAAATAATCTAGGTCTACAATGGTGGTTGGTTTTCATAGTTATATCACTGGAGTTAGCTAAGCTAAATTTAGCATACAGTATGATCGTAGGGTAGTAATTGAGTTTGAGGTTATCTACTAGGGTACGGCCTTGCGTTTTGTTCAGGTTTTGGCATTTCCTCTGGAACATCTCATCTACTCTACTGAAAAGTTCTAGATACAGGGGAAGCCATTACTTTTTGTCATTGGATTTCTGATTGTTTATAACCTTATCACCATATTTCATTGTCTGACTTTCAGGTTACATTATCGAATGTAAGTATCAGGTGTATCATTTGGTCCCTAACAGGTTTGTACTATTTGGTGATGTTTGGTAAAACATGAACAGGTTTTACGTCTAGGAGATTTGGAGGAGCAGGAACATGTTCTCCCCGTAGGGACTGAAGTTTTTCGAGGTCTTCGACTCTTTTTATGGAGCAACATTTGTGCTACTGGTCTGTAACTTTACAATCAGGATTATCATTGAGAATTTGTATTTGAGCAGCTATTCTTGAAATATAAGGATCCTATATGATTGCTGAACATTTTTTTTTATAATTTGGGCTGTCAGGATTCCAATCAGGATTTTTGTAATTTAAATAAAGATTGGTGGATAGGAATTGACGCAGAGTACCTTTGGCTTGACAGAACAGTATATCAATGGAATGTAGTGGACCTTTGGTTTCAATGGCTCTATAAGAATTGGATATATAAAACATTTGCTCTTTTAAAAACTTAAGTACATTTTAGAAATAACCGTTTACCTCATGTATTATTTACAGAAAGTGCCACTGGAATTAAAGTTGACCTGTACAAATTAATTCACATAATACTTTTATTATTTAAGTTACTATTTCATGTATCTTCATGAAAGAGGCCTTCGAGATGGAATCGTTGAAGAACCTCAGAATCAACGACGAAGTGATGCTGCTCTCAGATAGAAACAGTGAGTTCAAGGAAAATTTAGTGTCGAATTGGATTTGAGAATAAACCATGTAGGACTCAGATAGGTTGTGATATGTGATTCTGATTTCAAGGTCATGTCCAACTTAAATTAAAAAAGGCCTTTTATTAAACATAAATTAGATTAGATATGTTAAATGTTTTTATAAATCTATTGAATCTTAAGAATACAAAGAATAATTAATGTAGTTTATAAATCTATAGTATAATTAAATAATATTGAAAATGTAATGTATACAAACTATAAACTCAAATAAACCAAATCGAACTAAAGCCAAACTGAGTCCGAAATACAAAGTCATACCCATTTATTTACTTAGTAAATTATCTTAGCAATTTAATCTGGAAGCTTATGTTAATATGATTATTCTAATGTATACACTGGCTCATTTATTTAATTATAAATTATTTTACTAATATGATCTATTAATATGTTAATTGAGCTTCGGTGCATTAGACTAATATATATATACATAAATGGATTTACAATATTGAAATTATCTGAAAAATAAAATAAGAGCTTCACCATTATAACAAATAATATATAATATATACTATATATATATATGTTCCTATTGTTTTTAATTTAACTTCCAACTTCTTACAATGTACAAATAGATTCATATAAACAAACAATTAAAGAAATTTATAGAAACACTTCAAATTACAAACATATAAAATAATAATGTTATGTGTAGACGTTATATAAAACAAATATGTAATAGAATAAAAGTTATATATCTACAGTATTAATAATATATAAACTAATCATTTTAATAAAAATGACACCCATGCGGACGCACGGGTCAAAGGCTAGTGGTTTTTTAAAACCCCATCGATCTCTCTCTATATGTCAGTTTAGTGATCACGCAAACGCAAACGCTATTACGTGGACACCTTTGTTTTTATATTCGCGTTTGGCTTTCTAAAATTCTCTTATTTTTTTTTTTTTGGATATCTGACCAACGGGAAAAGATTGCAGTTTCTCTCATTCACTCGCTTATCTTTTACACTGGAGAGCTCAGAAGCAAACGTGATTTTGAGCTTACTGGTGTAGTTAGTAGCACCAGCTTTTGAATCTTCTTCGCCAAAGATAATCTCTCACTCACGTCAACGACTTCCTTCATTACAAAGGTTATTGTTAGTCTTATTTCTTTTTGATTTGTGTTTTTCATTTTCTTCAAAATCATGAAATGGGGTCTCTGTTGATTTTCTCCAAAAGCTTAACTTTTTTTTTTTGTTCCGATAAAATTCACTTTCCCATTAAAAAGAAAGAGCCTTTGGGATACGGTCAATGGCGGAACCGGGTCCCACAACCTAAACCGGTTTAAGGACCGGTTACCGATAGCCGACAACCGACACCGGAATTTCTGGGGTCCCGACACATTTTGCTTCGACCTACGTTTTTTTTTGCTTTTCCTTAAAAGCAATGCCCTTTCTTTCCTCTTCTTCCATCTCTTTTTGGATATATCTAATCTAATTTTAATCTAATCTCGGTTTACGGATTTGATTTTATGTTTTAGTGTTTGGTTCTTTACTTCTTGTCTGATTCTTAACTTCGAAATGCTTCTTAACTCTTCTTGCTGGATTCACAATCTAGCATTTTTGAATGTTTGTTTGATTATAATATGAAGATTTTGCCATTATTAAACAGTTTATAAAGTTATAAAAATAGCTGTTCTTTTGATATAAAAATGGGTTTTAGAAAAGTATTTGAATGATTCTTCAACTTTGATACTATAATGGGTTGAAGGGTCACACTCAGATTTGCAATTCCGTTTCTTTCCTAAAGGTGGTTGGTCCATTTTCATTCCCATTTAATTATTCCTACTCTGTGTTTCCCATTATTTGACTGTTTCTACTAATCAATCATTTCAATAATCACCATTATTGTAGTATACTATATTTTACTAATCCATATCCCTCATGATGCTTCATTGCTTTCTTTCTTTTTGTGTATATATCCTTTTGTCTGCAACTTCCTTTTCTTGATACTACAACTTCACTAAAAGAAGCTTGTTCTTTCTCCAACTTCACCACTTTTGTAGGGTAATGTATCTAATCCATTATATTGGCTCTCTTGTCTTGTTATGGTTTGCTCTGTTGTTAGAACTAGTCGGCCAATTAGTGTCGGTTCTCCTGTTGTTGTGTCTTTTATCTAACCAACTTAACTATAGAGGGATGTAGAAAATTTGCAGAATTTAGATTAGTGGCAATGAGTCTTAAATGTTGATGCGACTACTTTTAGTGATTTTGGGGTTACTTGTATCATCTTCTAAGCTCTGGCCAGTTAAAGAACCGGAGTCTCTTTATTGTTGTTTATGACCAGGTCATAGAATGTTTTTGTTTATGTTGATTATCTTGGAACTTTGTTTCTCAGTAGGTGCAACAGAGTTAGAATCTTTTGGATGTCTGTTCACCAACCCATTTTTATTCACACCCCACTGTTGATTTACTCTAAAATTTCTATTAATTTTCAGCTCTCCTTGTAATCTGGTTCTTAGTACAACGTAATTTGTTTCAGGTTGAGTTTGCTTTGAGTAGAAGATTAAAACTGACATGAAGGTTTTCATCTAATCTTCATATTAGAGCCCTTCTATCAACTACTCTCAGATATTAAACTATTTCTTTCTGCTGCAGCAAATATAAATGAAGATGAAAGTGGAAACCGCACTTGTGATTCTCTCAGTCCTCATATCCATTCAGCTATGTTATGGAGGTTTAGTGTCTTACTTTATATTATTTCCAATAAGTGAAACCGGTGTGACTTGCAACTAAATAGATCAAGTTTCTGTTTGTAGGTGCTAGCAACTGGACGTGCACGTGCTTCTCTTCAGGCAACAAAACTGATATCTTGGAATCTAACTGTTCCACATCATGCAACTGCAGACCAGGTTGGCTTTCTGATTTTAGTTCCTAACTCTTCAACATCAAGTAACTGTTCAAGATTCTAGAGAAAACTAAGTTCTTGATCTTACCTAGCGGAGAGAGACCAATGGGTATGCTTGTGTCCGGCAAATGGATTTCCAATAATATCCGTTACCGGTTCCAACTCTTCATGCTTCACTGCTTGCAACTGCTCTGCTGGTAGGTACCTTACTCGATGTTCTAGGGAAAGCTCAGTCACTATATCATAGCTATATCTCTTTTATGGTTTCCAGGACCTTTGAAGAAGCAATCTTTATCAAGGAAACTCCTTCTCGTCACACTAATCTTCTGCGTCGCAGTTACTTCAGTAGCCTTCCTTGCCTCCATGTTTTGCTACATTTATCGAAGGACCAGCAATGTTTCTGGACAAAGCCCTTCAGTCTCTTCAGACAGAGAATCTAGCTGGCACAGCTCTTCCAACTTAATAGCCCGTAAAAGCTCCATCTCACAACCCAAGATCAGCATCACCTCCTCACTCTCGGGATGTTTCTTTCAGAATGCTTCTTTGTTTTGTGTGAGTAAACCGGAAACAATCCACGGGATGATCTTCCAGTTCTCATACGGAGAGCTAGAGCAAGCGACCAATAAATTCTCCAGCAACAACGTTATAGGACACGGAGGAAGTAGCTGCGTTTACCGTGGACAGCTCAAAGACGGCAAAACCGCTGCGATCAAACGTTTAAATGCTCCTAAAGGAAACGACAACGACACTCTATTCTCAACAGAAGTACTACTAACCTCCTCTCCTCCTGCTTCTTGGTTGGATGGATTCCTATTTGATCAAGATTATGAAATGTCTTTGCAGGTTGAGTTATTATCAAGACTCCATCATTACCATGTGGTTCCATTGATTGGATACTGTTCGGAGTTTCACGGCAAGCATGCGGAGAGGCTTCTGGTTTTTGAGTACATGTCTTATGGAAATCTGAGAGACTGCTTGGATGGAGAGCTGGGAGAGAAGATGACGTGGAACATCAGAATCTCTCTCGCTCTTGGAGCTGCAAGAGGGCTCGAGTATCTCCACGAAGCTGCTGCTCCAAGAATCTTGCACAGAGATGTTAAATCCACTAACATCCTCCTCGATGAGAATTGGCATGCTAAAGTAAGTGAAGAGCAAAGCTTTATTTGCTTCGGTGAGACCAAATGTGAACTTGAATAAACATTGTTTACAGATAACAGATCTTGGGATGGCTAAGTGTTTGAGCAGCGACGGTTTACAAAGCGGTTCAAGCTCTCCAACAATGGGACTGCAAGGAACGTTTGGCTACTTTGCACCTGAATACGCTATTGCAGGATGTGCTTCACCTATGTCAGATGTGTTCAGCTTCGGTGTTGTTCTACTTGAGCTTATAACCGGAAGAAAACCGATACAGAAGCCTAGCAACAACAAAGGAGAAGAAAGTCTTGTTATTTGGGTAAATTAAAAACACTACTACTAGTTTATAAATCTCTTTAACCAACAAAGTTATAAGTCTTTGAAACTTGGTGTTTCATAGGCTATGCCGCGTTTACAAGACAGTAAGCGGGTGATTGAGGAGCTGCCTGATCCGAGGCTTAACGGAAAGTTTGCTGAAGAAGAGATGCAGATAATGGCGTATCTTGCTAAAGAGTGCTTGCTTCTGGAACCAGAAGCTAGGCCAACGATGAGAGAGGTTGTTCAGATTCTTTCTACCATCATGCCAGACACTTCCAGACGTAGAAACTTCCCCATCAATCATCTTTTTCCGGTAATGTTTCTAACTAGATGCAAACACAAGCTCATCCTTTAAGCGTTTAAAACAATCGAAACCTTAGTATTGGTTACATTTGTACTGGCAGAGTAATGAGAAGAAGAAAGAAAGCAAAGTAGGATGGTCAAGAGGTGGGAGCAGGAGTGCACAGGAAGAGGAGTCAGTGGATCTGACTGAGCCACGCTTCGAGTCCTTTTGCTTGCCGAATGTGAAGCCGGTCTTGCTTGAACCATCTGCACATATTTAAAAGTAGATAGAAAAACACAGAACGAAAACAGCACTGATCAATCTCGCATGTATGTAGATAAAAGCTCACTTTGGGCAAAGGGTAAAGCATTGAGGTTTGAGGGTTTTATTATATAAGTGTGTGTCAAGATTTGTTTTAATCTGTTGACTTTTAATTTATGATAGAATACAATATTTTTAATAAAGCTACAATATGGTACATATGGGAAATTTTCCAAACATATACTTCATATTCAATCAAATACAAAACTAACATAAATGGGTTTCAAAATCTCTCACGTTCCACGGACGCACAATCGGACTGCTGATTTTTTGGCTAAGAATGCTAGATCTTTTCATAGGGAGTTACATTTTGTTGGTTGTTTTATTCCGGTTTGTTTACCCAGACCACCTCAAGTTTGAGTAATAGAATGACCTTTTGACGTCAAAAAAAAAAAAAATTTACTATTTACCCTTTATGACCAAACAAAAAGTTATTTTACGATTTTATCTTTCGGAAGTTTACATTTAAAAGAAAGAAAGTCTACAAAATATAGATTTCCTAATAATATTTTGAAGCCTACATCATAATTTCATCTAAAATTTTTATTTTAAAAATGTAAAAAAAATAATTTATGTGAAATTTATTGTAAATCATCAATGTAAGAACCAATATGAGGTATATAAATTATAATTTAATACGATTAAACAATTTTTTTTTTAAAATATTGATTTGGTAACCATATGTTGAACAATGCTTATGGATTGGCAACAAAATGTTCAAAGATGTAACTACCGTTAGGATTGGATTCTTAGGGTTAGATATTAGATTGTTTTTTTTTTATTGATTTAAATATAAATATTAATGTTGAGTTTTTTATATTTTACATATTTTGATATTTGATACAATGATTAATTAGAGTTTTTGGTTATTAAGTGGACGTTTAAAGTTTGGAGTTTGTGGTTTAGGGTTTAGTAGATTTCAAATAAAGTCTATTTGATTTTATGGTATACTAGACTTATTCTGTAGTCTAATGAAATTTGAAATTTGAAATTTAAAAAATCAAAATGATTTTGATTAATTTTAGTTTTTGTATAAATAAACTAAAATGGTAATCTTCAAAACAATATTCAAAAATTGTGAGATCATAGATTAAAATTATTAAAACAATAAATAATAAACAACAATAATGAAATTATAGTAGAAGAATTTCCAAAAAAGTCTACTCAGTAGACTTAGAACAAAATCTCACCTTGATTAAATGGATTTAACAGAATCTTTGTGCAATTATTATTACTTCAAGTAAAATCCACCGGTAGACTAATACAAAGCCTCATTTTCAAGATGATTGAGCTCAGAGAAGTTATATGTGGCTTTAGAAATAATTTCCTAACTAGAATTTAATCCGTACATCTGCGCGGATATTTTTATTTATTTATTTTTTGATTAAATGTTTGTTTTGTATAAACGATATTGTGTACATACTTTAAACATCTATCTGTATTAGATAATTATTTAAAGAGACATTTTTGAGCATAATAATTTTATTTTTTTATATTAAATAGTTTTTTTTTTTTTTAAATCGTCAATTGTATCACCCACATTTCTTATCGTATATTTATCATATTGGATTAGTATTGAGCTATTTTTATGCTTGTTAGGTAAGTTTTATGCTTGTTTTGAATGACAAAAAGACAAGTAATAGATCCTTTCAGTATTTATGTCAGATTCGGTTTAGATTTATGGATTCGGTTTATTGGTCTATCCGTAATTTTTTTTTTATGTTCATTAATTAATGACAAACACTCGTCCGCATTAATTAGTTAATTCATTTAACATAAAAACACTTATTCACATTAATTCTTTTTGTAATGTTTATTATTTTTTATTTATAATATTAATTAGTTTAACATCGATTTAGGTATGTTGTATTTTTTAATGACAAAAAGACTACAAATTCTGAAATTTTGGAATGTAAAAACTATTGAATTATTATAGTAATACAATTAATAAAGTAGTTAGGATGAGTGAAAAATGAAAGTAAATATTGTAATAACATTTTAAAATAGGTAAGTTCTATATTTTTACTTCTATTTTAATAGAATAAATTAAGGGGACTTCCTTGGCATGTGTCTCATGGTGTACATATAGATATGTACAATTGGATATCACCACTCCAGGATTGGTTACCACCACAATTTCCATTACTCATGCATTCAAGGTATATTTTTTATTCATAATACACATGAAAAATAATTCTACGCACAACTGAAAAGCCAATGTAACAAAAGTAAAGTGTTTATCAATATGCTGAGAAGTTTACCTAGAATATATATTATTGTATTTGAATATATATATATATATATATATATATATAAGCCAATGTAACAAAAGTAAAGTGTTTATCAATATGCTGAGAAGTTTACCTAGAATATATATTATTGTATTTGAATATATATATATATATATATATATGTATATGTATATGTATATATAATGTATTATATAATGAAAGCATGTTATAAAAATATAAATTGTAAGACATATTTGAAGTAATTAGAAATCAATTTTGTTTCTAATATCCAAAAATTATACATGAAAATAGTGTTATTTTAACGAGTATCTTCGATAATAACGAGTATACCAGGTAGATGGTGTTTTACAGACGGATCTTGGAAAAATGAGGATAGCTTTTCAGGGCAAGGATGGTATAGTACCCTGGAAGGCTATGATGGACTAATGGGAGCAAGGAACACGAGAGCGAGTCAGTCGCCACTACACTCAGAGATAGAGGCCCTTATATGGGCAATGAAATGTATGAGGAATCTTAGACAAGCATGAGTTACTTTTGCAACAGATAGTGCTCAATTGGTGAAGATGGTGTCGGAACCAGAAGAGTGGCCAGTGCAAGCTATTTGGAAGACATAAAAGTTTTAAAGAGGAGTTTTAACAGCTCAGAGATCATTCATATACCACGGACACAGAACTTAAAGGCGGACAGTCTCGCACGCAGTGCAAGAAAGCAACCGTCGTTTGTCGTCCATATGGATGCAGAGCTACCGGGGTGGTTCGCAGAGTCTACATGAGTCTGCTTTGTTTGCTGACAAAAAAAAAAAAAAAATAGTGTTATCTCAAGATTTATTACAAACTTCAATTTCATTTATGGTATTTTCATAATATTTACTTATATTTTTCTTAATTTTTGCTCAAAGTTATCTTATATTTTTTTAATTATTTGTTAATATAAAATCTGATATTATTATGCTAAGCAACATTTGTTACCTGACATAATTAATCAACATTCCTCATTCAAAAGGAGTAATTTTCATGAAGCATAGCATACTAAAATGTTTTGTCCTTTAGTATATGTTGTGAATGAAGAGGGGAACTTGTGTTTTATTATTAGGTTGACCAACTGGTTTTTATATACATATGGTAATGACGGTCTAAGTACTGGATCGACATGAGATCGTACTTATCCTTAACTAGATAATGACTAGCAATACGTAAGATAAACACCAACTATAATGTGGATAAACACAAGAGTAGATAGGCGCCAGTATGATCCTGCGGATGGGCTTGGCCCGTCTTGCTACACGGGCTGATAAATGGGTCGATCACTAAATGGTTTATAACATT
>NC_027751.1:15349384-15350307 GCF_000695525.1 Brassica oleracea var. oleracea | reverse complement strand
TCTCCCCCTCATGAACATACTCATAATTTCGTAGTGCTTAGGATAGTGGAGCCTTAATTATTTTAGTGATTTTCCTTTTTGTGTACTTATAACACATTGTGAGATTTTATGGGATCACTTTTGTGTCTTAATTAATTTTTCATCATGTTTTGGATCAAGATGGCTAATCTGGTCATGCCATAAGTGTTTATTTCGTGGTGAACCATATTGGTTACCATGGCTTTATGCCTCTTTCATACTGATCCTTAGCATAGTATAAATCAGTAGAAAATATGGGTATAGACATTAATTGATTTCTTTATTACTCAATGAGTCTGAATAATGTCGTATCTTTTGCCATTTGTCAGTACCAATTAATTGATTTCAAGTGATTGTAGGAAGGTAAAGTTGAACCTATACAATCAAGATGAAGTTAAATCTATGCGAGAAATCAATCTATCAGTGAACTGACTCATTAGTCTACACCCAACAATTGATTTTATGTGATTGCACGAAGGTAAAGTTAAACCTATACAACCAAGGTAAAGTTAAACCATGCATGAAATCAACTATCAGTGGACTGATTATCCTTTTATTAAGGTTTTATTTATTATTTAATCAAGAATCATCAAGCAAGACCAAGCAAGATAATATATAAAAACAAAATCGTTTTTATTTTTTCAATAACATAAATGAATAACAAATAAATCAAATCAGATATGAAAACATAAAATCAGAATGTCGAAAAATTATTCAATGTATAATCCAACCTCATGGTCCATGGGTGTCCACTCGGAATCCTCCTCAGATCTCTTCTTATCAAATGTGGCTTTATTAGCTTCAGAGATTTTCATCTCACTGATCGTCGGATCGAGCTGAGGTAGTGACGGGAACGCAAGACGGGATTGAGTTCAAGGGTTCGTCTGAGCTGAGATCGGGATGAA
>NC_027751.1:15331006-15349158 GCF_000695525.1 Brassica oleracea var. oleracea | reverse complement strand
CGCCTGGATTAGGGTTTATGTGTGATGGATTTTAGGCTAGGTTTTGTCTCAGGGTTTTGGAGTTTATCGTGCTGATAACGTGTTGTAAACGAAGGGTTTGAGACTGAATATTTCGTGTGTATTATTAATCATCAATTTTGTCTCAGGGTTTTGGAGTTTATCGTGCTGATAACGTGTTGTGAATGAAGAGGGGAACTTGTGTTTTATTATATTAGGTCGACCAACTGGTCTTTATATACATATGGTAATGACGGTCTAAGTACTGGATCGACATGAGATCGTACCTATCCTTAACTAGATAATGACTAGCAATACGTAAGATAAACACCAACTATAATGTGGATAAACACAAGAGTAGATAGGCGCCAGTATGATACTGCGGATGGGTTGCTACACGGGCTGATAAATGGGTCGATCACTAAATGGTTTATAACAGTATAGATTTTGTAGTAGGGAAGAACTCTTTTTTTTTATTTTTCTGATATCTCACCTTAAAATTTAGAATGACTAATTTCATTATTATCTGCCTTAATGAATATTTTGATTTATGATAATTAAAAACTTTCATAAATAGAACGATTAGTCCATATATACTTATCGAGTTAAAGAAAACTAATTTCAAAAAAAAGAAAATAAAAAAATATATATACTATTATGGGAGAAGTGAATTTGCATACTTGTCATATTTTCCATGATTTTAGGAAAAATTATTATTTTAATTAGTACTATTATTGTTTAAATTATTATTTAATATATATTTATCATGATATTTTAGATAATTAATAAAAACTAACCTATTTAACTAAATTATAGAGAATATATAATGTTTCTTGGCTATTTTTATTTTGTTCTTGTTTTATGGGTTTTGATTGTTTATAATCTCTCGAGTGCCACTTGATTTTTTCAGTCCATTAATACAATAAAACTACATCCCATAAATAAAATTATGAAACAGAAGAACACAATTTAATATATTTATACCAAAATGAATATCAAAATTTTATAATTTATAATATTAATTTAAAATTTGTATCTAATTTAATAATTTATTTATTTTATAAAAATAAATATTATAATTAAAAATTGTTAGTATATATATATTAGTGTGCAAAAGGTGCGGGCCATCAACTAGTACTCAGTGGTTTCGATAATTGATATATGGTGTTTTTAAAATTTTGTTTATATGTTTTCTAATTGGTTTTCAAGTCTTTATTGAGTCTTCCTAGTCTTTTTCGAGTCATTACCGGTCTGGAGTTGCATTAGATGGGAGATGGACCACCTGGAACAAAAGAGTCAGAAAGAACCCGAATTGGAGATTTTCATGAGCGGAACAACCTTGCAGGCTGTTCTCGAGCGTGCGGAGCAACCCGAGTGCTTGTTCCCGCGGCAGAGATTTTTATGGAAACTTCTAATATTTCGGTATTTGCCCTAATCATCTCAATTTTATCTCCTGCAGCCGCCAGAGACCTGCAATATATTTTTTCTTATTTTCTATTATTTTACTACGTTAGTTTTTGGAGAAGAAACGAGACTTGAGAGCTTTTTACCTTACGATTTTATACTTTGTAAAGAGAGAAGGATCTCTCTCTCGCTTTAGAGAAGAACCCTCTGAACCCTATCTCTATTTCTTTTATAATTGCAGTGATGTATTAATCAGTTTCAATCTCTGTGTTTTCTTGCTTTATGGCTGAGTGGTCAACTTGCTTAATCTAGGATGTCAGATCCGTGGGCTAAACATCAATAAGTTATAAATCGATTGTCTTCATTCATTGCAACACTTACTGCTTGTGTTAAACTGGTCATTTAGCATCTGATCACATGTTTAATCTATTCATCAAAAGTGTTATAGGTTGCTAGACATTGAATGAATGAGTATTGTATCCCTAACCAGCGAAAGTAGATGTTAGGATGTTTTGTGAACATATCGGATTTGATCTTAATGTTTGTCATCGCGTCTCAGTTCAAACGACAGTTTAGGTAATGAGATCGGTTGACCAAAGGTGAAGCACCACAATAGTGGGCTGATCTATTTTAAGTGATCCGAGTTCTAGACTAGTGCTAAATTGAACTTGAATAATTGTTTGGCTCACACTTGTTTAATACCCGATCAAACCACCCTAGGCTAGCATTCTTAATCATCTGAAAACCTTAAATCAATCTCTTACTTGCTTATTACGATATCAACTTCAAAACTCATTCATTGTTTTAGCTTAATATTGATCCCATAGAAAATAAAGTGTAACCGTTGGTCTCTGTGGATTCGATGTTAAAGTGCTACGTCGACACACCATTCGATTGTGGTAGTGTGCACATTAGGTTAATTGGCGTGCGTATACACGTAATATCAATAATTATCATTAATTAATTTGGAATACTAGAAAAGAGAATATATATCTGGTGGTTTTCGATAAACTTCATTTTTAGCGTCATTCCTTTCAACAACATCTTCATGTCTCCCAGTCTTTTTAACAAAACTAATAATGTTTATTCATTGATCTAATATTTTTGTTTGATATGATATATTGATGTTTTGTTTGTGGAAAAGCAGATTAGCTAAGATTTTATTTTATTTACGAAATCAACATATGGCTATTTATAATGACAATGATCATATATAGATGGTTTTATAAATCGTGCGTCAGTATTTCGGTCTAATGTTTTGCATGAACTGAGGAAAACTTTAAATTTCTAAAAGCAAAAAAATAATGTATTCAGATTTTTCCACACGGTTATCTTAGGTATATAAAACAAGGGAGTATAACTTATATGATAAATATTTTTTTCTAAATTTTGGTGAGGAACAAAGAATTCGATCATATATGATTATAGGTTTTAATATAGGAAAGAATATATGTTTTTCTTAACATTTTTATCAAAGAAAAAAAGAATATATGTTCCACTCAAATCCACCCACTCATACTATTTAAGAGTTTGTTCAACATAGTTAAAAGCCCGGAGAGCAATAAAGGATATGTATTCTCAACGGTGCCGTCCCTATATACATAAAAAATATCCTAAATTCACCATCTAACCAAAATAACACTTTCTCTCTCTTCATTTTCTTCCTATCTTTTTCTAACCTCTTACTAAAAAAATAATTACTTTTTTTTTATTTTGGTTATTTCACAAATAACCCCTTAAAGAAATTGGAAACATTCGCTTGTCAAAAAAGACTTGGTAATAGTTTACTCGTCACTTATTTTCTACAATTATGACTTAAACCACTGGGAGACGAGAAACTGACAAGAGAACTTCACCACCCACAAATCCAAAGCTAGATCTACAAAAACAGAGACTTTCATGGACAAACAACACCGTTAATATATTGTAAGAGGTCGAAACCTCCCATCGTAGAGCAAGCCAAAATTTGGGTAGATCAAAAACTCAAGCCGCTCATGATCTGATTTCACCTTGAATCAATAACCAAGTCGCACCACAAATGGGTTGCGGGCTCTGATAAGAACAAGAGAGAGCGACGAAAACAAGGAGGATGGACCTGCTCCGATGCTAAAAAGCAACCGGAGCCGAAGACTGACAAGAGGATGAAGGAAGCTTAAGGGTTTAAAGATAGGATAGTATTGAAGCCCACACTGAAGGCCCACTTATGATCCATTAAGAAGTTTCGATAGTTCATGTGTTAGGGTTTCTAAACTGATATAAATCAGTGTTTTTAAAATCGGATTGACCAGTTGGTTGAACCGGATTCGACCATGAACCGGTTATATAGTCGGGTTGAGTTTGATAATTGGTTCAACCATGAACCGGTTACGTAGTCGGATTTGATCTCAGAGTTATTAAACTCATAAAAACTATTTAAACTATCAAAAATCTATAAACCATCCATATAAACATAAAACTAGTTTATATTTATAATGTTTTATGTTTTAAATTCATTTATATTTTAATTATGTGTCATATTTACTAACATTAATTTTAAATTTATACACTAAAAATATATTAAACCAGATTATTGAACCAGCTTTGACCCGACCGAATCATATTGAATCGTCACCCAAAAGTTATCCGGTTCAGTTTCCGGTCCGGTTTCAAAAACACTGATATAAATATTTCTTTAGATGTTCTTTGGTTACAACATTGGCTGGCATAGTTGCAGCCACATTAAACTTTTTTTTATGATATCAATCAACTTTGTTAGTTCTTGATTAAAAGCTTTATCTCTTCTCTTTACATTTTAGCATAATAAAACTTTCTTATAAGCTATTTCTATCTTTGTTAATAAGCTCTCTGAGCATCCAATCTCTATTGTTTTGAGATTGTCTTTAGTTAGACGTTAGAGCGCTAGTCTTACTAATCTAATCTATCTGCATAAACATATGCTTTAATCTATTTCTATCTCATATGTTTTTTATCGTCATATAAATTTGAATAGTAAGAAATAATAATTGAATAGTAACATCTTTGGATAATCGATGAAAGAGAAGGTGGGGGATGATATGTGATCAATCAAGAAAAGCCCATATGGAGTGTTTCGGCCTCGCCACACCAAACCCCATTTATTCCAAATGAAACCTGCAATTAATTGCCAACCCAAGCTTTGTCTATTAATGTATTTTTGCCTTTAATAAAAATGAGCCGAATAAAAATGAGCCGAATGAAAATGAAGATATATGCATAAAAAAAATAAGAGCAATTCTGTCAAATAGACATTTTTAAGTTTTTGTCATAAAAATAGATTTCAAAAACTAAAATAACAAAAATAGCATTTTTTATTTTGAAAATTTTAATTTTTTTAATTTAAAAAATTTGAAATCCTATCCCTAAAACTACACTCCTCAACTCTAAACCTTAAACCCTAAACTCTAAACCCTAAACTTTAAACCCAAAACCCTAAATCCTAAACCCTAACCTCCACTCCTTAATTGTAAACCCTAATGTCTAGATTAATTAACCCTAGAGATATAAGTGTACATTTACTTCTTTTGATAAAACATTGAAGTCTATTTTGGTCATTTTTATTTTTAAAGTTTATATTTATGAATTTTTTTTTTTTAGGTCTGTCTATGGAATTTTTCTAAAAATAATGCAACTTATAGTATCTTCCTATATGCTGACAAAAAAAAAACAATTCGTATACTATTTTTGCAAGCTGTTCAGTTTTTGTTTATTTTCCTAAGACCCAATATTAAGAAAATGCACACGAAGTTATGCATTATGAAGATACATAAATGCCGTTAACTAGAATTCAAAACTGATAAACATATATGTTAATGTTTATTAATTCATTGCCGATATATATATGAATTATAAAATGCATTTTCTTGAATTTCTATTCATTGTTAATATGTATATTTGTTAATTTCACAATACCATGAATTGAAACTGCAAAATTGCATGTTTAAGCATTACCAAGTAGTACAGTTAAAAAAAAAAAAAAAGAGTAGTACAGTTTATTCCAACTTGTTTCTAGTTTTAAGAATTTGTCCTTTTGCTCAAAGATAACCTTTCCAGACTACATTGACCTATTCATATATATAATACGAATTTATTTAATGTCGCTATGATATATTTTATACTTATAAAACATAAAGAAACGCAAATTGTCGTCCGTAGTATATATTTTGCGGGGTGTTTGGTAATTGCTTTAATTATTTTTTTGACACGTTAACGTTAGTAAACTAACATTGGTGCAATTAAAGCAAACTAAGCCGATGAGGAAATGCGTCGAGATTTGTGAACAGTTTGCCTAAATTTTAAGCTTATCACTTAGATATAGTTTCAGATAAATACCCTTAATTTGAATATAAGACGACAAATATGAAGTAAATTTTGCCAAATAGAATAAAAAACTAAACTCATTACATCTCAACAGTTTGCCTAAACGCTGTGGGGTAACTTAAACAAATTAATTAGAACATCATCAAATGAATGAATGTGTTATGTACCAAGGTTGATGATAACATCTCAACAGAATCGTCATCCATAAAAGCAATTAGATTACATATTCCCGTGTAATAATCGTTTAGATTAAAAGAAAAAAAAAAGAATTAACAAATGAAAACAAGTAAGAACCAAGATTTTGAAGTTAAATGGATGAATCATGAATTTAATGTTTAATTATAAAGTAGACTGTCAACTCGAGAACAATTTCACACACAACATAAGTCGTATAACCGGAGGCTGTTTTGTTTCCTCACTTCAAAATGCAAGAAAGTATGTATTTTAAGCTATATTACCGCTCTGAAACAAGATATCCAAAGAAACATAGACAGCATAGTTTAAGAGTGAAGATGAAAAATAGTAAAAAAATGTTTGAGCACAAAAAGAGAGTAAAAATATATTAAGAAACTTGAAAGTCAAGTGTAGTCCATGCAGGAACTGGTACAAAACACATGGTCGGATTCCAAAACGAGTCAACTCCTCGGATCTTACAAACCTTACCAATCTAATTAAGTGGGAAGTATATGTATATTACTACTATACATAATACTAAACTCAATACCTAGTAAATAAATATATTTTTCATTCAGTATTTAATTTAACAAATATTCTATCCCAAATAAAGTCAATACATAAATACTGAAGGAGTAATGAGTTTAGTTTACCCCTACTTAGGTGATGAAGATATAATACCATTTTGATGGTTAGTAATCACAAAAACTGGAAGACTAGTAGTCTAATCAACTATAGTTATTGATTTTTATCAGCTATAGTAATTGGTTTATGATTGATATCGGGGAGGAAATAAATAATAACATTTATAGAATTCTCTTTTTTTTAAAACGTTAACCAATAAGTGTCAATCAACTTTGATGAACAAAAGAAGTTCAATTTTACTTTTGTCAACTTGTTTGAATCTCGAAACAATACACTCGTATTTTTTAAATTCAACAAAAAATACAACTTGTTTGTTTTCTTTCTCATGGTCTGGCTTTGTACTTTATGTAAATAACTAAAGCCACAATAGCTACTTTAAATGGTATTTATAAAATATAATCATGTGATCCGTACAAGAAAAGTTCCACTTTGTCCACACCAATACAGTGGAAACGAACACTATTCAAGTGAAACTCGCTCTCAAATACGAAGCTAAAGTTATCAATCTTTGTCTGAAGACGAACACGCCCAAGAAAAGAAGAAAATAAATCTGCACAAAGCATTGATGAGCGAAGAACACTTCACGTTTCAGTGAGTCATTTTTTTTCTCCACCTCTGAGTGTCCTTTTTGCTCACATTTTCGTTGTTGTGGTCCTACTTGGTATTCTTACAGCTGTTTCGTTTTGTGTTGTGTTATGTCGGTGCCTTAATTTCAACTTCCTTTTTTAGTTTTTCACATGTCGACACTTTTTTCCCCGTAAATTAAGTCTATCATCTGTTGCAGGGTTTTGCGGTCTTGTTTTGCTTGTTACCTAAGCGACTCAAAAACTTTTCCCCTGTTTTCTTTCTCACTAGTCGTCAATTTCTGAAACAGTTTCACATCTCATGAGTTTCCTCTTTTAATCACACAAAGCTCGTCTTCTTGCTCATCATTACTCGATATTATCAGATCTTTTGTGTACAGTTGTATATACAAACAAAAGTGTCTGTCTGATCCCACAATATGGGTTTAGTTTTCTTCCCTATTTTTCTGGAAATTTAACGTCCCCAAGTTGATATTCTTGTGGCTTAAATGGGTTTTTCTTCATTGATAAAGTAAAGCTTGATTCACGGTTCATTACACCTGTAAAGTTTTGAGACTTCTCGTGTTGTTAAAGAGAAAAAGCAATGGGTTATGGTAACTCAAGATCTGTGAGGTTAGTACTTGTCAATAAGACTGACTCTCTTTTTCAATATCATATGAATCTATTACAAAAAAGTAAATATATATATATATACATATATATATATATATATATATATATATATATATATATTTTAAACATCATATGAATTTCTTTTGATGTTTATAGATTTGAGGAAGATTCAGAAGTAACAAAGCCACAAGCTGTACATGAAGAAACTGCGGAAAAGCTCAAGTTCAAAATCAATGGAGCTCAAATCTCTCCTAGAAAAAATGTAAAGAAGATGACTAGAGGGAAGTCTTTTAAAGCTAAAGTACTCTCCAGAGTGTTCACTGAGGATCTTGGGAGAGTTAAAAACAAAATACTCGATCCTCGTGGACAAACAATAAGAAGATGGAACAAGCTCTTTCTCATAGCATGTTTGGTTTCTCTGTTCGTGGATCCTCTGTTTTTCTTCTTACCGGTCATGAGAAAAGAGGCTTGTATCACCATTGGAATCAGACTCGAAGTTGTTCTCACGGTTATTAGATCTTTGGCTGATGCTTTCTACATCGCTCAGATTGTTATACGGTTTAGAACGGCTTACATCGCCCCTTCTTCTCGTGTATTCGGTAGAGGAGAGCTTGTGATTGATTCAAGAAAGATTGCTTGGAGGTATCTCAACAAAAGCTTCTGGATTCATTTGGTTGCTGCTTTGCCTTTACCTCAGGTATAATGATTCTTATGTATCCTCCAGCTTTTAAGTGATTCATGATATATTCAACTCTTGAGTAATCTTTGTTGTTAAATTTTTCAGGTGTTGATTTGGATCGTAATACCAAATCTAAGAGGCTCACCAATGACAAACACCAAAAACACTCTTAGATTCATCATCATATTCCAGTATGTTCCAAGGATGTTCCTTATATTCCCTCTCTCTCGCCAGATCATTAAAGCCACTGGTGTTGTAACTGAGACTGCTTGGGCAGGAGCCGCCTACAACCTCATGCTATATATGCTAGCAAGCCATGTAAGTGGCTCAACTCTTAGCTATAATCTCTATTATATTTAGCCTAGGACTGAAGATAGTAGATAAAGAGAACTTTGTGAGAGATGTATTAAATTATTAATAAAATCCGGACATAGCTAGATGAAACATTTACCTAAGATCCCCAAAATATTAGTGGTTATATATTCTATCCGTTTCATATCAATTATCGTTGTATAGTAAATTTTTCGTTACAAAATAAGTGTTATTTAAAATTTTCAATGCAAAATTCTTCAACTTTATTCTCCAATTTATTTTTCTATTGGTTGAAGTATGGTTTGGCGTATAGGTAATAGTGCTTTTATTTAGAAAATATACAAAATTAAATATTTTTTTTAATATGTGTGTACAAATCTAAAACAACATTTAAAATGAAACGGAATGAATATATATATGTGTATATATATTATCCAGCCCTTAAATGATTAAGAAAAATATATGTTTGATAATTGTTACAAGGTCCATAAATCTCAGAGACTATATAAAGGGTTTATAAGATTTGGTTAAGAGTTGAGTGTCTCTCATCAGTCGAGTCTATTCATTCCAGGTTTTAGGTGCTTGTTGGTACTTGCTTGCAGTAGAGAGGCAAGAGGCTTGCTGGAGACATGCTTGCAATATCGAGAAAACGATTTGTCAATACAGATTCTTCGAGTGCAGAAGGCTTGAAGATCCTCAAAGGAACTCTTGGTTCGAATGGAGCAACATAACAACTATATGCAAACCTGGAACTAGGTTTTACGAGTTTGGTATATACGGAGATGCAGTAACTTCAACTGTTACTTCATCAAACTTCATAAACAAGTACTTCTACTGTCTCTGGTGGGGACTGAAGAACCTCAGGTGAGATTCAGACACAATTATAGTATAGTTTAACCACCATTTTAGACATTAACTTGCCTTTGTTCTTCTTCAGTTCCTTGGGACAAAATCTATCCACGAGCACTTACGTTGGTGAGATTATCTTCGCTGTTGTCATGGCGACTCTAGGGCTTGTCCTCTTTGCATTGCTTATTGGAAATATGCAAGTGAGAGAATCAAAACCTAGGAATTACTTGTAACACACGTCATATAGTTCTCTAATCATAAAGAGTCTAAAATTTTCACTTTCTTGCAGACATATTTACAGTCAACAACCATGAGACTCGAAGAATGGAGGATAAGGAGGACAGATACAGAGCAATGGATGCACCATAGGCAGCTTCCTCCAGAGCTAAGACAAGCCGTGAGAAAATATGATCAATACAAGTGGTTAGCCACAAGAGGAGTCGATGAAGAAGCTTTATTGATAAGTCTTCCTCTTGATCTCCGAAGAGATATCAAACGCCATCTATGTTTTGATCTTGTTCGACGTGTAAGCCTACTTCATTCTTGATCTCCTTAGTTTTTCAACTTCTTGTTTTTTTTTCTGAGATTTCTTGCTCAACACGTTAGGTTCCGCTGTTCGATCAAATGGACGAAAGAATGCTTGACGCGATCAGCGAGAGGCTAAAACCGGCTTTATGCACTGAAGGTACGTTTCTTGTGAGAGAAGGCGACCCAGTTAACGAAATGCTCTTCATAATCAGAGGCCATCTTGATTCTTACACAACAAATGGAGGCAGAACCGGGTTCTTCAACTCTTGTCTCATAGGACCAGGAGATTTCTGTGGCGAGGAGTTGCTTACTTGGGCGTTAGATCCTCGTCCCGTTGTGATCTTACCGTCTTCCACACGCACCGTCAAAGCCATTTACGAGGTTGAAGCCTTTGCTTTGAGAGCTGATGATTTGAAGTTCGTGGCTACACAGTTTAGGAGATTACATAGTAAGCAGTTGAAACATAAGTTTAGGTTTTACTCTCATCAATGGAGAACTTGGGCGGCTTGTTTCATACAGGCTGCTTGGAGACGGCACAAGAAGAGGAAGTATGCGACTGAGCTGAGGGTTAAAGAGGAGTTTCAATGTATGTTTGAGACGGCCTCGATGGTTAGGCTAAACAGTGGGAAGTTTACTCGTAGTGGGTCGGATTCTGGTATGGTATCTTCAATTCAGAAACCAGTAGAACCGGATTTTTCTAGTGAATGAAATATGATGGCTTTGGAATTTTTTTTTTTGTATAATTAATGTGTATTATTTAACTGTAACTCTTTTAATCGTTTGAAAATGTTATTAAGTTGTTTGAGCACCTAAGGTGAGATATGTCGAGCAATGCTGTTTGCTTTCAGGTTTTCTAGTTCAATTTGACAATTAACAAGATCCTCTCGTATCATTGGGTTATTATATGCTCAGTACAAGTGCGATAGCTTGGCCATACTTCAACCTTAGGTAGTGCTTCAAGAGAAATCTTCCGAATCCACCTCAATTATGAGATCATTAGGATGTAAATCTTGGTAGCTTTGAAGCGTACATTTTTGAAATAGACTTTCAAGGATCCAATAATCAAATCATTATAGTAATTAATATGTCAATCCATTTCTAAATATTTTGATGCAAAAAGAATGCAGGTTCAATAAATGCAATCAAGTGATAAGGTGACTCAATCAAACTAACAAAGTTCTAACACTTCTAACTAGTAACTTTTAATCAAATAGATAAAAGATGACACATGGGTATAGGAATTTGATGTCAAATGATTAAGATTCAGTCTAAAATGACAAGGTTTCAATCAACACATTTCCCTAAGTCTAGATAACAATTCTAAACAAGTTCTTTATCAAGATAAATGCTCATTTGCTCTCATTGATCAAACATCAAACATCAAATATCTTTGGTTTGTGTCAATCAAGCAATCATTAAGAACATATCATATAACTATCAAAACTCCTCTAACATCAAATGTCTTTGGTAGGGTAAGTTAATAGCATGTTGAGTTGGCTCTGACATTTCATCGAACACCTTTCAGGCAATGAAATGTCTAGGTTTCTAATCTGAAATGACCAACTCTAGATTAGCATTAAGATCACTCAATCAAGCAAGGAAACATATTAATCTATTCTAAACATTCTAGATCATCACTTAATCATCCTAATCATCCTAACCCATGAATCCAAAGAATCAATGATGAACCCAAAAATCAATGATGATTTGGTGTTAATCATGATTAGTGATCAATATAACTAAGCAATCACAAAAGATAATGATCAAGATTAGATCTTTCACCTAAAAGTTCTTTGTGATTAGATAGAAAATAAGATAAGTCTCAACTTTGGGATAACAAGGGTATTTATACATCCCTGGAAAACCTAATGGTTTCCATTAAAAAGTCTAAAAAGTCCTTTAAAAACATTAAAATCCGACTAAGGATAAGTCTCGACTCGGGTAACAGTCGATGGTCACAACCCGCGCGACCCTACCCGCGTGACTCCGTCGTCGAGCGCTCACTTCATGCGCGCGGGTGCGACTCTCCGCGTGAGCTCAACCCGCGTCAGACCATCGATGACACTCCATCTTCATACGCGCGGGTGTGGCTTCCCGCGTTGCTCAACCCGCGTGAGATCGTCGAGCAGCTCCGTTATCGTGCGCGCGGGTGCGGCTTCCCCCGTGATCCTGGCCGCGTCGGAGCTCTCCGCTGTTTCAGAATGATGAGTCGACGCGGGTTGGTGAACCCGCGTGGTTTAACCCGCGTTGTACGCGCCTGAACTCGAACCAACTTCATTTTCCATCTCTTCTTGAACCCCACTGCTTCTAAACACCTTCAATCACTCCATAGGACAAATACCTGATAAAGACATATGAATGAAATATGGATCCTAAAGATGCTTAATTTCTAATCTATATGATCAATATGTACAAAGTGGATGGTTAAAACAATGCAAATATGCAAGATGTCAACTCCCCCAAACTTGTTCTTTACTTGTCATCAAGTGAACTTGCAAGAACTCATAAGGGAGATAGGTTTGAAGGTGGGAACTCATAGCCAAAAGAAACACTTCCTAGCACTCAACTTAACATCCTAAAGAAACATAGCAAATAGCATGAACAACTCTCTTATTATACTCTAGCTTCTCTAGGCCTATCCATACTCTTATGCCTCTACACAAGTTGCAATACTCATCAACTGACAAGTTCCTTCAAACAGCTCTCACATTGATTCACACACACACACACAAGGTGAATTCTCACAAATGGGCACATGATCTCAATCATTTGGCTAGGTAAGCAATGGTCTAATATGAATGAAGAGAAGGATTCAAATATTTTCATTTCAAGGTGGTTATCACTCAAAAACAAGGAGCTTGATCATTATGCAAAATTTATCTAAGACTAGAAGCAATTCATGCATACATAGATTCATTCTCATCATTCTACCATTTTCCTAAGTAATTATAAATTCTACCCTTTTCATCTCCATCTTAAAACCAAAATAACACCCACTCACATCACTCACCCAATGAACAACTCTCTTTTTCTTTTGACTCAACCTACTAGGGACTTTAATTTTCTCTTTACAACACTTAGCTCTAACTCTTTCTCATTTCCCTCCCCACCTTCTCTTTGATTCTCTTTTTTTTTTTAATTATAAGGGGGAAGGTCCTTTGTACATAATCTAAAGCTTCATACTTTTTTTTTTTTTTTTTATATGACACTCTTTTGTTCATGTTCCTCATCTTTCTCACTCCCAAAACCAAAGATATTAACATTTAGAACACACAAACCCCTCTCACCATCCCCAAATGCTAGCTCATTTTGCTAGCAAGAGATGAGAACAAATCTATGTCGCCTCCAATACGCTCAAGATTTTGCACATGACAAGCTATCAAAAGAGGCTTCACTCATGCAATTCAATGTTTGGTCTCAAAGAATGGCTAGGGTTGTAGGGTATGGAGTGCCATTTGGGTTAACAAAGATTGATATAATGGAATAAGATAACCCAAATGTGTATGAGATCCATGATCAAGTATGCAAGTGCCCATATGCAAGAGAGATTAAGTTCATTCAAGCCAAGTTCAGATTGGAGCTGATCTTAAGAACAATGCCAATATCAAGCTAGCAAACAAGTTTCAAGAAGAGTTTTCAAGGCTCGAAGCATGCAAGGCTTTCTAGAGATGCTTAAGCTACTTGATATGTTTAACTAGGGTGTAAATTTGAGTTCTAGACAAGAGTTCTTTACAAGGCATTTTAAATCATTGCTCCCTATGCAAGTGAATGCAACCTATATGCTCTAGACTCAATCCTAAAAGTGCAAGTGATGCAACTACATGCTTCTTTTTGTGTTTTTCAATTTTTTCAAATTTTTTTTTGGTTTTTCTATGCATATATGTATGTACAATGCAATGCATGAGACTCAAATCATCAAAGAAAACATGATCAAATACTTGGTACCTCCCCCAAACTTAATTCACACAGTCTTTGTGTTAGGAAGTTGAAGGAGATACCGAAAAGAGTGATAAATGCAAAGAAAAACTGGTATATACAATGGAAGGATAGTGGAGTACCTCTCTATGGAGCGTGGGAAGAGGCCGTTGCCTCATCCTCGGTGTCAGCCTCCTCATCTGTTGAGGCAAGGGATGGAGATTTGTTCCCTGAATCGGAGGGTAGAGCTGGTGGGTTTCTCTTCCGGCGGAGCATCTGTTTCTTTGTGGCGGGAAAACTGAGTGCCAAAGGGCCAATTGAGGGCTGAGGCTGGGGGGTAAGAAAGTCAAAGTCTGATGTTGAGCATCCTGCTACAGCTCCTCTAGTCAGTATATCAGCCACCTTCTTCATGAACTAAGCTGAAGCTTCTGCTTGCCTCTTCACAGTCTTACTCAACTCCTTGCACTTGTCTTTGAGCTTGAGGATAGTTCTGTCCTGAGCCTTGTTCCATCTTTGGAGTTTGCCAATATGCTCATGAGCTTGGCAAAGGGGACCATTGGCCAAAGCTCCAGGACGTTGCTCAAAGTGGTAGTGAAGAGGACCATAGAGGAGCTCAGAGTTTAAACCAGAAGTCTCTTCCTGTACATACCACATTTAACCGCAGTCTTCTTCTTCTTAGGAGAGCTCATGGGGCCGAGAGGTCCATGGGGTGCAAGGAAGTGTTCTTCTCCAATGTCAAAGCTAATAGCTCCGGGCTGCTTCAAGCTTGTGAGGTTCAAGTTTGGGAGAAGCACTTCAACTTCTTTTGTAGATTGTAGGTAAGAATAGACACAAGTTCCATCGAACCTTCCACTGAAGTACTGAGCTTTCTTCAAGTAGCTTGCATCCAAGAAGGTTGGACCAGTTGCATCATCTCCCAAAGAGATATCCTTGTACGCAAGCAATGGAGTTATCAAACCACCAATTCCAATATGAGGTTCAGAGTCACTTGTTGTCCAAGCCCACTCTTTGTAGTGGATGAGGCGCTTCACAAAGAATCTCACATTCCAAAGTTCTTGTAGAAATCAGTGCCGACAAGAGGCAACTGAGACGGTGGAGCATAATGTTGGACGGTTTGGTGAAGAAGTTGTAGCTCCTCATCATTAACAGTTCTTAGTTTTTTCCTTGGGAAGATGGTGTCTACAATTAACCGGTGGAGATAGCGCACTGAAGGATGGCGAATGGAGGCATTCTTGTCACGGCTTGGCTTGCGATTCTTCCCCGCCAACACCTTCCAAACCAGCCTAGCAATGCTCTCTTCCCTAGTGGCATCATAGAGGATGGGAATGGATGATTCCTCCAAATCCGTAAGACCAAGCGCTTGTCCAATCTCCTTGAAGGTCATGTAATGAAACTTTCCATGGACCTTGAACTTATTTTTCCCCATCCTTGCCTCACATGCTTAGAGGTGTGAAAGGTGGCTTCCAATGATGCCAAGAATTGACATGAAACCTCTTCATAGGTAGGGTAAGCCATGGAGAAGAAGCTTTGCATGTTCATGTTCTCTAACATTTGCTTGATGTCTTCATCTATCTCCAACTCTTCCATAATCTTGATATCCGCAAATCTAGTTGGATGCCACAACACACCATTCTTCAAATGCTCATATAGCTCAGATTCAGTTGGCTTCTTGGTTCTATCCCTCTCAGTATCAACCTTCTTCCCTTTAGACATCTTGGCTTTCTTGAGGGGAGCTTGGTCCTCTTCAATGATGTCTTTGTCCTCCACTTGAAGAAGAGCTACCCCTTTGCCTTTTGGCTCCTTAGATCTCTTGGGAGGGGCTGACCTTCTACCACCAGCATCCTCTACCTCAATAGTGGCAACTTGCTTCCATCTCTCTTCTCTTGAACTTTTGATTTCTTTGCTGCCAAGGCTTGTTGCCTAGAAGTTCCTCCCGTTGTAGACACGGAGGTTAAAGGCTTCCCAGTTCTAGCAGTCTCTTGCTTTGCAAACTCTTGTTTCTCAGCCTCTATCTTGTGTTGATCCTTTCTCCCCATTTGTACCTGAAAATTTCAAACCTTGGAAAAGAATAAGCAAATGGAAGAAGGAGACTTGATAATGCAAATGTGAATTCAATTCATGATCACCTAGCTTAAGCAAAACTATCACATTGCACACAAGTTATTGATACAATGTTACAAGAGAGAGACATAAGTAAAGAAAAAGGCTTTTAAGCAAAATTTAAGCATTAATTGAATTCTTCAATGAGAAAGTTTTCTAATCAAGTTCTCAAACATCCTAACTAACTAAGCCAAGCCAAATTTATACCCAATTATTGCAATCTCGAAAAATCCCCAATTCTCATGAACCCTAATTTTCAAAGTTCAAATTCAACTCAAATTCACCATAGAATCAATAACCCAACATGATATATAAGCTTTCCCTAGTCTATTTCACAAGAATCAAGCAAGAGAAAGATCAAATTTCAAGTTCAAATTTCTAGGGTTCATGAGGCCTACGAAATTGATCTTTGTGATACAATACCTTGCTTTGGATGAAAGGAAATGATGAGTTGAATCAAGAAAATAGACTACCGGGGCAAAAGCTTGGATTTAGGAAAAATAATGGAGTGATTTGGTGGAGAATTGAGTGAGATATGGGGTGATTTGGTGTGGGAATGGAATGAGTTTTGTTTTTGTGAAAAAGAGAGAGAGAGGAAACGAGAGAGAGGGACTCGGGTTAGGGAGTTTGAGGGATGAACCGGGTCGGTTTGGAGGGTTTCTAGGTTGGGTCGCCGGGTTAAGGGTTAGAAACCATACCTGAGCGGGTTTGGACCCTTGCACGCGGGTAGGAGGAGACGGCTACAACCCGCGTCGTTGTCCCCGCGTCAGCCCGTCGCCGAACGCTCTCGTCGTGCGAGCGGTAAGGGAACCCGCGTGAAGCATCCCGCGTTGGAGTGTCGAGCAGCTTCGACTCGTGCGCGCGGGTACAGCTCCCTGCGTCACTCACCCCGCGTGAGACCATCGTCGAAGCTCTCCTTTCGTGCGCGCGGGTAAGCTAACCCGCGTGATCTCAACCCGTTTTTTCGTTTTTTTTTTCAAATCCTATATGTACAAGGATAGAAATGGGACTT
Source organism: Brassica oleracea var. oleracea (assembly GCF_000695525.1). NCBI lineage: Eukaryota > Viridiplantae > Streptophyta > Magnoliopsida > Brassicales > Brassicaceae > Brassica > Brassica oleracea. The sequence continues at coordinate 15,332,012 of NC_027751.1, read as the reverse complement.
CCTCCCAAGTGAGCTTGTTTTAAGTCTCTAGTTTGACTTTGTTTTCCTTTGGCTAGGCGGAGACGGGGTCGGAGAGTGAAAACGAGATTCCTTTCTCCTCCATTGTGGTTCCCATGTAGAGCTTAACTCTTTGTCCGTTGACTGTAAAGTCTCCACCATTCTTGTCCAATAACACAATTGCTCCATAGGGCTTAACTTCCTTGATCTTGAAAGGACCAGACCATCTTGACTTGAGCTTCCCGGGGAACAACTTCAATCAAGAGTTGTAGAGAAGCACTTGATCTCCAGCACTGAACTCCCTCTTCAAGATCTTCTTGTCATGAATAGCCTTGGTTTTCTCCTTGTAGATCCTTGAGTTCTCAAAAGCATCCAGTCTAATCTCATCAAGCTCATTGAGTTGGGGAAGTCTCTTCTCCTTGGCACTCTTGATGTCAAAATTCAGCAATTTAACAGCCCACAATGCCTTGTACTCAAGCTCAACTGGTAGATGACAAGACTTCCCATACTCAAGGTTAAAAGGTGTGGTTCCCAAAGGAGTCTTGTAAGCCGTCCTATAAGCCGAAAGCACATCATCAAGCTTGTCAGACCAATCTTTCCTTTTAGCTCCCACAATCTTCTCTAGGATATATTTGATTTCCCTATTGGAGATCTCAACTTGCCCACTTGTCTGAGGATGGTAAGGTGTTGCTACCTTATGCTTCACACCATTCTTCTTAAGAAGACTTTCAAACAGCTTGTTGATGAAGTGAGAGCCTCCATCACTGATCACAACTCTTGGAACTCCAAACCTTGGAAAGATGGTGCTTTTGAACATCTTGATCACCACTCTAGAATCATTGGTGGGGCTTGCTACAGCTTCCACCCACTTGGAGACATAGTCAACAGCTACAAGGATGTATTTGTTACCAAAAGATGATGAGAATGGTCCCATGAAGTCAATTCCCCACACATCAAACACCTCTACTTCTAGAATTGGGTTTTGAGGCATCTCATTCCTTTTGGTGAT
>NC_027751.1:15324026-15330983 GCF_000695525.1 Brassica oleracea var. oleracea | reverse complement strand
TAGAGACAAAGTCTTGAGTGTCTTTGAACATATGAGGCCACCAAAACCCAGCTTGTAACACCTTTGAAACAGTATTGAAAGTAGCAAAATGACCTCCATAGGATGATCCATGACAGTGTGTAAGGATCCCATCAACTTCTTCTTTAGCAACTACTCTTCTATAGAGTTGATCTCTACAAAATATGTAGAGGTAGGGCTCATCCCAATAGTATCTCTTCACAACTTTGTAGAACTTCTTCTTGGCATATCCTTCAAGACCCAATGGCTCTCTCCCACAAGCTAAATAGTTCACCAAACCAGCATACCAAGGACCTTTCTCTTCAGTTGCCTTCACTTCTTCAAGCTTCTTTCCAGTTTCACAAACCGCTACTACTGCTCTTGTAGCCATAATCTGTTCTTATGGGAGTCCTTCATCAATGGGGATCCCACACTCAATCTTCAGTCTAGACAAGTGATTAGCTACACCATTCTCAACTCCTGGCTTGTCTTTGATCTCAAGATCAAACTCTTGTAGCAGCAGGATCCACCTCAACAGTCTTGGTTTAGCATCCTTCTTGGCCAAAAGGTGTCTCAATGCAGCATGATCAATGTAGACTATGACTTTTGACCCAACCAAATAGCTTCTAAACTTCTCAAAGGCATAGACAATGGCTAGCAACTCCTTCTCAGTTGTAGCATACTTCATTTGGTCTTCATCAAGAGTTCTATTCGCATAGTAGATCACATGGGTCTTCTTGTCTTTCTTTTGGCCAAGAACAGCTCCCACATCATAGTCACTAGCATCACACATGATCTCAAAGGGGAGATCCCAATCTGGTGGCTGCACAATGGGGGTACTAATCAGCTTGTCCTTTTACTTCTTGAATGCTTCTAGACACTCCCAATCAAAGTTGAAAGCAACTTCCTTGCATATAAGCTTAGTCATTGGTCTTGCTATCATGGAGAAGTCTTTGATGAATCTTCTATAGAATCCAGCATGACCAAGGAAGTTTCTAATGTCTTTCACTGTCTTTCGTGGAGCTAAACCAACCATCACCTCAATCTTGGCCTTGTCCACCTCAATCCCCTTCTCTGAAATCTTGTGCCCAAGCACAATCCCTTCCTTAACCATGAAGTGACACTTCTCCCAGTTCAGCACAAGGTTGGTGTCTTCACATCTCTATAGAACTCTGCAAAGATTGGACAAACAAGCAGAAAACAAAGATCCGTAGACAGAGAAGTCATCCATGAACACCTCCACAACATCCTCTATAAGATCAGAGAAGATAGACATCATGCACCTTTGGAAGGTGGCTGGAGCATTACATAGCCCAAATGGCATCCTTCGATAAGCAAATGTACCTTAAGGGCATGTGAATGTTGTCTTCTCTTGATCATTTGGATATATGGGTATTTGGAAGAACCCTGAATACACATCAAGAAAACAATAATATGGATGATTTGCAAGTCTCTCTAGCATTTGATCAATGAATGGCAATGGAAAATGATCCTTTCGAAATGTTGAGTTAAGTTTTCTATAATCTATGCACATCCTATGTCCCGTTATTGTTCTTGTTGGAATTAGTTCATTCTTATCATTTTTAACCACAGTTATTTTCTTTGGAACAACATGCACAGGAGCACTCATTTGCTATCTAAAATAGGATATATTACACCTGCATCTAGGAGTTTTAGAATTTCTTTCTTAACAACATCTTTCAAGTTGGGGACAACCTTCTTTAATGTTCTATAGAAGTCATAGATTCATCCTCTAGATGTATCTTATGCATGCATAAGGAGGGTGATATCCCTTTAATATCATCTAGTGAGTAGCATATTGCCTTTCTATACTTTTTAAGTTCATTCAAAAGTTTAGACAATTCATTCTCATTCAATTCACTACTCACAATGATTGGATATGTCTCATTAGGTCCAAGAAATTCACACCTTATACCAAGGGAAAGAGGTTTAAGCTCCACTTTTGGTGCTTTGAGTTCACTCCAATCATCTTCTTGGAGGTTCTCTTGTTGATCAACTGAGGCAGCATGTTGAACTTCTTGTGGAAGCTCTATGAAGTTGTCTTCTCTACTTTTCTCCTTGTGGCAGTCTAGCATCCTCACATACCTTTCACTCTCCTCATCTTCTATCAATTGAGTTTCTCTATCAACTGTTAGGGCATGTTGAAGAGAGTCCTCAATAGCTAATTCCTCCAAATACTCTTCAGCCAAAGCTTCCATCTCCTCAATGTAGAATGCTTGGCTTTGGGTAGTGGGCTTCTTCATCACCTCCTTGATGTCAAAATGCAGGATGTTTCCTTTGCCAAGATGAAGATCAATCTTCCTTTCCTTAACATTCACAACAGCTCCTGCTGTAGCCAAGAAAGGTCTCTCCAATATCAAAAGATCTGTTGGTTCTTCATCCATCTCCAACACCACAAAATCTGTAGGAATCTTAAAATTTCCATCCATAACAGGGAGATCTTCTAGGATACCAATGGGAATCTTCACTGAGCGATCAGCTAGCACAAGAGAGAGTCTACACTTCTTATATTGCGTAAACCCAAGCCTTTTAGCAATGGAGAGAGGCATAAGGCTCACACTTGCTCCCAAATCACATAGACACCTCTCAAAAGCCAATTGCCCAATGGCACAAGGTAGTGTGAAACTTCCTGGATCTTCAAGCTTTTTGGGGATGGTTAGCCGTTGTATAATGGCGCTGCATTCATGGGTAAGGACTACCATCCCTTCCATCTCTTTCTTCTTCTTGGTTACAACATCCTTGATGAACTTGCTGTACTGAGGCACTAGCATGAAGGCGTCAATAATGGGCATAGTAATCTGAACTTCACTCATTTGCTTCTCAAGCAAGGCCTTGTATTGCTCCAAAAGCTGTCTTTTGAATCTACCAGGGAAGGGAAGTTTTGCTTCATATGGAGGAAGAATGAATGGAGCTCCTTTTGATGAAGTAGCAACTTCATTCTTGTTCACAACCATCTTCTCTTCTCTAACTTTTCCTTTCCCTTTAGCTTCAACTATCTTCTCCAAGATCTCTTCATTGGTTTTCTCATCCACAATAACTACATCATCATCCACATTGATGACCACCTCCCCATCTTGGTTCTCATTATCCCTAATGAGAGCTTTAGGAGGCAACTGTTTACCACTCCTAAGGGTGATGGATTTCATTGTCTCCTTGGGGTTTTGCTCAAAGGTGCGAAGTGATCCCATAGGGCGTTTTGAGTTACTATCCATTGAGGTAAACTGGTTCTCCAAAGCCTTAAAGTTAGAAGCAAGGTTTGAGAACTTGTTGTTGAGATCATTGTAGCTTCCATCAACTTTGGTGTGAAGGTTCTTCAGCTCATATCCAATGTGCTTCTCACTTCTAGCTTGGGATTCCAAGATCTGCTTCAACATAGCATCAGTGCTACTCTCTTGTGTAGCAGAAGTAGAAGATCCCGCTTGGGCTTGTGTAGACTGATTTCCTTTGGAGGGGAAACCTTGAGAGTAGTTTTATCTAGCTTGGTAACCACCTTGTTGGTTGTTGTTGTAGAAAGGCTTTTGTTGGTAGTTGTTGTAATGAAAGTTAGGCTCCTTCTTGTACCATGTCCCATTAGCATTCACAAAGCACAACTCTTCTTGACCTTCTAGACCATCAACTTCATTAAGCACTGCAGTCCCTTCTTGTTTCTTCTCACCAACAAAGTTCACCTTTTCACCTTCTCTTGTTTAGCTCTATCCAAGAGAAGCATATTCATCTTGTCTTGTAGAGCTTTTAACTCTCTCTCGGTGTTTGTGTCATCACCTCCACTGCCTATGTTGCTTCTATCATGCTCATCACTGTAGACTGAATCACTCTTAGCCATGTTCTCTACAAGCTCCAAAGCATCTGCTTCACTTCTTCCCAGGAAGAAACCATTGCTAGTTGTATCAAGCTGACTTCTAAACTTGGGCAAAGCACCTCTGTAGAAAGTACTAAGCAAACTCTCCATATCGAAGACATGATGAGGACATTGAGAGATGTAGCTGTTGAACCTTTCTCATGCTTCTCCAAAGCCTTCGAGATTCCTTTGATGAAATCTAGAGATCTCATTCCTTAGCTTAGCAGTTCTTGAAGTAGAGAAAAACTTGGTGAGGAAGGCTTTCTTGCACTCATCCCATGTGGTGATTGAATCTCTTGAAAGGCTCTTCTCCCATGTGTGAGCTTTGTCTCCCAAAGAGAATGGAGACAACCGTAGCTTGAATGCTGCATCTTCAGAGACACCATTGATCTTTGTAGTTCCACACAGCTTATCAAAGTTATCCAAATGGTCTAGTGGATCCTCCAAGGCAAGACCATGATACTTGTTGCTCTGGATCATGTTTATCAAGCTTGACTTGATCTCAAAGTTGTTGTTTTCCACAGCTGGTGCTCTGATGCCAGCTCTATTCCCATGGATATTGGGCTCATCATGTGTGCCAACAGCTCTTGCTTGGCGTTGTGGGTGTTGTGGCCTAAGGTTGGCAGCTCCTTGGCCAATGCCCTCTCCATCTTGAGGCTGATTCTGATGTTGATCCATCATAAACCCCAATTTGTCTAGGTGAGCCTGTTTCTCTTCTTCTCTTCTTTTCCTTGCAATCTCCCTTTCAAGTGCTCTAATATCTTCAACTCTTGGAACTAGGTCGTTGGGCCTCTGCTCCGCAAGTTCATGCACCTGAGACACAAAAGGGCTAGGAGAGAGTATCAATACTAGATATAATAATAATAAGACTTAGTCTCAAGTAAAGACCAAATCTCAATGTCAAAATCAACTTAGAATTGGCAACGGCGCCAAATTTCAAATGGATTTTTCAAGGGTCCAATAATCAAATCATTATAGTAATTAAGATGTCAATCTATTTCTAAGTATTTTGATGCAAAGAGAATGCAGGTTCAAACTTAATCTAAGTGCAATCAAGTGATAAGGTGACTCAATCAAACTAACAAGGTTCTAACACTTCTAACTAGCAATTTTCAATCAAATAGATAAAGGAGGACACATGGGTATAGGAATTTGATGTCAAATGATTAAGATTCAATCTAAAATGGCAAGGTTTCAATCAACACATTTCTCTAAGTCTAGATAACAATTCTAAACAAGTTCTTTATCAAGATAAATGCCCATTTGCTCTCATTGATCAAACATCAAATATCTTTGATTTGTGTCAATCAAGAAATCATTAAGAACATATCATATAACTATAAAAACTCCCCTAACATCAAATGTCTTTGGTAGGGTAAGTTAAGAGTATGCTGAGTTGGCACAGACATTTCATCGAACACCTTTTAGGCAATGAAATGTCTAAGTTTCTAATCTGAAATGGTCAACTCTAGATTAGCATTAAGATCACTCAATCAAGCAAGGAAACATATTAATCTATTCTAAACATTCTAGATCATCACTTAATCATCCTAATCATCCTAACCCATAAATCCAAAGATGACTACTCACTAATCTTCATGATAAACCCAAGAATCAATGATGATTTGGTGTTAATCATGATTAGTGATCAATATAACTAAGCAATCACAAAAGATAATGATCAAGATTAGATATTTCACCTAAAAGTTCTTTGTGATTAGATAAAAAATAAGATAGATCCCAACTTTGGGATAACAAGGGTATTTATACATCCCTGGAAAACCTAATGATTTCCATTAAAAAGTCTAAAAAGCTCTTTAAAAACATTAAAATCCGACTAAGGATAAGTTTCGACTCGGGTAACAGTCGATGGTCACAACCCGCGCGACCCTACCCGCGTGACTCTGTCGTCGAGCGCTCACTTCATGCGCGCGGGTGCGACTCTCCGCGTGAGCTTGTGGGAACCGAAATTCGCACTGTCAATTTCCGTTTAAATAAGGAAAATAGGAGAACCCTAGTTTCCCAGAGGTCCCGGATATCTGCTAATACCACACGCCAAGCAATCAGAACACGAAACGAAAACAGTAATAAAATAAGAAATCGAAAAAGAGAGCAAGATAGTTCTTATTCCGAATCTGCGTTTGAGCGTTTACAACAAGGTAGGTGCCTGGGCTACGAGAGCTGTCGGCGAGATTCCTAGTTCTAAAACCCTAAGACGGCAAAAACCTAATTGAGTCGCAGCTCGAATAACAAAAACGGAAAAATGCCTAAATCGCTCTAAGTCCTAAGTTTGCTCTGAGAAAAGTCCTCTCTCCATGCCTCTCGCCTAGAACTCCTTATATACTTGCTCCAAGGTCGATTCACGTTTTTCCCCTTCTGCCCTTAAGCCGTCATAGCATAACAATGGAGATATTCCATTTTTCTCCGATCTTCGTAATTATCTTCAAATTTTCGTATTTATCCGCGGAAACTTGACATTTATCTTTTCTTGCGAACCAAGCGTAAACCGTCCCGCGGCTTACGGGTCGTTGGTTAAGAAATCGTAAGTTGGGCTCCGAGTCATGTCTTAGGTCCCTTTGGGCCGTTTTCCGACTCGAAGCGTTTATTACGGCTTCTTTCGATAAAGAACGAACTTTCCGCGGTTTTCACGATAAAGTTTGACCGATAACTTAGAATGGCGCAGGATCACGAAATGGGTTCGCTACGGTCTTCGGGAGACAGCATCGAAGGGTAGACGAGAACGCATGGACTAATGTTGTATCCACGTTCCAGAAGAGCTCGGTCGCTACGTAGCGACCGAGCTCCTGCTCGAGCCCGGTCGCTACCTAGCGACCGGGCCTTGGCTCGGGCTCGGCCGCTACGTGGCGACCGAGCGGAACGTGTGTTCTGTTGCTGCGTAGCGATCCTTTTCGAGCTCTTGTTCGATGACTCGCGTTTCTTCCGAAAAGTTTTCGTAAAGATAAATCTTTTTTGAAGATTTATTTTTCGTAAAAACGTTCATGCCGATTTTTACGGATTTTCAGGCATTGATTCTGTCGTGACCGATTTTGACCCCAACAGTTAGCCCCCCAGCTCATTAGAACCATGAGCTTATAGCGTGA
>NC_027751.1:15323756-15323884 GCF_000695525.1 Brassica oleracea var. oleracea | reverse complement strand
TACCCTTGTTGAAGGGATCAAGCCTTTCGTAGTTCGTCTTGGAATTAAGGTTCTTATGACTTGTTTTCCAGCGAGACCTTGACGGTCTAGTTTTTATGTAGCGGTTATCAGGCGTGTTGCTGCCGATG
>NC_027751.1:15323290-15323612 GCF_000695525.1 Brassica oleracea var. oleracea | reverse complement strand
TATATTGGAATCTCTATCAAGGTTTTTGATACTATGCCTAGAGATGTTAGGACCAGTGCGCTGGGTTTAGGGCAAGACCTAGGTTTACTCCTGGTTTTAGAGGGTGCGATGACTAATTCGACTTACGTATCCCGTTTCAGTTTCTTCTTGATTCCATACCGATTTAAAGTCCATGATAGGTTCTCGGCTTATACGACTTGTATGGTTGGAACCGAGCATCTCTCCAAGGACAATTTTTAAGCCTCCTGGAAGTGCTGACCAAAAATTTTGGGTTTCTTTTATAGCGCTATTATCCTTGTGTCGGATGTACGAGAGTCATCTC
>NC_027751.1:15322362-15323231 GCF_000695525.1 Brassica oleracea var. oleracea | reverse complement strand
CGGGCTTGAAGATGTTTTGCGATGTTGCAAGGGTTTAGTCTTAGCCCTGCGTTTTAGAAACGTTCTTGTTTGACTACGGATGTTCGTAGCCAAAATTGTTGTTCCTGTTTGGATGCTAATAATTTGATTTGCGATCGAGGAATTAGGACTGAGGTGTTGCGTAAATTTTTTCATGGGAAGAAGTGTTTTCCTTCATAGTGCTTTGTGAAGTGTTGGCTTTCCGAGATCTATTTCGTGCATTTTTTAGGATGTTTCATATAGCTCTAGAAGCTTTGTTACGAATTTTTCCTTACATGCCGCATATTATGGGTAAAATGTTGCAGGCTTAAAGTGAATTGTAGAGCGTATTAAACTCGGTCAATTTTCGAAGAGTTTAGATCTTCCTTTAACCATTTGGTTGTTAGGACTGAGTTTCGTTACGAAGAATTTACGATATGACTTCCGACTGTAGGCTATACGATAATTATTCTCTTAATAGTCACACGACGTTTTTAGACAAATCGTAGATTGTCGTTTAGCCGTTAAGTGATAGAGCTATGGTTTCTCAAATAGTTTGGCTTTGCGTGAGGGATGTGTTCACTCAGATAGCCAAGGATGTTGTAGGTCAAGGATTAGACCACGGTACTTTAACATTTAAGGTCATGTTAGTTTACGATCATCCTTAAAGGTGATGGCAAATATTGGTTTGGACCTGTAGATGGAAGGCGTAATTGATCGCAGGTCAAAGAGCGCTTGTCGAGATTGATAGGCCAAGTTTGCCGAGGTTATCCATGCTAATATGGCCGATAGTCGTAGAAAACGATTCTCCGCTCTAGGTTCAGTTATACGACGAATGTTTCGTATAATGTGACCTATAGTCTTATGAAAAT
>NC_027751.1:15312554-15319836 GCF_000695525.1 Brassica oleracea var. oleracea | reverse complement strand
TACCAGCGTTGTTGCGAACTGCGATTTTGTCTTTCGTATTTCCAGACATTGTTTTGATCAAGCGTTTTGTGGCTGAGAGTTAGATTGATCCGTACCCCCCTTCCTTCTAGCGCCAAACTGTGGGAACCGAAATTCGCATTGTCGATTTCCGTTTAAATAAGGAAAATAGGGGAACCCTAGTTTCCCAGAGGTCCCATATATCTGCTAATACCACACGCTAAGCAATCAGAACATGAGATAACAACGATAAATTATATGAAATCGTAAAAGAGAGCAAAGAGAAGTCTTATTCCGAATTTGCGTAGTTTACAACAAGGTAGGTGCCTTGGCTACGAGATTTGTCGGTGAGATTCCTAGTTCTAAAACCCTAAGACGGCAAAAACCTAATTGAGTCGCAGCTCGAATAACAAAAACGGAAAATGCCTAAATCGCTCTAAGTGCTAAGTTTGCTCTGAGAAAAGTCCTCTCTCCATGCCTCTCGCCAAGAAATCCTTATATACTGGCTCCAATGTCGGTTCACGCTTTTCCCCTTATGCCCTTAAGCCGTCATAGCATAAAAATGGAGATATTCCATTTTTCTCCGATCTTCGTAATTATCTTCAAATTTTCGTATTTATCCGCGAAAACTTGACATTTATCTTTTCTTGCGAACCAAGCGTAAACCGTCCCGCGGCTTACGGGTCGTTGGTTAAGAAATCGTAAGTTGGGCTCCGAGTCATGTCTTAGGTCCCTTTGGGCCGTTTTCCGACTCGAAGCGTTTATTACGGCTTCTTTCGATAAAGAACAAACTTTCCGCGGTTTTTACGATAAAGTTTGACCGATAACTTAGAATGGCGCGGGATCGCAAAATGGGTTCGCTACGGTCTTCGGGAGACAGCATCGAAGGGTAGACGAGAACGCATGGACAAATGTTGTATCGACGTTCCGGAAGAGCACGATCGACCGAGCCTTGGCCCGGGCTCGATCGCTACGTAGAGACCGAGCTCCTGCTGGAGCCCGGTCGCTACGTAGCGACCGAGCTCCAAGCTCCTGCTCGAGCCCGGTCGCTACGTAGCGACCGAGCCTTGGCTCGGGCTCGGCCGCTACATAGCGACCGAGCGGAACGTGTGTTCTGTTGCTGCGTAGCGATCCTTTTCGAGCTCTTGTTCGATGACTCGCGTTTCTTCCGCAAAGCTTTTCGCAAAGATAAATCTTTTTCGAAGATTTATTTTTCGTAAAAACGTTCATGCCGATTTTTACGGACTTTCAGACATTGATTCCGTCGTGACCGATTTTGACCCCAACAGAGCTCAACCCGCATCAGACCATCGATGACACTCCATCTTCATACGCGCGGGTGTGTCTTCCCGCGTTGCTCAACCCGCGTGAGATCGTCGAGCGGCTCTGTTCTCGTGCGCGCGGGTGCGGCTTCCCGCGTGATCTTGGCCACGTCAGAGCTCTCCGCTGCTTCAGAATGATGAGTCGACGCGGGTTGGTGAACCGTGTGGTTTAACCCGCGTTGTACGCGCCTGAACTCGAACCAACTTCATTTTTCATCTCTTCTTGAACCCCAATACTTCTAAACACCTTCAATTACTCCATAGGACACTCCAATACAGGATAAAGACATATGAATGCATTATGGATCCTAAAGATGCTTAATTTCTAATCTATATGATCAATATGTACAAAATGGATGGTTAAAACAATGCAAATATGCAAGATGTCAACTCCCCCAAATTTATTCTTTACTTGTCCTCAAGTGAACTTGCAAGAACTCATAAGGGAGAGAGGTTTGAAGGTGGGAACTCATAGCCAAAAGAAACACTTCCTAGCACTCAACTTAACATCCTAAAGAAACATAGCAAATAGCATGAGCAACTCTCTTATTATACTCTAGCTTCTCTAGGCTTATCCATACTCTTATGCCTCTAGACAAGTTGCAATACTCATCAACTGACAAGTTCCTTCAAACAGCTCTCACATTGATTCACACACACACACAGGGTGAATTCTCACAAATGGGCACATGATCTCAATCATTTGGCTAGGTAAGCAATGGTCTAATATGAATGAAGAGAAGGATTCAAATATTTTCATTTCAAGGTAGTTATCACTCAAAAACAAGGAGTTTGATCATTATGCAAAATTTATCTAAGACTAGAAGCAATTCATACATACATAGATCCATTCTCATCATTCTACCATTTTCCTAAGTGATTACAAGTTCTACCCTTTTCATCTCCATCTTAAAGCCAAAATAACACTCACTCACATTATTCACCCAATGAACAACTCTTTTTTTCTTTTAACTCAACGAACTAGGGATTTTAATTTTCTTTTTACAACACTTAGTTCTAACTCTTTCTCATTTCCTACGTATTAGTTCTCCAATGGTTCCATTTGGCTAGCATGTAAAACCGTCCCTAGCATGAATAGAACGCACCATTACTATCTCTAGCAAGCAAGGCTCCACCTAAATTTATAACTTTTAAATTATATTTTTTTTACCAGCAAATTCAATATGTCGGATAAATAAACACTAAATTTTTAGAAAATGAGAAAATGAGCTTAACTGATCTGTCAAATAAAGAGGAAATAATAAAATATCTGAATGATTGTTAGTGGAATAAACTTAACTAAATATTTTTTTCAGCATAAACACAACACACACACCCTTAAGCTGAACGAGATTTGTTAAAAGATCATAAGAAAATGATAGTTTTCTTGGAGACTACGGATGATATCACATGAAGATATGGAAGCACACGGAAGATACTTGTTACGAAGCTGCACCCGAGTTTGTGGAAGCATAGTTTGTGGAAGCTGTAACCTAAACAAATCAGTTGTAACCACTTTCTGCTCAACGCCTGCACTTCCTCAGAACTGCCCCTAGTAACTGCACTTGGAAGATGTTTTTCTTTTGGTAGAATACCCAAAATAAGCATTAAAAATACAAAAGTTTTTTGGTAAAATATTAAATTTATAAAATACAAAAATTGTCATAAAATCATGACCATGAAAATTGATATTTTGCATATTTTCATTGTGTTATCCATTCACCTATGTGCATTTTGATCATATAGACTAGGATTTAGCCATATTTAGGTTGCATTTTGCATGCATGAGTCTTTATTAGGTATTGGAGTACCACATGGAGTTCTTGGAGACATTTGGGTGCGTTTGGAGCTCAAAAGAGGTGATAAAGGTGATCATTGGACGAGCAGTGCATGGGAGCGACCCTACCGGAGCGATGCCATGAACTCGCTGTGCCCTATTTCTGAGAGCGACCTTACCAGAGTGACTACAAGAGGTCACTCGCCATTTCCGTTTCGGAGCGACCTCCTAGAGCGACAAGGCGAAGTCGCTCCAGCTCCAGAGCGACCTCACCACAGCGCCACCCAGAGGTCGCTCGGGTTTGTGTCAAAAACGAGCCGGGAGCGACCTCCCGAGCGACGTGCCGAGGTCGCTGCGCTTCAATTATTTGGTCGAACTTATGATTAATCAAGGGCCTTTTGGTCATTTGTTATGCACATTTTTACACTTTATAAACCTATGTTTAAGTACCTTTTGTAAGCCATTGGAGGCTGATTTATCTTTTATCTTAAGAAAACCACCAAAAACATCTTGGAAAGTTCATCTCTTTGATTCAATTGATCATTTTATGTTATTGCAATCCTGTTGTTTTCATATCGATTCTCTGTATTTCTCTACATGATTAATCTGAAATCCAATATTGGTTTAAGAGGAATCATGAAGATTAGTGAGTAATCACCTTTTGAATTCATGGGTTAGGGAGATTAAGGGTGATTAGGTTAGAGCTAGGATGTTTTAGTGTAGATCATTCTTAGTCCTTGCTAGTAGAGTATTCATAATGCATCTTCTGAGTTGGTTTCTCAAAAGTTGATTTTTAGGCATTTTCCACCCAAAAGGTGTTTGATGAAATGTCTGAGACAACTCTTCTAAGCTTTTAGCATACTTTGCCAAAGACATTTGTTGTTAGAGGTGCTAAGATAGCCATTAGACTTGTTAGTAATGATTGCTTTCATATTATTCAACCAAAGACATTTGATGTTTGAAATGTGTTAGTAAATGAACATTCATCTAGACATAGAGCTTGTTTAGAACTGTGTCTAAGCTTAAGGTTGATAGTTTGATTGATCGTTTGCCATCCTTAGTTCGAAACTTGATCACCCAAAGTCTAAGCCCTATGCCCATGAGTTCTCTCTTCCCTTAGTAAAGAAAGTTACTTCATTTATTGCTTTTATTATTCTGAAACTGCATTAGCATTAATCATTAGTTTAGAAATCTTTTAAATCACCGGTTGCACTTAGATTAAGTGAGTACTTCCATTCTCAGTGCTTTGAAATCCCTAAGAATTGGTTCAACAATCTTTTATACTACATCATTTGTCTTAGGAACCTTGAAAACTCTTAACATCAAATTGGCGCCGTTGCCAAATTCTAAGTAGATTTGAAAATTGAGATTTAGTCACTTGCTTGCATATTATTTTTTTTCTCTTGTTACTGATTCTCCTTCTTCACCTCCCTTTCACTTTCATGTGTATGAACTTGAGGAGCCGGGGTCCATCAAACCTAGTTCCCAGAGTTGCAGACATCAGAGCTTTAGAGAGAGTGTGTGCTAGAAAGAGAAGAGAAGAAGAGCAACAGCCTCACTTGCATAGATTGGATATTAATATGGGAGACCAAAGTCAAGATGATGCGAACGCCAATGGAGCTAACAACGTTCAACAACACCCACAGCGAGCAGCTCGATCCATTGGCACTTATGACCGCCCCAACATTCATGGTCATAGACTGGGAATCCGAGCACTGGTTGTGGCAGCTAACAACTTTGAGATCAAATCAGGACTCTTCAACGTGATCGAGAACAACAAGTATCATGGCCTGGCTTTGGAGGACCCATTTGATCACTTGGACAGGTTCGACAGCTACTGTGGGTTGTCAAAAATCATTGGTGTGTCCGAAGATGCCTTAAAGCTCAAGCTATTCCCTTTTTCCTTGGGGGATAAGGCACGTCAGTGGGAGAAGTCTCTACCCAGCGACTCTATTTCTTGGAGAAGTTCTTCTCTACTTCAAGAACTGCTAAGCTGAGAAATGAGATTTCCAGTTTTCAACAGAAGAACTTAGAAGGATTCAGTGAAGCCTGGGAGAGATTCAAGGGCTACCAAGCTCAATGCCCACACCATGGTTTCTCTAAGGAAAGCTCGCTGAGCACATTCTACAAGGGTGCTCTTCCTAAGTACAGAGCCAGATTGGATACATCAAGCAATGGGTTCTTCTTGGGAAGAACTGAGGAAGATGCAGAAGAGCTGGTTGACAACATGGTAAAGATTGACGCAGTCTACAGTGGAGATCACGACAGAGGCAGTAGAACAGATGACAAGCAGACGAGGAAGGAGTTAAAGACTCTACAGGATAAGATAGACATACTCATTGCTGATAAATCCACCCAAGAGCAGCTGAACTTTGTTGGTAACCCAAACCAAGAGACACCACCTGTTGTCCATGAGGTTGAGGGTTTGGAAAGTCAAGAAGAGTTGTGTTTCATTAACAACAATGGTAGCTGGTACAAAAAAAAGAGCTAAACTTTCAGTACAACAACTACCAACAGAAATCCTATTCCAACAACCGAGTGGTTATCAGCCTAGGAACAACCAGCAAGGAAGCTATCAGCCTCAGCAAAACCCTCCTCCTAGTTTCAACAACAAAGGACACCATTCTTCCCAACAACAAGCTAATCCTTCTATCTCTACTCCTCAAGAAAGCATCACTGATGCCCTACTGAAACAAATCTTGGAGTCTATGCAGTGGCTCATCCAGAGGCTTGTTGTTCCAAAGAAGCTTGAAGATCCAGGATGCTTCACATTACCCTGTGCTCTTGGACCTATGGTATTTGATAGATGTCTCTGCGATTTGGGAGCTAGTGTCAGCTTGATGCATTTATCTGTTGCTAAGAAGCTTGGTTTCACTCAGTACAAAAAGTGTAGACTTTCTCTGGTGTTGGATGATCGTTCAGTGAAGTACCCTGTGGGTATCTTGGAAGACCTCCCCGTGATGGTTGGAAACTATGAGATCCCTATGGACTTTGTGGTGCTTGAGATGGGTGAGGAAGCTCAAGATCCCTTAATCCTTGGAAGGCCTTTCTTAGCTACAGCAGGAGCTATTGTTAATGTAAAAGAGGGCCAAATTGATCTCCACTTGGGTAAATGGCACATTCTCCACTTTGACATCAAGGAGGTAATGAAGAAACCAACAATTCAAGGGCACGTCTTCTACATTGAAGAGATAGACGCCTTTGCTGATGAGATCCTTGAAGATTTGTCACTAGAAGACCCTTTACAGCATGCTTTGACGATAGAGAGAGAGGTTGAAGTGATTGAGAACCTGGAGAGTACTGCCTATGGGATGATGCTGGATTCACACAAAGGGTTTATTAGTAAGGATCAGTATGAGGAGCTGCCACAAGTGGTTCATCAAGAAGCCTCAGTCACTCAACAAGAGGACACCCAGCAAGATGACTGGAGCGAGCTTAAGGTGCCTAAAGTGGAGTTTAAACCTCTCCCCCATGGTGTAAGATATGCATTCTTTGGTCCTAATGAAACTTATCATGCTATTGTGAGTTGTGAACTTACTGAAATTGAGCTATCTGAACTTTTGAAAACACTTAAAAAATTTAGAAAAGCAATAGGTTACTCACTTGATGACATCAAAGGAATATCACCCTCTTTGTGCATGCATAGGATACATCTTGAGGATGAATCAATGACTTCTATCGAGCATCAAAGAAGGTTAAATCCTAACATGAAGGATGTTGTAAAGAAAGAGATTCTTAAACTCTTAGATGCTGATGTTATTTACCTTATTTCAGATTCTAAATGGGTATCTCATGTGCATGTTGTACCGAAGAAAGGTGGTATCACTGTAATTAGAAATGACAAGGATGAATTGATACCAACGAGAACCATCACAGGTCATAGAATGTGCATTGATTACCGAAAACTAAACTCTGCATCTAGAAAGGATCATTTCCCATTACCATTTATTGATCAGATGCTTGAGAGACTTGCAAATCACCCATTTTATTGCTTTCTTGATGGATATTCAGGGTTCTTCCAAATCCCCATACATCCCAATGATCAAGAGAAAATGACATTCACGTGTCCTTATGGTACCTTCGCATATCGAAGAATGTCATTTGGTCTATGTAATGCTCCAGCCACCTTTCAAAGGTGCATGATGTCAATCTTCTCTGATCTAATTGAGGATGTTGTGGAGGTGTT
>NC_027751.1:15311201-15311337 GCF_000695525.1 Brassica oleracea var. oleracea | reverse complement strand
GAGATTGATGGGATCCTTACACAGTGTCATTGATCATCTTATGGAGGCCACTTTGCTACCTTCAAGACTGTTGCTAAAGTGCTACAAGTTGGATTCTGGTGGCCACACATGTTTAAGGATACACAAGACTTTGTTT
>NC_027751.1:15310521-15311123 GCF_000695525.1 Brassica oleracea var. oleracea | reverse complement strand
AATCCAATCCTTGAAGTTGAAGTGTTTGATGTGTGGGGTATTGACTTCATGGGACCATTTCCATCATCCTTTGGCAACAAATACATCCTTGTAGCTGTTGATTATGTCTCCAAATGAGTGGAAGCTATTGCAAGCCCCACCAATGATGCTACAGTTGTAACCAAGATGTTCAGGAGCATCATCTTTCCAAGGTTTGGAGTTCCAAGAGTTATGATCAGTGATGAAGGCTCTCATTTCATCAACAAACTGCTTGAGGGATTTCTCAAGAAGAACGGTGTAAAGCACAAGGTAGCAACTCCTTACCATCCTCAAACAAGTGGTCAAATTGAGATTTCTAACAGAGAGATCAAGTCCATTTTGGAGAAGATTGTGGGGATTACAAGGAAGGATTGGTCTATTAAGCTTGATGATGCGCTTTGGGCTTATAGGACGGCTTACAAGACACCTCTGGGGACCACACCTTTTAACCTAGTGTACGGGAAAGCTTGCCATCTGCCAGTGGAGCTTGAGTACAAGGCACTATGGACAGTAAAGTTGCTGAACTTTGACATCAAGAGTGCCAAGGAGAAAAGGATTTTTCAGCTACATGAGCTTGATGAGAT
>NC_027751.1:15308865-15310364 GCF_000695525.1 Brassica oleracea var. oleracea | reverse complement strand
GTCAAGGAGGTTAGGCCATATGGGGCAATAGTTTTGTGGAGTAATGATGGAAGAGACTTCACAGTAAATGGGCAAAGGGTTAAGCTCTACATGGCGACTGCACCAGAGGAAGATGGGGTTTCAACTCCACTTTCTGATCCTACCCCGGCCTAATCTAAAGGGAGGCAAAGACTTAAAACAAGCTCACTTGGGAGGAAGGCCCATATATATCCTTGTACATATTGCATTAGTATTTTCATTTTCATCATATTTCTAAAAAAAAAAATAAAAGAATTGAAGTTGTGTGCAGGTGCTTGATCGATCCGGTTTGAGCAAAGAATCAGGCGTGGGAGCGAGGACCTGGAGCGAGGGAGAAAGTTCGCTCCAGCTGGGAGCGACGTCACCACAGCGAGTGTAACAAGCCGCTCGTCCTTACGGCGTTTTGGGGCTCGAAAAATACTCTCGGAGCGACCTCCTAGAGCGACGACGGAAAGTCGCTCCAGCTCCAGAGCGACCTCACCACAGCGACACCCAGAGGTCGCTCGGGTTTGTCGAGATGGGAGCGACATCACCACAGCGACATCCCGAGGTCGCTTGGGTTTGTCGATCTGGGAGCGACGTCACCACAGCGACACCCAGACGTCGCTCGGTCAGTGTCGATTTGAGAGCGACGTCCCGGAGCGACATGCCGAGGTCGCTCCACGACCGGTTCAGGTAAGTGATTTTTGATCTAACCCCGGTTTGAATTTAATTGGACCGGTCCCTACCCACCTAAACCGAACCGGACGACCCTAAACCTAGCCCACAACCCACGATCTTCATCATCCTCAACCTCCCTCCCCTCCCAAACACTCATACTCTCTCAAACTCACCCACACCAAAAATCCCATAACTCTCTCAATTCTCAACCAAATCACCTAATTCTTGTTTCTAAATCCAAGCTTTGGCCCTGTAGTCTATTCCCCATCACCCATTCACCATTTCCTTTCATCCAAAGAAAGGTATTGAGTTTTTAAATTCAATTTCGTTGGTCCATGAACCCTAGAATTTGAAAGTCGAATTTTGGTTATTTTCTTGCTTGATTGTGGTGAAATAGACTAGGAAAAGCTTATCTATCAAGTTGGATTATTAAATTAATGGTGAAATTGAGTTTGATTTGAACTTTGACAAAATTAGGGTTCATGGATTTGGGGCTTTTCGAAATTGACCTAAATTGAATGTGTTGGTGGGTGAACTTGGTGTGTTCAGGTGTTTAAAAGTTTGATTAAAGAATTTTCTCATTCTAGAACCACTTTAATTATAGAATTTTACTTAACTTGTAATTTTCATATTTTGATAAGATTGAGAAGTGTGATTCTTTGCTTTTAGCTTGGCTTCTTAGTGCTAAATGTGTGAAATAGTTGCATCGGGTTAACTTGAGCTTAAATTGCTAGTTCATTTGTTGAGTTTACTCTTGCAATTTTAGTTTACAAAGTCTTAATCTTCTTTGCTTCCATCTACTTATCCCTTTTCAAGTTTTG
>NC_027751.1:15307293-15308808 GCF_000695525.1 Brassica oleracea var. oleracea | reverse complement strand
AAAAAGAGTCTGCACTAAGAGGGAAAGCCTTAGCCTCCGAGCCAGATGGCTCTGGGGCACAGAAGACTTCTCGAAAACAAACCTTGGCTACAAAGAAATCAAAAGAGCAAGAGAAGAGGGCAGGGAAAAGTGTAGCAGTTCCCCCTAATGAGGAGAGTGACGATGAAAGTGAAGATGAGCAGGTTCCTACAAAGAAAGCCAAGATGTCAAAAGGGAAGGCGGTTGTTGTTGATAGGGACAGAGGGAAAACCCCATCTGTGGAAGAGCTGTATGATCACTTGCTGAATGGTGTCACTTGGACTCCAACAAGGTTCGCCGACCTTGATTTGCTGAAGGAGTTGGGTCTTGATTCTGATATTGAGGCGATGCTGGAACATTTGAAGCTGCCAAAACTCCTCACCATGGCTTACCCTATCTACAAGGATGTCTCCTGTCAGTTCTTGTCTTCCCTTGAGATCACTTACCATAACACTCCGCATGTGAGGCAAGGATGGGGCAAGATCAAGTTCAAGGTCAAAGGGAGAAACTACAACATGAACTTCAAGGACATTGGGAGAGTCATGGGGTTCCAAGACTTGGAAGACTCCTCTCTTCCCAAATGCGAAAATCTCCCCACCGAGCTTTGGAAATTGATCACCGGAAACAGGCATTCTACCGGGTTTGACAAGAACTCACATATCCGGCATCCGTCCGTGCGCTACCTCCATAAGATGCTCGTCCATGCATTCTATCCACGGAAGGAAGCAGGTAATGTCACCGAGGAAGATATGCGACTGCTTTGCCCGACTATCCGACCCTACGCCACCCCTGGAGTGTTGCCTCTTCCAAGCACCGACATCTATGCTAGACTGGGCCTGGTACACCTCTGATTCACGCCCGAAGGTTGGAATTGGCAGGTTGATCACACCACTGCTTCAATTTATGAATGTTCCCTTGGGAAAGGACGCAGCAGGACCTAGATTCATTGATGGCACTTACTTGAGGATTGCCACTTATTTCAGCGGGATGTATGGGAAGAACTACGTCTACCACTACTACTTGAAAGGCAAGCCTGTTGAGGTGGTTCTTCCAAACAAGAACTTGACAAGCTTAGAGAGACCTGGAGCTATCAGCTTCAACATTTCCCAGGAAGACTTTCTTGGAGAGCACGGGTCTCTCGTTCCCATTGCTGCACCAAGGAAAAGGAGTGCTCCGACGAGACATGACGAACCTGCTGCAGAAGCATCTGAACCCGTCTATGGACCTCTGCGCTACTACTTCCAGCCATATGCTGGAGTTCTTCCCCCTGGTGTGCTTCGTGATGCTCATGAGCATATTGGTCGACTTTAGTGATGGAACAAAGCACAAGACATGACGATAGAAAAGCTGAAAGACAAGTGCAAGGCGCTTAGGAAGACTGTGAAGAAGCAAGCAAACACTTCAGCCAAGTTCATGAAGAAAGTAGCTGATGTCTTGACCAGGGGAGGGGTGGGAACCGAAATTCGCACTGTCGATTTCCGTTTAAATAAGGAAACT
>NC_027751.1:15270494-15307216 GCF_000695525.1 Brassica oleracea var. oleracea | reverse complement strand
TGATGTCTTGACCAGGGGAGGAATAGCTGGATGTAGCTGAGCAGATTTCACCTTCGCGAACACATCAGTCCCCCAGCCCCCACCTCAACCTGTGGATCTTGGTTTCCCCCTCACTGCTAGACAGCTCCAGCGCAAGTGGAGGAACCCACCCATTGAACCCTCCGCCTCAGGAAACAAATCCCCATCCCTAGCCTCTTCTGATAATGAGGTCGAGATTGACGAGGTTCAGAGCCAGCCATGGTTTGGAGGCTACAGCTCAGCAACAGGTGGTTACTACACCACATTCCCACCTGACGACGACGATGCTGGGGCATCTGCCCCTACTCACTATCCGTAGAAGGTACTTCATCACTTTCCCTTGTATATACCATTTCATATTAGCTTTCTTTTGGATATCTCTCTCTACTTGACAACACAGAGACTGTGTAACTTAAGTTTGGGGGAGGTGCCAAGTATTTGATCATATTTGCTTTGATGATTTTGGATAGAATCTTGCATACTTTTTGCATTAAAAAAATCATATAGATTACATCACTTGCATTTTTAGGAGAGTCTAGAGCATATAGATTGCATTCACTTGCATTGGGAGCAATGATTTAAAATACCTTGTAAAGAACACTACCTCGCGCTCGAATAGCTATTGCATCTCTCAAAAAGCCTTGTATGTTTCGAGCCTTGAAAACTCTTCCTGAATCTCATTAGTTGCTGAAACTCAATCTTTGAAGCCAACTACAACCTTATTTGAACTGAACGAACTTAATGCTTCTTGCTTATGGTCCCTTGTGTACTAAGTCATGGCTATACACACTTGAGTTGTCACATCCTTTACGCCAATCTTTTTGACAAACTCGAGTGGTAGACCACTCCCAAAACTCTTTCCTCCTTTTAAGCTTTCATTGTTTGATGAGTGAGCATTTGTCTTAGGAGCCTTGAAAACTCCTAACATCAAATTGGCGCCGTTGCCGGGGAAAAGAAATATAAAAAAATAAAAAAATAAAAGAAAAAGGGGGCTAGCAAAGTTGTTAGAAGCTAAGAAATGTTTTGAGGTTGTGAAAAATCTCTTGTAGATTTCAAAGAGAAGGAGTTAATGTTCTTAGGATCTTTTGGTGAGAGATGTGAGTTGGGTTTGACATGGGGAAATGATTGTGTAACTTGTATGTTTGGGAAAAGGGTAGAACAATGGAGATTGAGCATTGTATGCATGAGTTGATCCCTTTCTTAGATATATTATGTGCAATGTCAAGGCTACTTGTCTTGAGAGTAAACCACCTTAAAGATCATGTATCTTTAACCTCTTGACTCACTTGAATAAAAAAGCTTTCCCTTACCCAACCAAATGATTTGGACCAATTGACCATTCGCAAGAATTCACCTGATGTATATTGCTTAATGAATATGAGAGTTGGTTGATTTGAATGTGTGGATGCTTGATGATGATTGTAAGGGCAAAAGGAGTTGAGATAGGCCTAGAGAAACTAGAGTGTAATAAGAGAGTGTGCTCATGTTGGATTTAGATGTTGAATTGAGTGCTAGATGTGTTTCTTTTTGCTATGAGCTCCCACCTTCAAACATCTCTCCCTATGAGTTCTAGAAAGTTCACTTGTGGACAATTAAAGAACAAGTTTGGGGGAGTTGATATCTTGCATATTTCCATTGTGTTATTCATTCACCCATGTGCATTTTGATCATATAGACTAGGATTTAGCCATGTTTAGGTTGCATTTTTCATGCATGAGTCTTTATTAGGTATTGGAGTACCACATGGAGTTCTCGGAGACGTTTGGGTGCGTTTGGAGCTCAAAAGAGGTGATAAAGGTGATCATTGGACGAGCAGTGCATGGGAGCGACCCTACCGGAGCGACGCCATGAACTTGCTGTGCCCTATTTCTGAGAGCGACCTTACCAGAGCGACTACAAGAGGTCACTCGCCATTTCCGTTTCGGAGCGACCTCCTAGAGCGACAAGGCAAAGTTGCTCCAGCTCCAGAGCGACCTCACCACAGCGCCACCCAGAGGTCGCTCGGGTTTGTGTCGAAAACGAGCCGGGAGCGACCTCCCGGAGCGACGTGCCGAGGTCGCTGCGCTTCAATTATTTGGTCGAACTTATGATTAATCAAGGGCCTTTTGGTCATTTGTTATGCACATTTTTACACTTTCTAAACCTATGTTTAAGTACCTTTTGTAAGCCATTGGAGGCTGATTTATCTTTTATCTTAAGAAAACCACCAAAAACCTCTTGGAAAGTTCATCTCTTTGATTCAATTGATCATTTTCTGTTATTGCAATCCTGTTATTTTCATATCGATTCTCTGTATTTCTCTACATGATTAATCTGAAATCCAATATGGGTTTAAGAGGAATTATGGAGATTAGTGAGTAATCACTTTTTGAATTCATGGGTTAGGGAGATTAAGGGTGATTAGGTTAGAGCTAGGATGTTTTAGTGTAGATCATTCTTAGTCCTTGCTGGTAGAGTATTCATAATGCATCTTCTGAGTTGGCTTCTCAAAAGTTGATCTTTAGGCATTTTCCACCCAAAAGGTGTTTGATGAAATGCCTGAGACAACTCTTCTAAGCTTTTAGCATACTTTGCCAAAGACATTTGTTGTTAGATGTGCTAAGATAGCCATTAGACTTGTTAGTAATGATTGCTTTCATATTATTCAACCAAAGACATTTGATTTTTGAAATGTGTTAGTAAATGAACATTCATCTAGACGTAGAGCTTGTTTAGAACTGTGTCTAAGCTTAAGGTTGATAGTTTGATTGATCATTTGCCATCCTTAGTTCGAAACTTGATCACCCAAGGTCTAATCCCTATGCCCATGAGTTCTCTCTTCCCTTAGCAAAGAAAGTTACTTCATTTATCGCTTTTATTATTCTGAAACTGCATTAGCATTAATCATTAGTTTATAAATCTTTTAAATCACCGGTTGTACTTAGATTAAGTGAGTACTTGCATTTTCAATGCTTTGAAATCTCTTAGAATTAGTTCGACAATATTTTATACTACATCATTTGTTTTAGGAGCCTCGAAAACTCCTAACATTAAAAATTAATGAAAAAATTGTAGACAATAAGGCTATTTTGTCTTACGGCATATCTAACTAATCAATTAAGAGTCTTTTACTTGTTGATTCATGTAATTGGATGCAAGATCAAATAAATTACGCAATAGCTTGAGAGAGATGCAACAAACATCCCCTATATAACTTTTTTTTTGACAACACATCCCCTATATATCAATAGAGAAACATTTAAAAAGTTATAACTTTAAATTTGTATTAATTAAAAAAGAGTCTTATTTAGGTGTCACTTAATTTGGATGTTAATTTGGTTTATATGGCAACATAAGAATCAATTGAAATATTAGTAAGTCCAATATTCAATTGATAGGAAACATTATATTAATCCAAACATATATGATATGATAAACTTAATACTCGGCGATCTCATTAAATGAGTTTTTTTTAAATGGCTCAAGGTTGATTTATATTGTGATCCAACATAATGATTTTTTATAAGTGTAAGATATGCTTTTAGTCTGTATTATTTGGACAGCAATTTAAATCAAAGTTTTCTATATATTATGGCCTAAGTATTGCATGATTTTGCTATAAATCGGAAACTAATGGTTTTTTAAGTTTTGGTTTTTTTATTAATAGAAAATAGATGCTTTGATAAAAAATAGCAAAGAAACGCAACTATTCAAAAAAATTTGTTAATAAAAGAAAAAAAAAATTGTTAGGTTCTGAGGCTTTCCTCGCCTAAATAAATTTATATAAAAAGTAATACAGAAATTAAGTTATTTTTTATTACCAAATGAACTTATATATCAAATATTTTTCTTTGCAACATAATTCTTTAAAACTTATATTATGAAATTTATATTGAAGATTAAGAAAAAGCTTTGGCCCCTGCCTAATTTTTTTTCGTAGTCTAGAAAAATATTAATAATGACCTTTCGTAGTAGTTAATGATATATATTACGTTAACCTAACTTTCATCATATACAAAGTATCGGTTGCAAACAAATAATACTATCATCTTTTTATATTTGGGCCTTAAATATAATAATAGTCGGGGTGCAAAATTTTATGTTGTCTTAATGTGACCCATTACCAAACTATACTTCAAATTATAAGCTTAATCCAATTTGTAATTATCTTTTTAATATTTTAATTTTCTATCTTATGTTGTCAAAAAAGTAAAAATCTGATATTCTGAAAATTAGTGTAATTTCAAAGTCAAAAATATATAAATTTTATTTATTGATATGTTAGAAAAAAAATATTCAAATGTATCGGCCGAACATATAGATGATTATATAAACAATAAAAATTGTATACATATAAAAACAATTTGATCATATATAAATCTTAAATTTGTCAATACAATATGTTTAATTACAAAATAACTACTTATTTTGGATTATCTATAATTGACTTAAATGTTCTTTTCAATTTCAGTTGAGCCGAAGGAGGATCAATCATAAACTGCCGGTATTATTATCGTTAGAAGACAATAAAAATCCTAATTTTGAACCAAATTTTCGTGATACACAAATTTAGAATGAAATTCTTTTGGTAAGTTTAAATTAATTGTTATCATACTAGGTTGTTTAAATAAATAAGAAAAATTTCCACCAAGTTAATGCTTCCACCGAATTTTTAAGCTTGGTACAAAATTTTGAAAAATTTCTATATGGTAAGTTTAATTTAAGATAATGATATACTTTGTCACCAAGTCTATAATTTCAACCATTGAAAACAACTTGCCAAATATGCTTGTCGTAGTTATTGAAAATTTACACAAATATTGGTTCAATGTATCACGCTAAAATATGGTTTCTAGATAACTAATGCTATTTATTTTAAATTTTCAAACAATATAAAAACCTACCTATGCCTACTATATATATACGGTTGAGTTTTTCCTTAGAAATACCATCAATCTTTTTCACAACTCTTAATTTATGATTATAGGAGTATCAATGATATCACATTTTAATTGTTTGATTTGGGCTTCATACTTTTTATATGTGTACAAAATATTTATAGTTAGTTAATTATTCTATAATGAGAAAAACATAAATATTAAATATAGTTTGACCACAAGAACACATGTATTCAAAAATAATCAGATTTTACAATATAAAACATAATGTTTTTAATAGATAATTTTACAATATAAAACATAATGTTTTTAATAGATATTTCACCATGCGCAAGACGCATGTCTTATCCTAGTATCTAACTAATCAGCGAACCTTGTGTAAGAGCAAAGTATAATATATTAATCTCATATCTACGTGGGCATAGAAATTTAGTGTCGTGGCGATTTTTTCAAGCATAGGCAGACCCACGTTAAAAATAGGGTTAGTTTGTGTAATAGCCAAATTTGGAAGAAAAATTAAAATATAGCATTGTTTTTGACATAATTAGATCTCATAACATTTGTTTCACTTTCTCTCAATTTTTTTCTTTTAAAGCCGGTTTCCAGTTACACAAAAGAAGAAGCATTGACATAAAAATGTACACTGGTGTTAATTACCACATCGGCAATTAAAAGGAATATGGCATGGAAGCGGTTACGAAGGACAATGGTACTGATTATTCTGGCGGTTGTTGTTAGGCGGTGGCTCAATGACGGCGATGGTGGTGAGGGTGTTGACTATGATAAGGGTGGTTACAAATGAAATGGCGGTGGTTGTTAGCGCGGCGGCTAACACGACGGCGATGGTTGTGACTACGGTAGGGGTGATGACTACCATAAGTACGGTCTTTTGTAACATAAAATTCATAATGGTATAGAACAGACTATAGTATGAAATAAACTAAGTAGAATGGTACATACAATAATTTTATCAAATAGCATATCATATTATAAAAGCACAATGTGTTTGCATGCTCGACGTCTACAACTGTTTTCAATGTTTATATAAACACGTAAACATAGCTCTTTCATCATATGAGAACATACAAATATAAATATAAATAAAAAAAACATGCTAAATGGTATAGTACATATTAATGAAATTATAAAATGGAAATCAAAATTGTAAAAAGGAGAAGCAGGTGGTGGTGGTGTGCCAGGAGGAGTAGCAAGAAGAGGAGAGAGGACTTAAAGAAATATAATGCAATGTTAGTATTATTATTCTATTTATAAAATAGAATAATACTGCATAAATACCACTGTTCATCTTCTTCAATTTTTTTATTTCCATTTTTACTGTTATTTGTTGAATCAACCCAAACTTTTTATAAATTATACCCAAAACCCTAATCACTAAACTCTATAAAGAAATATAAACTCTAACTCAAATATCAAAATATACACATAGTACATAATATGAAGCATTATCAAAATAAAATAGTAACAAACGAAATAACATAGTACATATTGTTCAAATTTTGAAATGACTATAATTGCATGGAATGAGGTAATGCTTATCCTAACATCAACCCAAACCTTCCATAAAGTAAACCCAAAAACTATCACTAAACTTTAAAAAAAAATATAAATTCTAACTCAAATATCAAAATATACACATATTACATAATATAAAGCATTATTAAAGTACAATAGTAACAAACGGAATAGCAAAGTACAACTGAAAACTTACAGCACAAACGAGTGGTGGTAGTTACGACAGAAGAGGTGGTGACTGGTATCAAGGAGATGGTGGTGATCATCATTAGTTACTAGCATGCTCACATGATTCATCTCAGTCTTTGTCTCTACCGGTTTGATCGTCGTCGTTTAAGAAAGTGACTAAAGATCTCCGGCGACTAACAATCAAATTTCTCTTTTGAGATCTATTAATTGGCTTTTTGTAATGGTAGTAAATACAGTGATAGTGTTCGAGTGATGAATATGATTATGGAGGATATGATGGTGATTACAATGAAATGGTGGTGGTTATGTAAGAAAAGTGCTGATGAAGAATAGTTGGTGAAATAGTGGTGGTCAATATGAAGAAGACAACTGTGATTATGGAAGAAGTCATATGGCGGTGACTGATAAAGAAAGACAACTTATTTGCTTTTCTTTTTTCAACTGATAGGTAAAGACAATATTGTACAAAAAAAGAGGTGAATTAAATCACTTAAATTGTATCACAAAATTAAATGATTCTATTTTAAATTACTTATTTGCAAATGATACAAATATGTAAAATTTTGCATCAATTACAAAAAAGTGATGTTTTAATTAAATTATTTGACATCAGTTCAGCTAATTGATGTATTTTTTATTCGTTTGTATCACTTTAACAAAATTGATGTTATTATATAAATTGATATCATTTAAATAAATGATGCATATATTTTGTAGTTTAAAATCACTTATCTAAATGATATAAAACTTACATAAAAAGAATTGATGCCAATAAAAATAGTTTGTATCACTTTAACAAAACTGGTGTTATTATATAAATTTATATCAGTTATATAAATGATGCACCTATTTCATAGTTTAAAATCACTTATCTAAATGATATAAAATTTACATAAAAAAAACTGATGCCAATAAATATTAAAAATAGCTTAAAATAATATTATAAATTAACCTTAACTGCAAAAGTTAAGGTAACTAATTTTTTTCCTTAACATCAATTAAACAAAAATGATGTTATTTTACCTTCGGTTTCATCAGTTAATATTTAGGCATGAAAAAAATTAACTAAATCTATATAACTGCTTCGTAAAAAGATTAATCTCTCATCCTCTAAATCTTAACTAATGGAGATCTCAGCCCCAATAATAGCTTGTAATAACTGCAACTAAAGCCAAAAACAATTTATCTTATTATCTGATTCATCTCGTTCTGGTTCTTTTCCTAAACACACTATCTCCATTGCTTCTGCCTCTTCCATTATGGAAGTTCCATACCACGAAGTTTCTCATGCGTCCGCAGCTCCTCTTCACTACCCATCTACTCCAACCCCTCTTCCTCTGCAACAATTACCGCTGATTCTGAACCTGTCTTTCTAGGCCGTTGCGCTCGTAAAGATTTCTGAATCTTACACCACTGTCTTATCAAATTGTATAACGCTAAGCAACCATTTGACCTTGAAACTGAGTTTCAGGAAGTGAATGGTTCTAAGCGTGTGTACTTATACAGTGCTGCAACTTCTCAGAAGCCTACAGCTGTATTGGAAGCCTTGCAGAATTATTATCAGTCTTATAATTCAAACTTTCGTCAAAGAATCCACTACTTAAGGTGTTTAGTATTCTCTGTTCATGAGTACCAGGATTTGATCATTTGATTGATAAATGTTCATGACCATTTTCTGTTTCACTGTTTTGTAGTGCCAAGGCTACAAATTAATTTGAGTTGGCTTAGGACTTCGTTCATTTCGGAAGAGTTAATGCTTATGACTTCATTGAGTGCCAATGGTTTTAGTAGACCAGGATGCCAACCCTGAAGCTACTATTGTACAATTCAGTCTTGAAGATTGTCTCGGGGCTCTCATTGATAGAGTCATTATCGACCTTAGTTTAGGTGGTATCTCGTAGCAAAATTTGTTATTTATGTTATTTTGTTTTGTAAATTTGCACGGTGAATAAATAATGTAATTTACTTTTCAATACATTAATTATTAATCTAGTTTGATTTTTCTGATTTAATTAATTATTTTGTTTGCATTTTTAATTGTTTAAATAAAATATCTTAATTTTTTGTTAACATCAATTTTGTACAAGTGATAAAAAAATATTTAAAATCAGTAATTAGAAATGATATAATTATTAAAATCACTTATGAAAAACGATACTAATTTTACATCAGTTATTAATAAGTAATATAAATAATTTATATCGATTGTTTTAACTGATACTAATTTTAACATCACTTAAATAAATTGATGTAAAAGTTAACATCATTCTTTGTAACCGACACATATACACATCAGTTGCTAGAAGTGACATGAATATTTTGTATACTTGCATCAATTATTGATAAATTAATGTCAATTATTTGCATCACCACTTTTAGAGTCACTTATTTAAGTGATGCAAAAGTTCTTAACATAATTTATAAATGATACATATATTATAGATATAGCACGTATATATTATAGAAATATTAGAGAATTTTTATTTTTTAATTAGATTCTTAATCTAATCTATTAAAATAGAGTCCTATTTGAACTCTACCATGACATTTTTTTTGGACTTATTCAATAAGTTGTGACTAAATTAAAGATAAGCAATTTATACAATTTTATATTGTAACTCATATATTTACGGATGTTAAATAATATGCTAATAAGGTTTTGTCCTGCGGAGGAGAAATCAAAGATCGTGGTGGAACCTGTAATCAATCGAAGCTGCTATCATCAAAGCGTTACGACCAACCGGGGCTTCTAGCTCTAGTGGTAAAGGGCTTACAGCTGTGAGTACCGCTACTTGGGTTCGAATCCCGGCCACTGGAAAATTAACATTTCGGCATCGCCAGGGAAAGAAGACCGACACGTGGCAACACGTGACTAGTATAGATCACTTCTGTGGAGCCAGGATACCTCTGTATAATTCAAAAAAAAAAAAAATTTACGACCTGGGGAGAGTGGTTTCTGGGTGATTGGATTCAGATATTCTGTTATTCAAAGGTAAAAGACGATTGATTTCCTCCGACCGATTCTCTCAATTTAGGGTTCTAAACGATTAGTTTGATTCATTCATAATGCTCATGGTTAAAACATGGGTGAAGTGAATTTATGTCACGGAGAAATATTTAGACCTCTAAATTAACTCAGTGACGAGACTGACTATGCTTCCTTGATGCTTTTTTATTAGATAACGTTGTGTCATTAGTAAAGTGGAAGATTCTGAATAGGTTGTATGGCCGTAACGTAACGAGACCTTATGTACTACCGCGAGTGAGTTCAAACATCCCTTTTCTATTGTCCGACATTATTGATAACATCAAAGATTTTCCCCAGTGTTTGACTGGTTGGCCAGAACTATTGGGGTTTTTCAATGTTTTTAAACCCGGACCGAACCGGCGGTCGGACCGGATTGAACCATGAACCAAAAATAATCCGGGTTGGGTTAATGCTAAAACCCAACTAAAATCGAACCAGTTAAAAACCCTTATCGAACCGTCAAAAACCCGGGAACCGGCGACCCAATGAACCGCCCAAACTCCGGTTCGTATATAAGCCAAAATTTTGTTAATGAAACAATTAATTTTTCTTCTCTTTTAAGTAAAAATAAGATTTATCAAAGATTAATAAAGTATTATCTCTCGTCTTTTTCTTTTGTCGTCTCTATAGATTATAAATTACCATATTCACAAAGTTTAATATTCACGTCAAGATATTGTTTTTGTCTACTTTTCACTTTTTTAAAAATTTTATTTCATGATCAATTGTTTTGAAGACTTTAAATAATTGAAATATTTTCGTTTTTAAAATTTGTATTTCAAAATATAACTTTTACCTAATGTGTATATAATTTTTTTTAAATGTGATACAGATTTAGAGCGATAAGATTTGCGAATAAAGTTTAAATGTGATTTTCATAATGATTTGAGATTTTAATTGTTATTTTTAAGTTTTTCTACACATTATGGCTATTTAAACATTTCATTTGATATGATCTATTTTTTTAGAAAAATATGCATATTATTTCTAAAATATCATTAAATTTAGTTTAATCTAACTGAACCCCGATCGAACCCGATTCAAACCCAGTCGAACCACAATGGCCCATGACCCAAAAATTTTCCGGTTCGCTAGCCGATCCGGTTTTAAAAACACTGGGTTTTGTATAAAAGACCACGGGAAATGTACTTCAGTGCGAAAGAAAAAAAGAGAGAGGATGTCTATGATATAACTGGCCACCTCAGCAGGTAGATATGATTGTCATCACAAAGTGTAGCCGTATTCTTGGCTTAGGAGACCTTGGAGTGCATGGAATTGGGATTCCTATTGGAAAGCTCGACATGTACGTGTCTGCAACATGAGTCAATCCAGAGAGAGTATGTCTGATGTCGACATGATTTGTATTTTTTGTTTGGTAACAATTTTCCTTAGTTCTGAATTTCAGTAGATAGATGATCACATTTATAGTTTATTGATTCTGTGCTGATTCTTTGATGTTGGTGTTTGAGATTTTATGAATGAAAATGTATTTTTGTGTTCTGGGTCACCATTTTCTTATTTGTTGAATATCAATAGAAGATTCGTGACAAAAAAAAAAAAGAACATCAATAGAAGATGAATGTTATCCGATTCCATGCTCATCAATGACGATTCTTTTTTTTTTCATAAATAATTCCTATAGCTTCCATATGAACTGCTTAGACAGTTTCAATATGCATCCGTATTATTTTTTTACGCATCTGTATCTTATTTTCAACGACTTATAAGAATAATCTTCTGAAAATTATGACTAAAATTATTAGTTCTAAAAATAAAATTTTCAATAAAAGCTTTTCGGTGGAGTTCAGAGTTCTTTTTTTCTTTTTGAAGCAAAGTTCAGAGTTTTTTCAAGATGGAAGAATTTAATTCCTATTTGGAAGTAAATCAGTTACATGATCATAACCGATGGTAAACGTGGAGGTGAGTTCTTCAACAACTGTTGTATAACTTGTATTTGTACCTCTTTTCGGTAAAATGTTCATAGATGATATATGATGTACCCTAACTTTGGTATGATTTTGAAATAATTCAAATCTAAGAGCTCCATTGCAAACTGAAGATAAGATTTCAAACAAATATATGATAAGAATATGACGATGGATTTTTTGGCTAAATGAGAACATTATTAATCATAGTTTTCACGCTATATCAGTTCGTTCAAGAAAAGGATTTAGTTCTATTTAAAATCAGAACGAAAAAGGGTTACAACTAAAGGATAACTCCTTATTAACCACTGTAATACAAAAATAACCTCTTGATTGTTTTCTTACTGATTTTACGGTGGGAAATAAAATTATATGGTTGTGTTTCAGATTTTGTTTATATATCGTCGAAATTTAATCTCAGACTAAACTTTTAAATTAGACCATAAGCTGTATATTTTGTAATTTATTTAGGTGCAACAAAACAAATCTGCTGTTCAATGTTCTTTTCAAAGAAAAACATGAGAGCTCATGTTTTTCTTTGAAAAGAACATTGAACAGCAGATTTGTTTTGTTGCACCTAAATAAATTACAAAATATACAGTTTACCTTTATCACATATATACGAAGTTAGCATATATATATTTTCTGATTTAGTATATAACCTTCAACTATATTTCTTAAACATATTTAAATAAAGACATTCAGTAACAAGAAAATAAAAACTAGAAAATGTAATAAAAATATAGCTACATAAATCAGAATCAAGATCAAAAATTTCATATCTTAATTCAGACCCACGCGTTCGAATTAAATTCAAAATTTTACTAGGTTTGTAACGTTGTTTAAACAAAACGAAAATAAAATAACAAAACCTAAACCAAACCCAAATTTATAAATAACCAAACTATTTTTATATTTTTTGAATTTTTTTTGTGCAACTATATTTTTGAACTAAAAACCAAAATTCACAACCGCCAGAACCAAACCGAAAACCAAAAAATATAATCTAAAAACAAACCAAAATTTATAAAATATGATCAAATCATAAAATTTTAATTTAATAACATAAATTATAAATATAAATAATTACGCGCAACCGCGCAGTTCAGAATCTAGTTACACTTTATTTTGTGGTCTTTCCCTTAAAAATAGGGGGTCACCTGATAAATGTTAAATGTTATATATTGGTGGATGTATTACAGTTGACAAAATAATTTGTAGCTTCATTGGTCTATTTCTTTAACCTTTGATCCACCTTTCCTCGGTTTGATTTTTTCTACATGCATATTGTTGTTTTTTTCGAAACAAATTATGTTGGGTTAAATCTCAATGTGACCCCCTTGAAGTCGAGCACGGATCCGCCCTTAGCTTCAAACCTGAACTGTTTAGTTTTCAAAGTCTGCTTACCAATAAATCATTCATGTACAGTTTATTATTTAAATACTCAATAGCTACATGTGGGATTGTTGGAATAAGCTTGAATTAGCTTAGAGAATAAGCTATCCTAATCCCACCGAGATATGGTTTACTAAGAGGATTAGGAAATATTTATAGATTAGCTTTAACTAGTAAGATTCGGAGATATCTATTCTTATAAATAGGAGTTGCAGAGTTGTTGCATCCCTTAAGAGTTTTGAGATTGTTAGAGAAAGAGCTTAAGGTTTTGAGAGGATTTTCCTTAAGATTAATAAGAGAGCAAATTCTTATTATTGTGATCTTGCATATACAATCGAGAAACTCAAACTATATTTGGTATCAGAGCTTCCAGGAACAATTAAGAGAACGTCATGGGAGATATTGTTATTGCAAAACCGAAGGATGGAGGAGGTTTCTCTTCCACGATAAAGTGTCCTATGCTCACGACAACTAACTACACAGTCTGGGCAATAAGAATCAAACTGCTGCTGAGAGTTCACAAAGTTTGGGATGCTGTGGAAAACGAGTCAGATGACGGAGATAAGAACGATATGGCCACAACCCTAATATTCCAGTCCATACCCGAAGTACTTGTGCTGCAAGTAGGCGATCTTGATACAACAAAGAAGGTCTGGGAGTCGATAAAATCAAGGTACATGGGAGCAGATCGAGTTCGTGAAGCAAGGTTACAGACATTAATGGCAGAATTCGAGAGGTTGAAGATGAAAGAGAATGACACCATTGATGATTTTGTTGGAAAGCTAGCAGAAATCTCATCAAAGTCAACCGCTCTAGGAGAAACTATTGAAGAACAGAAGCTCGTAAAGAAATTTCTATCTAGCCTCCCAAGAAAGAAGTTCATACATATTGTTGCGTCATTGGAGCAAGTCCTTGATCTTAAAACCACTACATTCGAAGATATCATCGGTAGATTGAAGGCTTATGAAGACCGAGTGAAAGAAGAAGAAGAGGCAGAGGAAACACAGAGCAAGCTTATGTACGCAAATAATGAGCCTCAACCTAGCTCAAACTCGTATAACCAAGGTTATAACAGCTATAGAGGCCGTGGACGTGGTGGACGCTACCATAACCGCGGAAGAGGACGAGGAAGATACAATTCAGGTCACTACGAGAACTTCGATTATTCAAAGATACAATGTTTTCGCTGTGACAAGATGGGGCATTATGCTTCAACGTGTCCTGACCGTCTCCTAAAGCTACAAGAAGTTACTGAGACCAAGGATGAAAGTACACTGGAGGCAGAGGAGCTAATGATGCAAGAGGTAGTGTATCTTAACGAAAAGAATGTGAATCCTAAAGAGTTTGAGATAAGCAAAGATAACATATGGTACTTAGATAACGGGGCAAGTAATCATATGACTGGACATCGTAAGTACTTCAATCGGATTGATGAATCCATCACAGGAAAGGTAAGGTTTGGTGACGATTCACGCATTGATATAAAAGGAAAAGGTTCAATTCTGTTTTGCACCAAAGATGGAGGAAAGAAGATCTTGTCTGATGTCTACTACATACCAGATTTGAAAAGCAATATAATTAGTCTCGGGCAAGCTACGGAAGCCGGTTGTGATGTTAGGATGAGAGACGAGCATCTCACATTAAGAGATAAAGATGGCAAGTTGATCACAAAGGCAAAAAGATCAACAAACCGTCTATATAAGGTCATCATCGACGTCATTACTGAGAGGTGTCTACAGCTTTCAGTCTCTAGCGAATCAGCAAGATGGCATGCAAGATTGGGACACATAGGCAGAGAATCAATGAGATCAATGATCAGTAAAGAACTTGTCTTAGGTATACCCAAGATCGAAATTGAGAAGGATACTTGCTCAAGCTGCTTACTTGGGAAACAAGCAAGACATCCTTTTCCACAAGCAACATCTTTCAGGTCTACACGAGCTCTAGAGCTCATTCATGGAGACCTATGTGGCCCAATAACACCCATTACACCGTCGAAAAAGAGGTACATATTTGTACTTATTGATGACTACTCCCGATATATGTGGTCGATCCTTCTTGGAGAGAAAGGAGAGACATTTGAGAAGTTCAGAAAGTTTAAAGCAATAGTCGAACAAGAGACAGGAGCAACCATCACGATTTTCAGAAGTGATAGAGGAGGGGAATTCGTATCAAACGAGTTCCAATCTTTCTGTGAAACTAATGGAATCACGAGACAGCTCACAGCTCCCTACTCTCCACAGCAAAACGGTGTTGTGGAGCGACGAAACAGAACCCTTTTAGGTATGACTAGAAGCATCTTAAAACATATGAGTTTACCAAATTATCTATGGGGAGAAGCAGTAAGGCATGCAACATACATCATCAACAGAGTAGCCACACGTGTGCTAGTAGATAAGACACCGTATGAAGCTTACAAAGGAAGAAAACCAAGTCTTGCTCATGTTCGTGTGTTTGGCTGCGTCTCTTATGCTAAAGTTGAAAAAGGTCACCTACGAAAGTTAGATGACCGATCTCGGTTACTGATACATCTCGGCACAGAGCCAGGGTCTAAGGCGTATCGGTTACTTGATCCAATAACTAGAAAGGTAGTAGTAAGCAGAGATGTAATCTTTGATGAAAATAAAAGCTGGGATTGGAAGAACTGTGAGAAAGAAGATAGTATTGAGCCTCTCAGTGTTGAGGTCGGAGAATATGGAAACCATGGGCTTAATGAAAAAGATGAGTTGAATCCCGAGGAAGATAAAGGAGATGAGAGGGATGGCAGTAAAGCGATCATAACAGAGGGTCAACGTGAAACAGAGGATCATGAAACAGAGGATCTTGAGACAAAGGATCATGTTGAGAATGAAGGACAGGAGGAAGACGACGAAGAGTCCGGTGAGACGGGACTAAGACGCTCTCAAAGAGAGACTAGGAAGCCGAGCTACCTAGATGACTATATTCTTTTTGCAGAGATTGAAGGAGAACGCTTGCTGCTAAGTGTTAATGGCGAACCATGGAGTTTTGAAGAAGCAAAGGTAGAGAAAGTTTGGCGAGACGCTTGTGAAGACGAGATCGCATCAATTGAGAAGAACAAAACGTGGTCTCTGATTGATCTGCCCTCTGGAGCAAAAGCAATTGGTCTAAAGTGGATTTTCAAGGTGAAGCGTAACTCAGATGGGAGCATCAACAAATACAAAGCCCGATTGGTAGCAAAGGGATACATCCAGCGTCACGGTATTGACTTCGACGAGGTGTTTGCACCTGTCGCACGCATCGAAACAGTTCGGTTCATACTATCTCTAGCTGCTTCAAAAGGATGGGAGGTGCATCATCTAGATGTCAAGACCGCGTTTCTTCACGGTGACCTTAAGGAAGAGGTCTATGTTTCTCAACCGGAAGGCTTTGAAGTCAAAGGGCAAGAGGGCAAAGTATACAAGCTAAACAAAGCTCTCTACGGGTTGCGTCAAGCTCCAAGAGCATGGAACGAAAAGTTAAATAAAGTACTTGGAGATTTGAATTTTATTAAGTGCGCCAAGGAGCCAGCTCTACATCGACGACAAGACAAAGAACACCTTCTTCTCGTAGCAGTATATGTTGATGATCTCCTTGTAACAGGAACAAGCTTAGAGATGGTCATCGATTTTAAGAGAGGAATGTCTGCACGTTTCGAGATGAGTGACTTAGGAAAGCCCACATATTATCTAGGTATCGAGGTAAATCAACACGCTGGAGGATTACTTTAAAACAGGAGAGATATGCTAAGAAAATATTGGAGGAAACAAGAATGCAAGACTGTAACATGGTTCATGTTCCTATGGATCCAAGTTTGAATTTCTCTAAGGCGTGTGATGAAAAACGAGTGGATAAAAAAGAGTACAGAAGAAACGTCAGATGTCTCAGATACCTTTTACATACCAGACCCGATCTCTCTTATTCCGTTGGTGTAATGAGTAGATATATGGCTGAGCCAAGGACCTCGCACGAAGCAGCAATGAAACAGATTCTCCGTTACTTGCAGGGGACTCGTACGCATGGACTCACTTTCAAGAGAGGGAATAACTCGAAACTGAGTGGATGTAGTGACGCAAGCCACAATGTTGATAATGATGATGGTAGAAGTACAACCGGTCACGTTTTTTATTTTCTAGATTCGCCAATCACTTGGTGCTCTCAGAAGCAAGAAACAGTGGCTCTATCCTCTTGTGAAGCAGAGTTCATGGCAGCAACTGAGGCAGCAAAACAAGCCATTTGGCTTCAAGATCTTCTTAGTGAAATAATTGGTAAACCATGTGAAAGGGTGGTGATCTACATTGACAACAAATCTGCTATAGCCCTCACTAAGAATCCAGTGTTTCATGGTCGTAGCAAACATATTCATAGGCGATACCACTTCATCAGAGAATGCGTTGATAACAACTTGATCGAGGTTCATCACATCGCAGGAAGCGAGCAACGAGCAGATATATTAACAAAAGCACTCGCAAGGATTCGATTCAAAGAGATGAGGAGTTTAATTGGCGTTGAAGACTTGACAAGAAATGAATTCAAGCTTAAAGGGGAGAATGTTGGAATAAGCTTGAATTAGCTTAGAGAATAAGCTATCCTAATCCCACCGAGATATGGTTTACTAAGAGGATTAGGAAATATTTATAGATAAGCTTTAACTAGTAAGATTAGGAGATATCTATTCTTATAAATAGGAGTTGCAGAGTTGTTGCATCCCTTAAGAGTTTTGAGATTGTTAGAGAAAGAGCTTAAGGTTTTGAGAGGATTTTCCTTAAGATTAATAAGAGAGCAAATTCTTATTATTGTGATCTTGCATATACAATCGAGAAATTCAAACTATAGGGATATCATCGCCGAAGCCGATTAACTTGATCTTTTGTTTCCTTCTCTTTCTTGAAAACAACAATTTCACCACATCATTAGCTCTGGTGAACACTATCATGAACTGGTAGAGATCTCTCTTGGTTCAGAACAATACCGGTCAAGATATTCTTAGACTTGTGAATCAGGCTTAATCGTCTTCTTCACAGTCACACAAAAGAACTAAGCCGAAAAATGAAGTGGTCGTTTTGGGATTAGTTCAGTCGGTCTTGTAGCTGAGGCAGGCAAGCCAGCTCGGACAGTAGGCTATCCCATTTACATCTCGTTTAATACATGTAAAACGTACATTTAACCCCTTAACCAATTCAATTATGTAAGTCAAGGAAAACTTTTTCTTCCGTAACTGAATGTTGTTGCCAGAACTCACCAGGTACAAGAAAATGAACACTTTATAATGTTGAGACTAATACAGCTTAAGATTTAAAGAAACAAAAGAAAAGTTCAAAGATCAAGAATCTTTATAACAAGAATCCATATCTTGTTATATGACTTTCCATTCTCAGCTTAAGGTTTATCAACTCGAATCCATATCTTGTTATATGACTTTCCATTCTTTCAAGTCTTTAGCCTCCTTACAGTTCCTTGGCTCATTATCCTTTGATAGTAGAAGTCTCTCACATTCTTCTTTGGATCTTTGAAGAGCATAATCAACCAGATAGCTTGAGTGAACACTTTGACAACTTGATCTTCGCAGATGTCGAACAAGTTCTTCCGGTTAAACAGGTTGTTCCGCTTGAACATGTTGTTCCGCTCGAACAGGTTGATGTGGTTGAACAGATTGATGTTGATCTTCTATCACATCTTCATATGTGGTGTGATTATGATCATTATCGAAATCACCTTCATTAGTTGCCTCCGGTTTCGATATGATCATGATCATTATGATGACTATTATTCACCACCACGAGTCCTTCTTCCTTTCAGTATACTAAAATTTCCTTGGAACACTTATGGAACTTTAATCCTTTCATTATTTGATCAAGCTTCGTGTTCCAGGCTCGTGGAGCTTGCCTTAATCCGTATAAAGCCTTTCGAAGTTTGAAAACCTTATGTTCTTCTCCCTTCTTTTCAAATCCTTTAGGCTGAGATACGTACACATCTTTTGTCAATTCTCCATGTAAGAGCGTTGTCTTCATTTCCAAATGATGGATCTCCCATCCGTTTGCAGCAGCTAAACCGAATAGCAATCTGATCGTCTCTATACGAGCAACTGGTGCAAACACCTCTTCAAAGTCGATTCCATGTTCTTGAACATATCCTTTAGCCACGAGTCTTGACTTATACTTGTTGATTGAGCCATCTGCATTCCTTTTGATCTTAAAGATCCACTTGAGGCCAATGACATTTACTCCGACTGGTTTGTCTACTAGCACCCACGTCTCATTCTCCTCAATAGAATCAATCTCGTCTCTGCAAGCTTTTCTCCATTGAACAAGTTTGATGGCTTCTTGAAAGTTAATTGGTTCGTCATTGACTGCAAGAAGTAGAAACTCACACTCAATGTCGGCCAGTAATACGTAGTCGTCAAGATAGCTAGGACGAGTTGATTGATGTGTTGAGCGCCTAGGTTGTGGTTCGATTTGTTCAACGTCTGGATTGACTTAAATAGGTTCTGGTTGCTGCGCGTCAGTCTCTTCAGCAGCAAGTTCTTCCTGTTGAGTTCCAACTACGAATGGACCATGTTCGTCGTCTATTGTAGCACCCCATGACATCCTAAACTTACCAGGTTCTCTCTGTTCTTCCTTGTTAGCTCCCTTCCAATTCCAACACTCCTTCTCATCTTGAATCTCCGGCAACCCGTGTACCATCTGTTGTATCGCCATCGACCTTATAGTTTTGAAACTAATGTGTATGTGCCTAGCATGCCATCTCCAAGTATCTTCTTCTATTCTCGTGTGCAAACAGGCTGGTCTACCAACTTGAAGTTGCAACTTGTACAGCCGGTTAGGCGACCTTAACACTTTCGCCAGTAGTCTTCCATTAGGGTCTTCCAGTGTTAGGTAGTTATCCCTCATCCTAACATCACATCTTTCAGGGGCTTTCCCTCTTCCTATGTTTCCTCGACCACGATTCCAACCTCTACCTCTTCCTCTTGAGTTGTATGATTGATTGGAGTCCGTGTACAAAAGTTTCCCTTGTGGCTCTTGCGTATCTTCTTCCTGAATCCGTTCTTCATACGCCTTGAGTCTCCCAACAAAGTCTTCGGAAATCGTTTTATTCAGATCGAGAACTTGTTCAAGTGAGGCTATGATCTGAATATACTTACTTTGCGGTAAACTGTCCAGGAACTTCTTTACCAGCTTAGGTTCTGCCATCGCTTGACCTAACGCTGCGGATTTTGAGGCCAATTCTAATATCTTGCCCGAAAAGATATCTATTGAGTCTGTGTCTTTCATCCTTAGACGTTCAAACTCATTCATCAAGGTCTGAAGGCGAGCTTCCTTTACGTGTTCATCACCAAGATTTCTTGACTTCACGGCTTCCCAGATTTCTTTAGGGGAGTCGTGAAGGACCCTAGAATAGGAAAGGATCACTCAATCGGACTAAAGGATATGAACTCGCCAAAAGGGAGAACTGGTGGAATGAATGGTGACACAAGAGTGGTGGAAAGTCTCTTGATACTACCAAACTTCAGTTGTTGCTTGATATGACGCACAAGTCCAACAAAAGAAGGGTTTCTAAACGTTGTTTGATATGACGCACAAGTCCAACGAAATAGAGAATGTTTACTCGGAGATAAACTCACCAAGAAACAAAGAAATATTCTACAAAGAACAAAGAGATAAACTCATAAAAAGGGAAAAACTCATTGTGTTATTTCGTGGCTCTTAGGCCTTATTTTTAGGATTACAAGTTGTAGATATCCAAAAAAGAATCACTACAAGAAATCACTGAAACAGCTAAAGATTATTTTGTAACTAATGGGCCAAATCTGTTGCTAAATTTAGAAAGGCAACGGATCGCGACAGATTAAATCTTTGGCCTCAGCGCCGATCCTATCTGTAATTCGTAGCCAATCCGTAGGTCAATAGCGACAGAATAGAGACAACTGTTTTTGTAGCCAATAGCTAGAGATTAGCTATGACTTGATCTGTGACTTATTGTGACGATTTTAGCAACCCTTTTTATTGTAGCTATATATCAAATGTAGCCACGGATTTGGCTACGTATTACTTTTGGTTAGTTCTAGCTTTTGATTTGAGTTATCTGTAGCTAATACAATTTATAACTTTTTGAAAAACAATTTGTTGTCCAATATTTTTTAATTAGTGAGCAGAACTAAATATATTAACTAATAAATAAATAAAATTCTTTAAAATTGTGTTAACAAACATTAATAATGTAAGGTAGATTATAACAAGAAAATCAAAAACTGTCAAAGCTCACAGAGATCATTAAGCATGATACAAGTACAAAAAAAAGTTAACCCATAAAGAGAACAAAAAACAGAACCTAATGTTATCCAGATGCATATGATCATGTGTTAGGATTCGTGGATGGAGATGTTACAATATGCCTTCCGATTCTGCAATAAGAGAAGAGAGACAGAACCACAATTAGATACGGTAGGTTTGAAACAGAATTATAGGCTGTCAAACAGAGTAGACTGAGAGAGTACCTGTGAAATCAAGGATACGTTTTATGACTGGCTTGGCTGTGACTTATGGATGCCAGTAATATAGCTGTGGAGCAGCTTGTTGCTCAGGAAAACCTGACTCCTTCCGTTGCTTTGAACTCGAGCAAAGCCCCCTGGAACCGGACTTCTTTATCCAGTCGAGAGAGTCTTCTATAGAGATTACTTGACTCAGGTTCACGATCTGCAAAGAAGGGGCGCAATATCAATAACTGCCTAAGAAAATGGTTGAAATAAGATAGAAAATAATGGGCACATGATAAACAACCAATAATATCTAGGTCAAAATTTAAGCCATTTGAATCACTAACCGCAAGGGCAAGCAAATACAGGCATAATCCTTGGAACTATGGTACCTGTAAAACAAACACAATGGAAACTAACTGTTACTCTTATAGATCCAAAAAGGTTGAGACTTTAGGATTTAATCTTATTAAAAATATTTACAACTTACCAAGTGATTTAACTGCAATTGAGAAGATATTTATCGAGCTACTTCACTGGCAAGAAGACATCAAACTAGTTTGTTTGTTTGTGAGTTGGAACCTCCTCTTCGTGGTTGATGCTGGAGAATTGTTGTGAAACAACAATGGATTAAACTTATTTGGCAATTTTCTCCAGACGTTTGACTACAAAAGTACCATCACTTGTCAGTGGGGAAAACGTTAAGAGAACCATTGACATAAACCTGCAAACCAGAGATAAGAACAATCCTATTTGAGGACTAGTACAGAACAATCATTGGTCCCCAAACCGAAACCCTAATCCTACACTGACTCAAATCAAAACCATAAGCTAAAAAGCCCCAAATCGAAACCCTAATCCTACACTGACCCAAATCAAAACCCTAACACTGAAACTAATTGAAACCCTAATAGATGACTAATCTAGAACAATAAATAGCAGAAGAAGAAGAAGAAGAAGAAGAATAACTAGGGACAAATTGAAACCCTAATCTAAAATAAGTCGTGGAAGAAGAAGAACCAACCGGGAGATTTAACTCGGGTGGTCGTAGGCGATGACGATTCATGAGTAGTCCGGTGGAAGCCATGAGGGTTCTGGTCGGAGGAGAGAATGAGAAGGAGAGTCGGAGAGTCCGATAGAGAGACGTCGAGAGGGAGAGAGTTTTGATTTTTTTTTCTAAGTGTGGAGACTTGTTTGTACGGAGTTCAGTCGACTAGGTTGAAAGAACTCGAAAGTGGGATGAATAAAAACGTTTTATTAGATATGACCAAGAGGTTACAAGAGTGACAAAGAGTTATGGAGACAAGCCGGTGCTTCGGGAGCTAACCGGGAAGGTACAAAGCGGTGAGAGATAAAGAGATACTAAAACCCTAGATCTAGCCGTTCAGTGTGTGTGTCCAATATCCTCCCCTCCTTGTTGTTGCCTCCTTCTCTTTATAAGCTTTCCGTCCTTGTGTGCCCTAATCCGAATGTATCTTTTGGGCCTTATCCAAGTAGGCCGAGTAGATGGGCCTTCGAGGAGTCCCCTTGAGCCATATACTTTTAGTCGGCTTCGGCTTTATCGGCTAAAAGCACTCTGGGGCCGAGCCGATATATTTACTCGCCGAGCCGAGTAAATTCATCACTTAGCGGGCAAGACCTTGTTATTTGATGGGCCTTGTGGAGGGATATGATCCATCTCCTACAACGACGAAGATGAGGAGGGTTTCATGTACGGGTCAGTAGTTTTCCAACCTTGTTGATTAGATGATAATGATGGAATTTGATCTCTACTTAGTGGGTCAGATTTGTTCGGATAACAAGTTCTAGCGCAAGGTGTGCTCCGTCTTTCATCAGTCGAGTAGAAAAGATCACAGAAGCATGTCTACTCGGTCGTCCTAATGATCGTTACGCGTGTTTGGTCGCCCCTCGTCAATTAGGCAATGCTAAGTCATCAGAGTTGGTTCACCATTTGCTCGCCATTTTGGTGACATAAGACATATTCTAGTCGTCGAAGGAGTCAATTGTTGACTGTCTTTGAGAAGTCAGTCGTTGACTGTTTCGAGAGCAGAAGCCGATTTAGGTGTGAACCGGAGATTGATTTTGGTTTGACCGCAAACCGCAAACCGGTTTGACCGAGAAGCGGAACCGTCGCGAG
The DNA here is from genome assembly GCF_000695525.1 of Brassica oleracea var. oleracea. Lineage (NCBI taxonomy): Eukaryota > Viridiplantae > Streptophyta > Magnoliopsida > Brassicales > Brassicaceae > Brassica > Brassica oleracea. The sequence goes on along the minus strand of NC_027751.1, from coordinate 15,283,644 downwards.
TAGATTATTTGGCATGTAGATGGCCTTTGAGACCCATTTAGGCCTTTCTAGACTTAATGATTGCGTTTGGAAAGCGTGCCTCCGTCTTTACTATAAATAGGCCTCTTCCTTTCGCTTTCGTCATTCTTCTCTGCAAGCTCAGGTATCCAATTCTCTCTCCCTTCTCTCTACTTTTGTTTCTCTCTCTAGATTCGTTTCGGGTAAGTTAGGGCCTCGATTGTATGTGACTGGAAATACGGACGGAGTTTCCTTGCTGCTTCGACTACAGCCAGGGCCATCTTTTCTAGGGTCGGGTATCTGGTTTCCGGTCCGTTCATACGCATGCTTGTGTAGAAGATCGGTTTTTGCTCGCTACAGTCTTCCTTTATGAGAACGCTACTGACTGCTGCGGGAGAGACTGCGGCGTAAAGAGATAAGACATCCCCGACATCCGGCTTGGCGAGTACAGGCGGTGTAGTCAGATATTGTTTGAGTTGAGCAAATGCTTCTTCGCACTTCTCGTCCCAGATAAACTTCTTGTTCCCACGCAGGAGGTCGTAGAACGGTAGACACTTGTCAGTAGACTGAGAGATGAATCGATTGAGTGCGGCAATCCGGCCCGTGAGCCATTGGACTTCTCTGCTATTTTCAGACTTGGGAGGTCCAGGACTGCCGAGATCTGCTTTGGGTTGTCTTCGATCCCTCGTTGTGTTACAATGTAACCAAGGAACTCCCCTGAGGAAACTCTGAAAGTGCACTTTGCCGGGTTCAGTTTCATGCCGTACTTATTGAGGGTTTCGAAACAATCTCGTAGATGGCCGAGGTGGTCGGCGGCGTGTAGCAACTTAACGAGCATGTCGTCGATGTAAACTTCCATTGTGTCGCCGAGCTTATCTACGAACATTACGTTCACGAGTCGTTGGTAAGTTTCTCCCGCGTTTTTTAGGCCGAATGACATGACTTTATAACAGTAGGTTCCCCTATCTGTGATAACGGCCGTTTTCTCGCGATCGTCAGGATGCATCATGATCTGGTTGTATCCGGAGAATGCATCCATGAACGTGAGCATCTCGTTCCCAGCTGTGGATTTGACCATGCGGTCGATATTGGGAAGATGGTAGATGTCCTTCGGGCAAGCTTTATTTAGGTCAGTGAAGTCGACGCAGACGTGCCACTTCCCATTCTTCTTTTTGACCACCACTGGATTTGCTAACCATTCAGGGTAGCGTACCTCAGTGATTTAGCCGGCACCGAGTAACCGCTCGACTTCTTCGTTTACAGCCTTGGACCTGTCAGGACCTAGCTTACGTCTCTTCTGTCGGATGGGCTTGAAGGTGGGGTCAACGTTAAGTTCATGCATCGTTATAGCTGGATCGATTCCCTTCATATCCGACATGGACCATGCGAATGTAGATATGTTCTTCTTGAGGAAGTCAAGAATCGACTGTTGCATATCATCAGATAGATATGCGCCGATACGTGCGGTCCTGCTTGGGTATGTGGCGTCGATGGGTAACTCGAGAACTTCCTCCTTCTGAGGACAGACTTTGGCGATCGGGGGAGAGATAGAGTTGACGGGCAGAGAAGAGCGTTGGAGCTTAATAGTGGTGATCAATAGGTCTCGTGCGGCCGGCTGATCTCCTCGTAACGTCTTAATTGTTCTGTTTGTTCCCGGAAACTTGATGCACTGGTGAAAGGTGGATGGGACCGCCTGCATCGAGTGTATCCATGGGGTTCCAAGAATCGCATGGTAAGGCGCCTTCGTGCTTACGACAGCAAATTTGACCATTCGAGTAACTCCGCAGGCACATACTGGGAGACGGATCGTTCCTAGTATTGTTTCAGAAAAACCGTTGAATCCGGTTAACGTTCTGGTTGATGCCTTGATATCGTTGAGGTCGACGCCCATCATTTGGAGTGTTCCTCGAAAAATGAGGTCGACGGAGCTTCCGGTGTCGATGAGTACTTTTGTTACATCGTACTCTCCAATTCCTAGGACGACAAGAAGGGGGTCGTTATGGGGGATATGAATCCCAGCGGTGTCGTCAGGCGTGAAGGTTATAGGAGGGTGGTTTGGTGACTTAGTCGGCCACCTCTGCGATGTCGCGGCTTGCCGGCGGTAATCCTTGACAGAGCGAACAGAATTGCCGCAAGGAGGGGAGCCGCCCATGATGACGTTTAGTTGCAGGCTCGAGCGTGCCTTCTTGGAGTTTAAAATGGCGCGCAGATCAGCGGATGCGTTGTCGTCGTTATGCGACAACGTAGAGCTGTCTGGGACAACGTAGGGCTGTCTGGCGTCTTAATCCGTTCTAATTGCCTCCGGAGGTCTGTTGGCTTTGAGCGGTTGAGGAAAACGCGTATATCACACACGTTGGCATTGAGTTTATCTCGAAGGTCACTGCCCGAATGTTTCGGATGCTGTTCGGGGGGGGGGGATCGCTGGTCAGGACACGTCTGGACTTTCGTGCGTTAAGCGCCAGCCGAAGATCAGTACCTATGGGATCGTTAACGTCTTCAGGCCCGAGCTTTCGCTTGAGGATATCTCTCAAATATCCGGATGAAGGCGCGTCATCGTTTTCGTCGTCAGATGACAGAGCTTGTTGAGAAAGTATAACCTTTATGCGCCTGCGGTTTGTCGGCTGTTCTTCGTCGGCATAAGAGTCGTCGTTACCGTCATCCTTTGGAGCCTTATCCTCGTCTTGTTGCTGCTTCTCGTTTTGTCGGCCTTTGCCGGTCGCCTTGCGCTGGGTTCTTCTTTCCTCTTTTTTGCTCCAACTTTTGCCGTTTTTGGGCTTAGCTTTTAGAGGCTCGAATTTGAAGTCACTGCTGGCGAGAGACGAGAGATAGAGTGCGTATAGTGATTTGCACTCTGTCGTGTCGTGTCCTTTGACATCGTGATATTCGCAATGCTTGGTGAGGTCGACGGTTCTGGAAGGACCCGTTGTTAGGTCGGATTGGGTTACGCAGACAGCATTAGTTGGTTCGTCAGGCGAGTCAAGCTCTCTGACCCACTTGTTCCACCCCTCTCCTCGGACCACCATGGTCGAAATTGGCACATTGTTCTCGTTGACGATGTACATAAAGCCGTCTTTGCGGTTGTTTTTGTCGCTAGGGGGATGCTGACGCGGTTCAGCCCGAGTGTCGGCGGTTTTAGTCGCTGGAGTTTTTGTTGCGTTCATGCGTCTTGAAGCGAGGTGGTTGGGTTCTGGTATAAGTCCTCACGGAACTTGGAGCGGAACCACAAAGTGTTCATCAGGGCATCGATGGCGATGTCGTCTGGGATCGCGATCCTTGAGACTACTGCTTTGAACTTTTCCATGTAGTCGCGGAGGCTCTGATCTTTACTTTGGGACAGGTTCCATAGACAAGAAGCAGTAGCGGTGCGCTTTGTGAACATAATGTATGTCTTGAGGAATGCCGCTGATAGGTCGCGGAAACTACTGATCGAGTTCTCTTCAAGTTGAGAGAACCAGGTCAGGGCCTGCTCGTGGAGGGTTTCGACGAACAGTTGACAGTAGCCAGCGTCCTTTTCTTCGTCGGAGAGACGAGCCCGCGCCATCGCGATGTTGAAAGCTTTCATGTGTTCGACTGGGTCTCCCCCGGGCTTGTACTCCGGAAGTCACAGCTTCTCTATCTTTCGGAGTTGTACAAGACTTGTTAGTGTTTTGTGCATTAATGAAAAATTTAGGCTAAAAATGAATTGGAGCCAAAACCCAAAATATTTTTGGAGCCAATTTTTGGAGCCAGATCTTATGGAGGGAAGTATAATTGGAAGTAAATATTTATCCTCTTGTAATCCGTAAAACTATAAATTTCATATTTCAAAGTGTAACCCCTAAAACTGTAACCCCTACGATACTCATCCTTGTCCTTCTTGATAGACCAATGATAGCATTTCTTCATTTTTCAATCATGTGATTCCTTTTATCAATTTTACATGTGTTATGATTGTAGTATAGTTTCTATTTAAGTTTAAAATTTAAATATAAGTTTAGTGTTCATTTATAGCTTAGAGAATAAAATAAGAGATTTAGGGTATATGGTGTATATGGAATATAGGGTTTGGGTTTAAACTTCATTTCTTGTTCATGATTGAAGTGTTTAATAATAATTAAATTTAACTAAATTCTAAACTCTAGAATATAAATACTTCGAGTAGTTTTGTTGATCAGAATATTAGTTAATAAATATTTCTTAGAAGACATAAAATTATAAATCTTACGTTGTAATTAGCTAAGTGAATGTAGTTTATTATATAGTTTTGAATCATGATCGATGCTTTTATTATTGTTTATTTTTTTTTAATCTTTAATATTTGAAATAGAAAGATTAATTGAGTTTCTTTTTTACATATTTTTAATGTAAAACGTCAAAAGAACAACCATGATATATATTTACTAGTTTTCTTAACTAAGATAATAAGCAGTCATTTGGACTTGACATAGTATTTTGTATGAATCGCGCTATTGTCTTTACGACACTTTTCCATCAAATTAGATAGATTTCTCATATCGTTATTTAGTGATAAATTTCTAAGGGAACATAAACATTTAGCAACAACAATAATTATGGCCATCTATTACAAGTAAGGAAAATTGTTGGCGACAACTTGTCCATAGCTGATATGTAGTTATTTAGCAACAACATAACCACAGAACCAATTCCAAGCTAAATTGCTACAGACAGCGACAGTTTAGCGACAAAATTACTAAAATTTTGTTTTGTTGCCATCTTTCGCTATTTTCGTAGCTAATTATCATGGCTATAGATATGCCTTAGCCATTCCGTAGCTAACTTTGACAATTCTCGTAGTGAATTTGCTAAAAACATGACATTGAAAATAGAAATAAAGATTTGACTAAATAAAGTTTTTGACTGAAACTTGGACTGTTTCTTGATATAGCCACGACCAGGACTTTGAAAAGTGAAGAATATGCTCATGATATGGGCCAAGAAATGTCTCTTTAAATTCTGGTCGAAATCCACCTTTTTTCCTTAGCTATTTTTTATCGCTTTCTCCATTTGACCCAAACAAGTCTGTTTTTTATTCTTTTTGTAAACCATCAAGCCCAAGACTTTTTTGGACATTTAGAACATGAATAATCACCTTTGGCATGATTGAATTGGTCATTGGTTCATCAGAAAGAAGGTTAGCAATTTCTAACTTCTCGGGTGGTCTGAATTCGCGAGAACTGAAGATCACATGATTTGTAAATGGCATAACTGTCACATATGAACTCCGTGTGATCTGATTCTTCTTCGAGGAGCTCCATAATTGAGTTGAGAACATTCTCCAAGTGATTTCATGCGTAGAAGCCTCATGGTTTGGAAGATATGGGTCAAAAAATGAACATATATATTTACTGTTTTCCATGATCAAGCCATGCATGTCTGTTTTGCCCGGTGCGCTACCGAAGGGCACATCATTCTCTCCCTCTTGAAAAGGATTTGACCTCAAATCCATTTTATCTGTATCAAAAGAAAATAAATCAGGAAAAATGAATCTAAAGAACATGTAAAATATAGTTAAAGAAAATTTTGGAAAGAAACTTCCTTGGAGTTTTGAAGTTGTTTTCCTCAATTACTTCCATCTCCAAATCTCAAACTTATAAGCACGATATCTTTTTCTGCTCCTCACACCTCTTGGAGACTGATCCTGTTTATCCTGGACACTCAAAACAAACATTAAAATACCAGGATCATATGTGCAAGACAAGTACTTGTTCAGATCAGAAACCAAAGTTTCTTTCCCTAGAACATGTAGCACACGTTTCAGATCATCATGAAGCCTATCAAAGTAAGTGTTGTACACCAGAATGGTGTCAAGGCACGTGATAGAACAGTTACTAAAGAACAAATTCAAAACATGTGCAAGTGTCTCAGATTTAGAACACAAAAGATCAATTTCAAACCGAGAATTACTTATCCAAGGATCATCACTTTTATCAAAGAAGGTGTTGTAAATCAGAATGCTTTCAAGACATGAATTATCATAGGACATTTTCAAAACGTGCCTAATATGATCAGAATTAGAATACAAAAGTTCAAGATCAGATTTCAAAACAGAACCACAACAAAAATCGATTTTAGCTCTAAGTGATTTCTGTTCCAGCAAAGTCTTAACCATAAATTCGTCCAAGGCACAAGTGGATGCAAACAAGTTACCACTGCATATCTATAACAACTCAGATTAAAGCTATTTTCTTTGAAGACAAATGAATCAAACGAATTTCTAGCACAAAAATCAGGTTGTTGCAAATCAAGCTCAGGAGACTCTTCAAAATGATCAAAACATTTGCTATGTTTCAAGAACTGATCAAAACTCAAAAAAAATCCAGAATTGATGTCATTTTCATGTTGAAAACATTTTTGATCAAGAAGTTCATCATGTTCAAACACTTTAAAATAATTAAACATGTTTTCAAAAACAGAATCTGAAACACGAAATTTTTTAACCTTGTCAAAACCAAAACGTTTCACATCTTGAGAACTGATCTTAACACACATTTCAGACAGAAAATTAATCAAATCAAGTTTCTCACAGTGCTCCTGAATGTATGTGGTCAAAGGCGTAGGAGTTGTGCCTGGATCAAAACAAAGATGATTCTCCATGTTGATGGATGTCATGCTTGGTGCTTTCTCATCAAAGGTAGGACCAAGTTCGTCTTCCTCATTAAAGATGGGACCTAGGCCATCGTCCAAGGGTTTCATAGTATCAAGAAGCGGTCCTTGATGTGGGTAGTCGAATGGCTTTTCCTCAAAATCCTGTGAAAATAGAACAAGACTACTCGGATGCTCCGGTTGCAAAAAGGTTAGTTCTGCAATAGTCTGTTCTTTATCAAACATAAAATCAGGTTCTGGAAAAAGAAGATCACAATTATCCTCACAAATCATCAAACTTTCAATCATCTCTTCATCATACTCATAAAAAATTAGTAAAGAATCTGAAAAATCTTTTAGATCTTCAAGGTTGTTTTCAGATTTTTTCATTGATGAATAAGGATGGCTTAGCTACAGGTGCACGGGTGGTTGTGCTCTTCTTATGGATCTTACTGACGTCCTTGAGGGCTTTCACCACACCCTCCACAAGGTTGTCACAAAACTCTCGGACTTCAAACTGACTGAAAAACCTTCTTTGGTCAGCTTCAGACATCTTAACCTGAAAATGCTTAACACAAAAGGTTAACAGATAAAAATAATCCTCACACTCTCAAGTGTTTATCCTCACCCACACACATGTTTCTCTCGGATTTTAGTGTTCACACAAGAGTTTCCTCTCAAAGTTCTAAGAGAACAAATCAAGTAACCCAATGGAATCGCCAAGCAACAAGGGATGAACACAAGATAGAAAGATAAGAGAACTGATTTGTGAAATCCGTATCAACCACTCCAAGGCTGGATTTCTCCTTAGCCAGCAGGATTTCTCTTTCACCACCTAGCCACTAATCGAACATTTGATTTTTTTTTTGTCTTTTTTTTATATAGATCTCTGTCTTTTTTTTTTGATAGACCTATTTTTTTTTATATAGAAGAATGGCGATAGGTAAGGTAGTGGCCCGGATTTAAGATAGAAAGAAGAAGAAGTGTTTAGAAAATGAAAGATGAGAAGATGGATAGATAGTACCGGTTGAGTGGCTCTGATACCACTTGAAGGACCCTAGGATAGGGAAGGATCACTATCCGACTAAGGGATATGAACTCGCAAAAAGGGAGAACTGGTGGAATGAATGGTGACACAAGAGGGGCGGGAAGTCTCTTGATACTACCAGACTTCAATTAATGCTTGATATGACGCACAAGTCCAACAAAAGAAGAGTTTCTAAACGTTGCTTGATATGACGCACAAGTCCAACGAAATAGAGAATGTTTACTCGTAGATAACCTCACCAAGAAACAAAAAGTGTTCTACAAAGAACAAAGAGACAAACTCATAAAAAGGGGAAAACTCATTGCGTTATTTCGTGGCTTATTTATAGGATTACAAGTTGTAGAGATCCAAAGAAGAATGTGCTAAAAACAAGACACTGAAAATAGAAACAAAGACTTGACTAATTAAAGTCTTTGACTGAAACTTGGACTGCCTCTTGATATAGCCACGACCAGGACTTCAAAAAGTGAAGAATGTGCTCCTGATATGGGCCAATACATATCTCTTTAAAGCCTGGTCGAAATCCATCTTTTTTCCTTAGCCAATTTTTATCGGTTTCTCCATTTGGTCCAAACAAGTCTGTTTTTGATTCTTTTTGTAAACCATCAAGTCCAAGACTTTCTTGGACATTTAGAACATGAATAATCACCTTTGGCATGATTGAATTGGTCGTTTGTTCATCAGAAAGAAGGTTAGCCATTTCTAACTTCTCGGGTGGTCTGAATTCGCGAGAATTGAAGATCACATGATTTGTAAATGGCATAACTGTCACATATGAATTCTGTTTTATCTGATTCTTCTTCGAGGAGCTCCATAATTGAGTTGAGAACATTCTCCAAGTGATTTCATGCGTATAAGCCTCGTGGTTTGGAAGATATGAGTCAAACAATGAACATATATCTTTACTGCTTTCCATGATCAAGCCATGCATGTCTGTTTTGCCCGGTGCGCTACCTAAGGGCACATCAAGTCGACTTCACCAACTTGCAATATTAGATTTTCTGGAATCGATTGGAATAGGATAGCAGTAGCGATATCCTTCTTCTCTTCATCGTCTGTTCCTGGTTCAATTGATTCTCAAACCTTGTGTACTCACAGTAACAAATTCATTCTCGTCGCCCATACCGTGTAGTTCGTTGAAGATAACATCAGACAGACCACCGTGGAAGGCACGGCTTCCATTTTTTTCGATGTTGATTTTGAATCACTCATTCCATCGGTGAAACTTTTTCAATGAATTAAACCTGGAGCTCTGATACCAAATAAAGTAACCAAGAACAAAGTTGTAACCCAATACGAGAACACGTTCAACCCTAGTTCTAGGCGTTGAACACAATAGCTTTAATAAAGAGTTCTTCATTTATTGATGTTTAGAAAACTTCTCAAAAACTAAACACAAGCTACTATCTTTCTTATCTTTTTTTATGAGATCATCTTACATTAGATCTCATTATATAGGTAATAAGAATCCTTAACTTAACCTATTACCTAATGAATTAGGTCTTTCCTTTTTTCTAATTCTAATAGCTTTAGTTAGTTTTCCTAATTCAACTTAAAGATAACTTCTTTTTCTAGTTATCCTAATTACATTTAAGGATAATTTCATTTTTTCGTGACTTCTTTTTTAGCAATGTTGAAGCTTATCTCCGACATATATATATATATATATTCATGTGAACTTACAGACTAATCAAAGCCTAATTCCTACGCTATTTCATTTTTGCTTTCCTCCTCATCCAGTGTTCTTAATATCTGTGAGAGACGGTGCATGTAGTGTTCGAAGGTCTCGAGTCTACTATACTGATCAGAACATAGTCGATCACGTGACATGTTTTTGTTATTTTTTTATTGTGCTTCAGTGAGTTCGTCATTTTAAACAACTTGGAGATTTTTTCACACAGATTCTTCACCGTAGTCGAACCAATTTTCACATCTGAAAATCAAAAGTATTTTTACTAATTTAAAATTATAAAAATTAAGAAGAGCAAAAAAAAAAAAGTCAATTTTGGTTATATGCTATGTATGTAAACGAATATATAAGATGCGATAAATGACAAGCTAATTACAGTGCAGATTGTGACTCTTGCTTTTAGGACCGCATTTGTGGGATACAACAAAGTTGCCGGTTACATAACACCCAAAATGATGAGTGGCACAGGTGGTGATAGTGAGACAACGTTCACACATTTAAGAGACGTGTATACGAGAGGCGGCTTTTAAACCTTTCATTTTGTAAGTAGCATTGGTATACTCCCTTTATTTTTCTTAAAATAAAATAGTACTCCCTCCTTTCTCGAAAGAAAATTTTCTAGAGTTTTCACGTTTATTAAAAATATAATAAATGTATATAATAAATTTTTACAATTTAATCTGCAATTCACTTTTCAATACATTTTCCAATAACTACCCACCAATAAAATATAATCAATTCAAATATTCATAATTAATGTTTTTCAAAAGTATACAAAAGTACCTTAAAAATATAGAAAATTTATTTTTGTGGAACAAGAATAAACTCTAGAAAATAGAACGGAAAGAGTAGTTACTAAAACCCCTCAGCTAAAAATAGATCGTAAAAAAAATGTTAAACTAAAAATTTGACGAAAGAAACCCTCAACTTTAATTACGTTAACATCTGTGTTAACATCTGTCACCTTCAGTCACCAAATTTTAGACGGAGGATGACAAACATTAATGGAATTAAAGTTGAAGGTTTTTTTCTTTGAATTTTTAGTTGATGGGTTATTTTGCAATTCATCTTTAGTTGAAAAGTTTTATTACTAAATGAGATTAAATGTTTTAAAATCTTTATTATTACTTATGCATTATTTAAAACTCTTAGAGTCGATTTATAAGCGTTTAAGATAATTTTTAAATTCTTATACATTATTTTATCAATTTTCATAACTGATTTATAACGATTTATAAATGATTAATAAGGTTTAACAATAATTTTATAAAATTAAAGATATGGTTGTTCGTCATACTATAAAAATAACAGGAAGTAAATAAATAAAGCAAGAAAAGTAAGTAAATATATATTTTTATTGATTAATATTGGTTCGGACATCAAAGAGAAGAAAAACAATCATGCATCTGGGAAAAAGAAGAAAGTATGACCTAAAGTCCGGAAATAGCGTAAAGAGGAGAAAAATGTTGACGCCATATTTTAAGCATGAAGGTTGAATTTCTAAACTAATTAATTATAATCAATACTACTTAGAAATTAATATAACTTAGAAATCTTAAATTATTTGATATTTTCCACTAGTAATATAAAAAACTTTATGTGTTTCCTCTTTTGTAAAGTTTTTTTGCATTACTTCATATTTTCGTAATATCACGAATAACCATGTATTATTTCATTCTAACAAGTAGCAGAAACTATAAGAGTTTATAAAATTATTGTTAAGCCTTATATAATCATCTGTAAAAGTAATAAAAATTATAAAACAGTTATAAAATTGATAAAGTATTGCATACAAATTTGTAATTTAGTTTAAATGCTTATAAATCGACCGCAAGAGTTTTAAATAATGCATAAGTGATAATAAGATTTTAAAATATTTAATTTAATTTAGTAATAAAAATCTTCAACGAAAAATGAATAGCAAAATAACTCCTCGACAAAAAATCCGAAGAAAGAAACCTTCAACTTTAATTCCGTTAATGTCAGTCACCCTCCGTCTAAAATTCCGTGATGGACAGTGACAGACGTTAACAGAATTAAAATTGAGAGTTTTTTCATGAAATTTCTAGTTGAAGATTATTTTTACGATCCATTTTTAGCTGAAGGTTTTTTTACTAAAAATCCTAGATATAACTTGATTTTTTTAATACTTTCAACACGTTACACATTTATATATACTGTTAGGCTAGTCTTTCTTCCGTTAGGGTGATCTTAACTCATTTTATGTATAATTAAAGCTGTTGGTCATCTTTCAATTCAATTCGTTCTTACAAGAATTCCCCCCAACCCAGTACAAAAAGCTAGTGGAGCATAGCGCCAACTATCCACCGTAGAAATTAGCTATTCCATCTAGAGTGCATCCAAATGGTGAGAGATATTTCAGTTCCCCATAAAATAAGGTTAGTGACTTACACAATAACACCAGTGGATTCGAGACCCAATTCTTCATCATTTCTATTGGTCGATATACGTTTCCTATATAAAAGTTATTTTGTGGAAGACCAAAGTGAAGTGAAAAAGAGTTGAGAACTAGAAGAAAAAGTCAATTCTGTTCTTAAAAAAGAGGATAAGACTCTCCTTTTTAATATTGGATTATGCCATCTTATTAGATAACAAAAGAAAATGAAACAAGAAGCCGCCGACGTAGATATGAAAATGTCTCTAATAATGACCCAGCTATTAGTTTCGTTGTGTACGTCTCTTGAATCACTTCATTCACTTTAATGTCTACCAAATATTAAGTTATTGAATGTGCCATACCTTAATTTTATTTTATTAGAAATAATATATTACTAGGATAAGATATGCGTTTTGCATATGGTGACTTTATATGAACATTATTTAAAAAATATCGTATGAAAAAATAAAATTTATATTTTTGATCAAATTATTATTTTTGGCCCTTAAACAATTTTAAATTTTTTTTTCTTAATTACATAATTTGTTTACTGATGAGCTGATCTCAATTTTAAAAATATTCTAAGTCAATAAATCATTTATCGCAAAAGAACTTAACTTTTAGGCCGAAGAATCTCAGGCATACTATTTGGTTACAATGAAACTATGTCGGCTTGGTATTATATCATGATTTGACAATTTAAAAATTAATTATGGTTATGAAAAATTTACATTCATGTGCCAATCATATCTATCTTCAATGTTTTCTAATTTTTTGTGTCGTTTTTGTTTTCATTTTGGTTATTTCTCAATATAAATATTGATTTTTGAGTTTATTCTCATTTGATTATTTTGTTTCGGCCTGAGATTTAGAAAATGTTTAAGATCTAAAATTTTTAAAGAGATATATACTTAGGTTAAGATTCGCGTCTTGTGCAGAATAAATATTTTATATTTATTACTTGTCTGCATATTATGAAATAATAAAATAATAATTATATATTAAATAACTGAAAAATCAGTTACTATTATGTAATAAATTAGCGTGTGCATATAAATCAAACGGCTGCTTTTGTTTATCCGCAATCGTTTTAGGGTAAATAAATCAAAATAATCAATTTTATTTATCGTATATGATGTATAATTAAATTTAAATGATATTAACATAGATATATAGTATACTTTTAATATGAATATTTATTAAATGAGGTTTCTACTCATATGATTTTATGATTATTTGCATATTTATGTAAGAAAACTTTTACACAACGATTTTTGTAATGTAGAATGTTTAGTGGTTTCAATAATTTATAATCATTTAAAAACAATGAAAAGATTTCAAAACTAAAATATTAACTTTTCAATATATGTTAAACGCATATATCAAAATATAAGTATGTATTTTCATATGATGTATAGTTTAATTTAAACGATAT
>NC_027751.1:15239614-15270424 GCF_000695525.1 Brassica oleracea var. oleracea | reverse complement strand
ATATGATTTTATAATCATTGTATCTTATTATAGAAAAAAATTAAATCTTGATCACAAAAGTTTATGTGAGACTTTTTAATAATTTTAGTAATTTATACTCGTTTTGAAAAATTCGAATACAACATATACAAAAACAAATCTAAATTTTTATTATATGATTAATGTAATTGTGTAATTTATTTTAATAATAAATAATTAAACAAAAAATGATAGAAAATATATAGATTGTTAGAAAATCTTTATTATTTAAAATCATTAATTGCCATATATATCTTAATCATATAAAGTAATTCTGTAGATTTGATTTAAGGAAAGAATATATAATAATTTCAATTTGATAAATGAATGGTCCATAATGGACATACTATATAATATAACATTCTCTAGCAATTTAATTTTGGACTAACAAAATTCTCAATTAATTCTCAAGCCGCCACGTAAGCAAAATTAACATTCCAATTATGTGACAACTTAGGAGAACATTTTTTTAATTAATTCAAATTACATGTTATAACATTTTAAATGTTTCTCTATTAATAAATAGGAGATGACTTATTCTTAGGTTCACCACCTAAAGTAAACCTATAAGTTCACCAACCAATAGGATTTTGTTATTTTATATTTAATATATTTAAAATATATATATATATATATATATATATATATATATATATACTATGATTTTAAAATAAAAAGGTCAAAAATAAATAAAAATAGTAGTAATTACTTTTAAAAAATTAAATTATTTTAACGTCTTCAGCAAAACACTAAACCCAAATCAACATCCATAAACTCTTGGGTAAACCTTAAACTATCGGTCAAATTCTAAACTATAAATAAAAACACTAAACTCTTGAGAGTTTAGGATTTAAGATTTAGGGTTTAGGCTTCAGTGTTTTAGTGTTTAGTGTTTTTGATTTAGAGTTTAAGATTTATTCAAGGGTTTAAGGTTTATCCAAGGATTTAGACTTTAGGGTTTAGGATTTAGCTGACGATGTTAAAATATTTTTTTTTGTAACTACTATTATTATTATTATTATTTTTTACTTTTTATTTTAAAGTCATTATATAACTTGACAATATTTTGTTTTCTTTTCTAAAAAGTATCGAATATAAGATAATGAAATCCTATTGGTTGGTGAACCTAGAGGTTTACCCTAGGGGTGAATCCAAGAATAACACTCATATATTATTGGGTCTTTGTTTGTTGGTCAATCACTATGTTGCTTGCTAGAACTTTCATTGTGACATACTGACATTTGTTCCGTGAGAAAATCATCTTAATTTTTTTTTTTCGTCATCAACTTTACAGACTCATATTGACTCTGTGAACCAAACTGGGGGATCTTGATCCATGTGAACTACAAAAGACGTTTCTTTCCTAGCACTTCGGGCTAAGCTATCCGCCTTCTTGTTCTGCGTTCTTGGTACATAGATAATCTCTGCTCGGAAAAAACTCTCTTTCAGGCTGTTTATTTCTTCCAAATAACTTGCAAATGCTGGCCATTCTTCTAGTTCTGAAACCATCTTCACCAATTGAGAACAATCCGTTGCAAACGTTACCTGAAATTGTCGTAAGTTTTTCATACATTCCATTGCCCATAATAAAGCTTCAATCTCCGCATGAAGAGGAGTAAAGGAAGCCCGAACATTCCTTGCACCCATCAAACCCGCAAATCCTTCTAGAGTACTGTACCATCCTTGACCTGAAAAAACCTCATTCTCTTTTCAGGAACCATCCGTAAAACACCATCTTCCTGGAATTGACGGAAGAATCGTAGCCTCTACCTGTGGAATCCTCTTGTGATCACTCAGTATTTGTGCCTCAGCGCAGAGTTTTGATTCTGTTTCTGCCAGTTTAAGGGTATCTAACGGATCCACATCCAGATTACTAAAGACTTTATTATTTTTTCCTTTCCATATATACCATAGTATCCATGCAAACTGATGATCCTCCATCTGTGGAACAATTCTCCAAAAGAGATGATCCATGTTCACAAAGAGAGAACTTGTTGGAATCATAGCTGGATTTGTTGGAATCTTTGAAAGAGCTCATGTCTGAATTGCAGGAGGACATTCGAAGAATACATGGTTGATCGATTCCTCATCAGCTCCACATCTTGCACAAACAATATCTCTGGGTTTCCCTCGCTTATGCAGATTCTTCTTGACTGCTATACATCATGTCACCAATTGCCATAGAAAATTCTTAATCTTTTGTGGGCACCGTATTTTCCAACAATATGCCTTTAAAGTATTCATCGTGGGTCCAAACACTAATGGTGGTTTTTCCTTATCTGGGTATATCCTTTTAATCTGATATCCAGATTTAACCGTGTTTTTTCTATTATTTGTGAAATGTCATCCATCTTTGTCTGCCATCCGAGTTCTACTCAAATGTATACTTTTTATTAATTTCACATCATGTGGGTCCACCAAAGTCCGAAGCGCCGGCGAATTCCATCTTCGCAAATGAGGATCAATAAGAGAATCCACTGTAAGGTCTGGGTAAAGATTATGTTGATTTTTATTTGCTGGTCTCGGACGAGTGGTTGGGAGCCAAGGATCATTTCATACGGATATAGAAGATCATGTTCCCACCCTTTTGATTAGTCATTTGCTAATCATCTTAATAGATTTCAAATAAGATGACCATTGAGAAAGGGCATGAATTTTAATTTATTCTTGAAATTAAATTTTAAAGAAGGGTTATGTAAGTAAATAGTTTGCTATACTACAAAAGAAATCCAAATTAAAATTAAGTTAAAATGTGTATTTAAGTATTTGTAATCCACATGTTTAATTATTCCTCAACTATAGCTCGTGTAGAATAAATAATACTTCAATATATGATTGTAAAAATTTGTGATTAAAAGTTCAAATCTCTTAATAGTTAACGGTAATATATTTTTTAAACGTGATCATGATTATAATTTTAAAACCAGAATTCACAAAAATGAGTATTTAATTATTCAACTATATGCAATTGACAACAAAAAAGGTCGACTAACATAATTTATGATGATTTTTGGTTGTTTCTCCGCTGCTTTTTCTCGCTTTTTCTTCGACACAACATTGATAAACATAGAATCTGGAACTGTGTTATCATCTTCTCCTGAAGATGTAGACTCAGCGCCAGCCTCAGAGTCGAATTCAAAAGAAACCTCTTCTTCAAGGCAGTTGAGGATGGAGAATGTTGAATTGATCTAGAAACTTTTTTTCCTTCTAGAAAATCCAATCTCCTCCGGATTAGAAGCAGTCTTTACTTGTTTCCCTTTCTTCTTATCAGGATCCACTAAATAATACTTGGCTGTAATTTTTGAACAGATTTAGGAGATTCAGATTTGTTCATCCTCCCCTTTCTTCTTCGAGCTGAAGAGTTGCAGAAAGAGCAAGGGATTGGAGCAGTAAAGCATCTACAAATATTGTGTTCAACTGCTTTACAATTATCACAAGTTGGAGGGAGACAGGGATATGAGACTTCAACTCGATGCGTGTAACCAGATTCAAACTAGACATTCATGACTTCTGGCAGAGGTTTTGAAAGATCAATAACTATGAACATCCTTGCAATTTAATTTCGGTATATGAGGATGGAGGTAGAGAGGAAGCCCAATAGCCCCAATA
Organism: Brassica oleracea var. oleracea; assembly: GCF_000695525.1. Lineage (NCBI taxonomy): Eukaryota > Viridiplantae > Streptophyta > Magnoliopsida > Brassicales > Brassicaceae > Brassica > Brassica oleracea. The sequence goes on along the minus strand of NC_027751.1, from coordinate 15,266,797 downwards.
CATGTTCCAAGGCTTCTTCGTTGAAGAATCGTGGAGGACTCCTTTAAACTCTTCGTTGAGTTAAACTGTTTTATTGGTAAATTTTTGCTTCTCTTTTCCAAAAAGAAATGTAGCATAGCCTAAAAACTAATTTAATTTTGTTATATGTACTCCAAATTTGTTACTTATTATTTGATTTTAAATACTATACTCAACTTTGTTTTGTAACAGCATTTCCAACAGATTCTAAACTTTTAAATTTTGAAATTTTTTACTCTTCAACAGACCTTCAAATTCTCGAATTTTGAGATTTTATAACTTACCTATAATTCTACTAATACTAATTTTGTATCATTTTAATTTTTATAGTTATATTTCACTTAAATTTTTAAATATATCTTTACATGTATATTATTATTAGTACAGTTAAAGTCAAAATTATTAATATATAATATTATTATGAGAAATATACATATTATGTATTGATTATTTATTTATAAAAAATTGGTGTTTCTAATTAATTATTATTAAAGCTGAAGACTAACATGTAATATACAATAACATTTAAAAAATATTTATTATTTAATGTTTATATTTGGAACAACTCAGTTTCAAATCCTCATTTTGAAAATCATCTACCCTCAAAATAAGGTTCCTTGGTGAAGATCATCTTAGCCTCGTTTGATTGTTAAGCATTAAGCACAGTTATTTTGTTTGTTCTGTTCAATTTGTTGTTCGATTTGATTGTTTGATACTTGAGTCTCCTTCTATCAAAAATTAATATCTTAATTGTTCGCATCAGAAACCAGTCAGTCGCCAATTACGAAACATATGTCATCCACCTTGTCCACACATAGGTACTTTGTGATAATAATAAATACAAATGTGATATTATGAATGTGAACCTTTTATCAAAGACAAGTCAGTACATTGTAATTATTTTATTTATTTTTGTTGAACGGCGTAATTGTATATTCTTTATCTGCATATAACATAACAAATAAAAAAATATTTAGACTATTTCCAATGGCACCACTCAAATTTTCCCTATATAATTTACTATAAAATAGACTATTTTTTAAAAAATAACTCTATTATAAAGTAATTTTTATTCCAACGGTATTTATTTTATAACAGAAATAGTTTATTATAGAGTGAAATATAAAATAATATCATTTTTTATTTTATTTTTGGAATGAAAAAGTGAAGTTCTTCTATATTTAACGAGTTATTCTGTTTTAGATTAAATTATAGAGGAAAAAAACGAAGTGCCATCGTAGGTGGTCTAAGTATTTTTTTTCTTCAAGTATTTTTATCTATTTAAGTATTTATTACGAGAGTGTCAAACTAACGTTTTAGGAAGAAAAAAAATATGTCAAAGTCATGTAGCCAATATTTATTATTAATTTATTTTAAAAGTTTATTTTGAAGATATTACTATTAGGAAGCGTATGAGCTAGGGCATATTACCCCACCCTCTAATTTTCTATATGTATGTACAAAGAACATTCACACCAACACACAACGAGAAAGAGATTCTTCTTTCAATATTTTAAAAACAGAACTGTGTACTGGAAAAAAAAAAGATAAAGAGATGGAAGTTGAACCAAAGTTCAAGAAAATATGTGTGTTTTGTGGAAGTAGTGCTGGTAATAAAACCAGTTACAGAGATGCTGCTATCGAACTCGGAGCCGAACTGGTAAACATTCCAAGTTCTTTCTTTCTTGTTCTCTTCTTCTTTCTTTTCTTTAGAATCTTGTTCTTTATTATTTGCTTTTCTTAGTTCTTCGTTTTGTATATACAAGAAAAGTAGCTTTGAATCTGGAGATTAAACTGTTTATCTTTTTGTCACAGTTTATGAGCAACCGTAAAAAGTCTGTTTTTTCCTCTCTCGGTTTGAAAACCTTTGGAATTCCAAGTTTTTAGGAAGACTCATGTCTCAGATTTTGAAACGGTGGAAACCAAAACCACATGATATTCCTTCTATTTCAGATTTTTCATGACTCATTTTAGTTAACTCTATATTGCTATTAAATTGGCATTTATCAAAACAAACTAAAAGCAAAACAATACAGATAGCTTATACCATTTCTTAATCACCTTGTATTCACTCAAACACACGAACAATACTTGTGTATTTTAGACCATCTTCAACGGTTTATTCTATTTTTTTACCTAAAATAGAGTAATTCTATAATAGAGTTTGAGTTTGCTCCAATGATACTCTATTTTAGAATTAAAAAATATAGCGATAAACAAAAAAAAGTTACTCTATATTTAGAATAAACCTATTTTTCATTCTATTATAGTGAAAAATAGAATAAAATTAGAGCATTTTTACCATAAATTCTATTTTATAGTAAAAAATAGAGTGGGGTTGGAGTCCTTAGCAATGGCAATGGCAGAGAGAAGACTAATGGATCTATATTGATATTGTTTTGAATATCAAACGTTGCATGTCAAATAAATTATAAATTTACATTTACCACCAAAACAAAAAGTTGGGTTTACTCAATAACATGTCTTCACTAAATCTTAGCCATTTAGAGTTAGTTAGTGGAGTCAACTATTCATACTGCCCATTATCTTTCTTTAGATGGTTTTTATTCGGAAGAATATCATCGTCAGTTTGTGCATACTGTGGTCACTGGTAAAAGTATAGTTCCAAAGCTTAGAAAATAAAAAGGGATGACATTCAAAATTATTTTAGTTGAATTGTGATTGAAACGCTCATACTTTTTTACCATCTTTTTCATGTACTTTCATAAGTACTCTTACCAAAAATGTGATTATGGAGTTTCCGCATATAAAGTTTTTTCTACAATATCTTTATCCACTGTTACGTGTGTGATTTTTTCTCTCTTTTATCGGCAGTTGTAGTATTTACTAGTTAGCTATGACAACAACTACTAAAACCAAATGTTTATTTCCTAGGTATCGAAAAATATCGATCTTGTCTATGGTGGAGGGAGCATTGGTTTAATGGGTTTGATTTCTCAAGCTGTTTACAATGGAGGTCGCCATGTCATCGGGTTAGCTTTCTACATTTTTTTTGTTTCAGTTTTCTCCAGTCATTAAAGTTTAAAATGTAACAATTATTAAAAGATATAATCTTCATACGTGTAGTAGTCTTTGTGACGTTTATTTTTTTAAACTAACTGTTTTGTCTTGTTACTGTCTACAGGGTTATCCCCAAGACAATAATGCCAAAAGAGGTACGTCCGAAATATAACTCCAAAATAATATTATTGGTTTTGCCACTTTTCATACAAAAATAAAGAATTTCGACAAATTGGTGGTAGATAATAGAATATATACATCAACCTCAGAAATGTTATCTTTAGACATGTATCGCATATTTGTCTTATATCATAGAGGGTTTCAATTGAGGCAAAATGCCCCCAATTTATTGGGCAGTGATATTTTCATATTTCCTTTATCTTTTATTTTTGTTAAAAAACAGTTTTCAAGTGTAGTTAATTACTTATTTTAGAGCTTTTGAGTTATTTAAAACAATAAAATTAATGTCACCAATATGTTGCCCAAAATATGATTAGCTTTCTACGAAAGGGGTCAAAGTGATAAATATAAGACAACCATCTCGAAAGACTAAATCATCATTACACGTATCGTTTCTCACAATGTAATTGGCTAAAGGCATCTCCGGTGGTTGCTCTATAATTTTCATTAAAATAAAATAATTCTAATATAAAGTTAGTTTTGCTCCAATGTTTAAATCTATAATAGAGTTACTCTATAATAGAGTTACTCTATAATAGAGTGGAATATAGAGTAATGTTGTTTTTTTACACTGTATTTGGAATAGAAAAACAACATTCCTCTATATTCCACTTAACCATCAGAACAAAACCAATTCTATAATAGAGTTACTTTATTTTAGTGGAAATTATATAGGAACATAATTGGAGATGGTCTAACATATGATTGCATATAGCTAAAATTGGATTTGTAAATTACAGTCGAATAATTTATCAGATTCACAAATTGCAAAATAAAATTTTGTGGGAGGATATGGATACCATAAAACAAGTGGTGTGAGTGTGTAAGACTTTTTGTCATTTTGTTTTGGAATATACATAAGACACACACAAGTGGTGCTGGATGGCTATAACAATAATAATAATTTGTAAATTGTATATGTGAATAAAGATAACAGGAGAGACAGTGGGAGAAGTGAAGGCAGTAGCAGACATGCACCAAAGGAAAGCTGAAATGGCTAGGCACTCTGATGCTTTTATTGCTTTGCCTGGTTGGTTCCTTTCTTTTTCTTATCCACATTTTTAATGTATTATTGTTTTGATTAGCAATATTGTACTGGCAGACCGTCTGCCATCTCTTGTGTTACCATTCGGTAACATGGTAAAATGATGGTGCCAACATGCAAATTTAATTATTAACATGAAAAATTGCCAAAAATATCACATTCATAGTACCACTTTTCATGTTTATACTGACCATTTTTACTATTACTTTTAATGAAGGGTGAAAAAATATTTATAACCTTAGAGTTAATTAATCTAGACTTCGGGTTTAGAGTTGAGAGGTGGGGTAAGATTTTTAGAATGTGATATTTAGGATTATAATAAATATATAAAAAATACTTAAAAAATATAAAAAAAATTCAAAATAGTTTCAAAAGAAATTTTGAAAAAAAATTCAAAAAAAAAATCAAAAAAAAAGTTATAAAAAATTTGAATTTGAAAAAGTATAATTCGAAAACATTTTTAAAAAATATTTTTATTATTTATTATTTTTGTTTTATTTATTTATTTAAAAAATTATTTATTATATATATAGAACAAATGTATAAGAGTATTTCACCACTCAATGAAGAAAGTATTTTTGAAAATGTCTTTTTAATGGTGATAAATGTGAATAATGATACCAAAAGAGTGGTAAACATAAAAATTATCTCATTAACATCACGTTTACTACAATTTCTTACCGTTTTTTACGTTGTTCTAACGAAACCCCTAATCTCTATCTAAATTTGGATTAGTAAATGAGAACTAATGGAAGATACTATATATACGTAGGTGGATATGGTACACTTGAAGAGCTTCTTGAAGTAATCACTTGGGCACAGCTTGGAATCCATGATAAACCAGTAATCATTTCGCCTCCATTTATATTACATTGTTTATAAAAATTCATAATTAATGAATTATATCTAATGATTGTATAATTTAAAAACGAATGCGAAGGTGGGACTATTGAATGTGGAAGGATACTACAATTCATTGTTATCATTCATAGACAAAGCAGTGGAAGAAGGTTTCATTACACCAACTGCTCGTCATATCATTGTTTCTGCTCCTTCTGCAAAAGACCTTGTCAAGAAACTTGAGGTTATTTTCTCCTTTTAATTTATTTACGACTATATTTAATTAAAATTTGTTTCTAACTGTTTCTTTTTTGGTTCAAAATATAGGAATATGTACCAAGGCATGAGAAGGTCGCCTCAAAGAAAAGTTGGGAGATGGAGCAAATTGGGCAGAGTCCCACTTGTCAAATCTCAAGATGAAGATGGACTAACTAATATTCTTAATTAGGATAAGCCCCATTGAATGTTTCTCCAGATTGGGTTCCTTTTTATTGATTTTAAGCTTGGTCCCAGCAACCGGAAAACATAAGTTGACTTTTCTTTCTGTAGTTGCTTCTGTTGTTTCATGTATTTTTAGGCTTTTATTTTGAAAAGAAAAGACCAATTTTTTTTTTTGTATTTTGTAATATGCTTCCACGCACAACTCAATTGTTGGGGTTTATTTTTTTTTGTTGTTGACGAGTTTAAGTTGATCTTTTTCTAATCTTTGGAGTTACTAGATAATAACCCGGGCTACGCCGCGGAATCTTCCTTAATGATTATAGTTTAACTAGATGTCTTCCTAAAAAAATTTAAAATATTTTTTAACAGATAAATATAAATTATATTTTAAAATAAAATTTTATTAATATTGTAAATTTTTTTTTCCGTATCAATATTTTAATATAAATTTGATTTAATTAAATATAAAAATTATATTTAAGAAAATGCATGTATATATTTGAAATTATAATCTTAGATAGGTTTTTCTATCTATTTATTTTAATTAAATATATTAAATAAATTTGTAAAAATTGCATAATTACCAAAGATTAAAATTAGACAATATTTATAAAATTTGTAGATATATATATAAATAATGATTTTACGATTAAAATTTTATAATTTTCTAAAAAATTGCATACATTTTTGAAAATTTTAGTAATATAATTTTATAATTTAAAAATATATACTTAAATTATATTTCTAAATTTATAATGACATATTTGAATATATTTATTTTAATGATGATTTATGAGTTATTTCTATATTCTAAAAAAATTTCAAAAAATATAAATTGACATTAAATGTAATATATGAGTTATTATCATATTTTAAAAAATTTACCAAAAATATAAATTAACATTAAATGCAACTATCCATGTCATATTAAGCTATAAGACATGTCATAAATTTCATTAGCCATGTCATATTTGTTTTATGAAATTGATTGTAGAAAGAACATGTGGCAAAATCACTTCGCAAATATAGTCTAGGGGATATGATGAAATCAAGTTTTATTGTGTAAGTAAATAATTTTATTAATACCATTCATAATTTTTGTACTTCGAACTGATAATCTAAACATATATTACACATTGCTAAGAATTAGAAATAGCGTTAACAAAAGTTGAAGTGATCTAAAGGATCACCTGCTCTACGTGTTGGTTTACTAATAGGCCTGGAACTTTTATCCGAGATCCGGATTCGATCCGTGATCCGATCCGGATCCGATTCGAAAATCCGGATATCCGGAGAGGCCGAATCCGGATCCGGATAGTAAAATGTTGGATCTGTCAAAGCCGAATCTGGATCCGGATATCTTGATTTTTTAGTCCGGATATCCGGATCCGTAAATTTTATTAATAACTATTTCAAAAATAGTAATATCTATATATAAAAACTAATTTTATTTAATATATTTTCATTTTTATAATAGTATATATAAATTTAATGTAAATTTTGTAATATTATGCATAGAAATAATTAAAAACCTTATATATATTTTTATTTTTGAATTATTGTTAATATTTTATATATATTAATATTATTTTTTATTTATTTTAAGAATCCAAATCCGGATCCGGATATCCGCCGGATATTATAATTTTTAGAAGGATATCCGACACCCGGATATCCGCGAACCCCGGATCCGGATAAGGATAGTAAAATTATGGATCCGCCGGATAAGGATCCGGATCCGGATACCCGATCCGTCCCAGGCCTATGGTTTAGTATATGAAAATTATTTTAAGTAAAGATTTCATTTTTTTTTTGTCATGTATTCAAATTTGGATACTTCTCCTCCTTGCCGCGTATCTTTGTCTAGTCAATAAATTGATAAAACATTGAACTCTTTATTTTTATTTCAAACAAACTGATCAAAGATAAAACTCTATTATATGTATATTCTCTTTGAATTTTATATATTAATATATATTACATTTTATGTTAATTTTGATGTCTTTTTATGTTTCTCATATTTTAGAATTTATTTACTTTTTGTCAACTTAGTTAATTATATTATGAAGAATGAAGCAAAATATAATATTTATTCTATAGAAGAACTTATCCATATCTATCTCACTTGCCGTGAAGATTATACTTGAATCCCTAATCAATGCCAAGAAAATGAAGAGAAATTAACCTTTTTTTTTCATTACTACTCATTTTTCCACTTTCCTAATGCTTATGAGAATAATTTGGAGTTTTATACTTAATTGGCTGCCACAAAAGCGAAAATCTCTTATGTTAGCTTTGTGTATATGAGACTAAACAAAAATAAGTTCCACCATGACATAATATATGAAAGATTTAATCAAATAGCAAGAAGAATTGATTTATGTATTTTAAGACGTTAGACAAGATTTTATTCAGTTAAAAAACATTAAACAATGCTAATTTATTTAGTGTAAAGCTACTTATAATCCCGCAACATAAAACCAAATATACACTTATATATCTATAATATATAAGAATTACATAGCCACAAAAAATTGCATAACCCAAATAACAAACTATTACTTATTCAAAAAAAGCTTGAGAAGATTACCGCTGTTTTGTTGACTTACACCTAAATGTTTTGAGAAATTGATATTCATATGCATATGTGAACAAACATATATTAAAGCAAGTAGAGAATCTAAATAATAATCAAAGAAAATGTGTTCATATCCATAAAACCATAAATGCATATTAATATATGATCAAATCAAACATAAGGTTACCAACCTGATTGTAATTTTGGACTCTGGAATTATGCAGGAGCTCATGGTAGAGATAAGAGAAGACAACAAAACTGAAAAAAAATCATTGGATACAAGCTGTCTCGAGAATCTCTTGAGAATATGAGTATTTTTAGACCTCACCTCCTTCAACGTACCTACAAGATGTCGTTTATAAGTATTTTTCTTCTTAATTCATTCATGATAATCTCAAGAGGGCTTGTGAATGCATCGCTGAAGAAGAGATGTTGTTAAATCATGTTGTTTCATTCGCAAAGAGAATCCTTTGTTTTGGAAGGCGGAGAAATGAGTGTTCTTGTAACATTCTTCCAAATACGCTTGGCTTTGGGATTCTGACTTTTACTCTCTCGGCCATTTTATACCTCAAAAATGGAAGATTGGTCGAGCATCTACTTGGTGCTCGAATCGCGGGCGATAAAGATCAATCGAGAAGTTGTGAAGTACGAGGTAGTCTAAGAATTGATCGTGGGTGAACCATGAGTCGAATATGTCACTCGAGCATGGTTAGACAATGTGATAGATTGATCTGATGAACGTTTTGGAAGCACGACATTTTAGAAGCTCGACGTTTTAGAAGAATGACGTTTCTTCAACATGAAGTTTTCTACAAAATTCCGTAACGCTAATATATTATGTTGGAAAAATAATATGTTGGAAGCTTAAGTAGGACGGGAAGTAAGCACGACGGAATCGAAGCACGACGGGAAAACCCGAAATTGGACGAAAACCCTAATTTCGGTATTATGCAAGTTTTCGATGAAGCCGAAGGATCGGAAAATATTTACCGCCAATGTCAGAATTCAGATTGGAGTTTATTAAAAAATTTCAGCTCATTAGAACGGGAGTAGCAAAATATTCGGGATTGATCGAGGGTCGAGAATATGCCGGAAGGACCGAAATCAGATAAATAAACCGAGAAGCTCGAGGTGGCTTGATCTATGGGATAAGAACGTGGTGGCAACCATTAAACCAGCTAAGTGTCTTCAGAAGCTCGAGGTGTCGCCATACATGGAAGCAGCACATGCAGCTTGACATGTGGAAGCACGAGATGTCGCGTTGCATGCAACCGAAGCATGTTGATCGACATGTAGGGAGCCGTGCATCGCATCGCATGCATTCCAGCCATACAGCAAGCCATCTGGACGTGGAGGTGTCTTATTACATGTGACTGATACATGCATGAGGGCATGTGTACGCCCGTGTGTCGCCGCGCATGCAACCGGAAGCATGCGGGCTGACACACAGTCGCCGGTGTGGCTCGATATTACTGGTCGGTGGTTTCTATAAATACTCAGCCCCTCCCTTCAGTTTCAGACATCCCATTCCACACCAAGGCAAGCATAAAACGTGTCTAGAGAGAGATAGAGAGAGAGAAAGTGGTCGATTTAAGAGTATGGTCGATTCTGAAGACCAATACTCTACCGAGAAGGTTAGTTCTGTCCAATCGGCGATTCTATACGATTGTGAGGCGGAAGCTCTGTCCAAATCAATCCGTCCAAGCTAGTCAGTATCTTATATGGTCAAGAGGAGGTGCTGTCCTGAGAGAGATCAGTTCGACGGGTTCAGATCAGTCAAAGTTCTGAAGTTCGATACTCCTCCGGGAAGTCCGAAAAACTGTCCAGAAGCTAAAGAAGATTCTGTCCGAGTTCAGATCAGTCCGCCCAGGCCTGTCTGTTTCTACATGATCAAGCCGAGGTTCTGTCCAAGTCGAGATCAGTTCAGTCCAGTCTAGTCAAGTCGTCCCTAGGGTTTTGGCCAAGTCCTCTCCGATCAACCAACTGCTTCTCGCCTAGAACACTGTGAGTTGGTTTGTTTGAATTCCACTTGGAATTTAGGGTAGATCGAGTCTGCATATAAATTAGAATGATCATGTTACTGGGTGATAGAGTCCTTAGGGTTATTGTATTTATGGAGCCGGACTCAGTTTAGCAAGGGCTAAGCTGAGATGAAAGGAATTAAGACTGATTTAATAACCTGGCTAGGACTAGGGCAAGGTTGCATCATGTTTTCTATTATTGCGTGTTGATATGGTTGAGTGCAGGTACCCGTTATCTCTAAAGATAGTTTCATAGCAGAAGGCTAACTATCCGGGTAACAGTTTGATTAAGTAGATTGCTTGTTAGAGTAGTTAAATGCTTGCTTGTTTAATTAATCTTGTTGATTAAGGTTAGTCAGCTCTTGGTAAGGGAGCGACTAACTGGTTGAGTTGCTAGAATTTGGTTATGTGTTAGAATCCTAGTGAGTCAATCATGAGTACGTGTTTAGCCAAAGAATCCTACTTGAATTCTAGAGCCAAGTATTTTCCTTAGGAATTGAGATTAGTAGAGTGTTAGGTAACTCCCAAGTGTGTGAGATAGATTTGAGAACCTCGTGGTGGTTCTGCTCTTGGCAGGTCATTGCTTCCTCAAATTGGTACCACTAAGCCGGCCGTGGTCCGGAAAGTGGTGGGCTCGGTTTAGCTTGGTTGATCACCAAGGCCGAGTGTCACACGTGGATGTGACAGCCCCCGGCAAGTCCGATCGAGGACCGGGGCATGGTGATTCCGATTGAGGACCTTGACCGGGTGATTCCCGAGCGCCTACGCCTGTGTGGTGTAATAGTGAAGGGATTTCCGGTGTCCCTTGTGTGGAGGAAGAATGATTTTGTTGGGCCCAATTAGAGTGTCGTGTAGAGTAGAGGGTTGTGAAACCCTAGAGTGAGTGGTAACACCGAAATACGGTGTTAAGAGTTAGACTCGAGTAATAGTTAATTAGTTTCTGGTTATTGTGAATGGTGTGATTAAATTAAAGATTGGCTATTGACTTGTTATTCATGCAGGTTCCCGTTACTTGAAATTAGATTCATGGTAGGAGGCCTTGTCTAACTTAGTAACAGTGTGATTAGATAATAATTCAGGTTATTGTTTTGTGATTGATTCCTTAGCTTTAGCTTTGATTGCATGCTAAGGATAGATTGATTGTTATTTTGGGTTGTTCGGGTTAGAGTCTAGGTTGCGGGTAGAGGCCGCCAGCTCGCTGAGTAACATTAGGTTACTCATCCCACTTCGTTGTCCTTTTTGCAGGTGGCTTTATTAAGGATGATCGGATAGCTTGGTGCTGGACGTTAGAACCACCGGAATAGATTTTCATGCCTTTTGTGAACGGTATTTTGATATTTGTTGTGGTTACTCGGTTTGGCATTAGGCCATGCGCCGGTCTCGGATTATTTTAATGTATGGATATTTCTTGAATCAATGTATTTTGATATTTGTTGTGGTTACTCGGTTTGGTATCATGAGTACTCTGATATTTGACTAGTCCGGTCTAACACAACATTAGGTCTCGGTACGGGTTGAAAAGCCTTAGGCCTCGATCTAACGGAAAACGCAAACTCTTGGTATGGGTTGCAAAGCCTTAAGCCTTGATTTAGCGGGACGATTTAGTGGATGAACTGGTCTAAGTCATGGAGCAAGTTTTGTGACTCTGGCCGGATCGTCCCTAGCCCGTCACGTAGCTCTTCCGGACCATGGTGTTGGGTTGGACGGTCAGTCATGTTCTTGTTTGATTTTTGGCTGGCCAGTTGGCCTTTCATCTCCAACCCTTGGTGTGGGTCGTCTGTCAGTCATGTTCTTGTTTGATTGTTGGCTGGTGGTTCGACCTATGTCTAGGACGGTTCGGAGGTGTTAAACAGACGAAGAAGAATATGAGCTAGGGCTAGAGCTCCATGATGCTCACATGAAGAAGAAGAAGAATCTCGGATCAGGACATGGATTTAACTCTCTATCACTTCTCTTTCTCGCGAACCATAACCTAAAACATCGACAATGGGGTTAACAGAGAAAAAAGTAAAGTATTTTGCTCGGCAAACAAAAGAAAAAACGTAACAGTACATAAATGATGTGTAGAAACGAAATAAGTCGATTGGTTCTTCAAGTTTTTTCAGTTAATGACATGTCAACCTCTTAAGACTCTAAAAGTCTGATGTGTCAACACCAGGAGAGAACCTATTGTGTTGATTTGTTTTGTCTGAACTTGTAATTATAGTCGATGTTGATTTAGAGTGTGGCTGGTTTCTCCGCTGCCACCCGCAAACGCAACTTTTGCGGTAGGTAGCGATTGTTGGCGTTTTGCAACAATCCCTCAAACCTCTCTAAACCTCCTAAATTCAAAAGCTGGTTCCAACTAGCGTTTGCGGTTGCGGAAGGATAATTTTTTTTTAAAACAATATTAATACAAAAATAAAAATATTCAATAAAAATTTTAAACTGGAATTATAAAAATACTAAAATATATCTATTACATTTTAATTAATATTATAAAATTCAAAATTAAAATATTTTCTATATTTTTTTAAAATTTAAAACTATAAATTTCTAAATATAATTTTTATATTTATTATAATATTATAATTTTTGCTATTTTATAATTATATAAAATGTAAATATTGTTAATATATTATTTAACCGCTGCTGCATTTGGTAGTTAACCAGTCATAAGTATTCCGAAAACGTACCCATTTCTAACCCTAAAACCAGTCGTACAAATCTCTTAAAACCGCTAGAAACCGTCACCATCTGCATCCGCAAACTCCTGCAACCGCAACCGTTGTGTTTGAACCAGTCAGACCCTTAGTATGGAGGCCATCACAAGCGACCACCGCCTTGAAGCCCACTCCAAATTTAATATGTTAGGGTCTAAATTTTACTAATATACCTTTTATTTTCATTAAGATGCTTGCTTCAGAAAAAAAAAAAGATATTTGTTTAAAATGTATATATTGTGCTTTATGCATTTTTATTAGGAACTAATGATAAAAATAAATTAAAACTTGTATTTTGTCGAATTTTTATTGATGTAAAATTGAGGAAAATAGATAATCACAAAAAATGCATTTATATTCAAATTTAATATGTTTTCGTATGAAAACTTTAAAACGCACATCTTTTTGAACCATATGAAGTATAATATTCGGTCTAAATGTTAATCTAAGTTATTTCAATTCTGTAATAGTTTATTAAAAAAAATTTGCAAATTGAAAATTTTATTTTTAATAATGTTTTATGCTATATTAAAATTAATAATTATATGACCTAATTTTTGTTTACCAAGGGCATCAATGGTAATGAGCCGACTCTGATTATAGTGGATGATTGGCTGAAAATTTAGCTGTAAAATTTGTATTTTAAGTGAATTGGTTGTGATTTGAAGATTTATTTGTATAGATTTTTGTTGTAGTTATTTTTATTGTAATTATAAGTTTTTGGCTGTAAATATTTTTAAATAAATTAGTATTAGCTCGACTATAAAATATGTATTGTGTATAAGGTATAGTAGGATACAATTTGATAGATTTGTGACATTTTGGATGGATAATCTCAGAGATCCAAATTATGAACGAATGTACGGTTCTTGCTTTAAATTTTAAATCTAATAAACTAATGCTTCATCCAGTCAATATATATAGGGTTGCTATGTAAAAAAAAAAAAATATATATATATATATATATAACTACTATAGTTTATAGAGCTTTCTTAATAAATTCGCACCATAGTATAACAATGTAAAACTAAAGTTGTACTAACATTACGTGCATATGTCCGTAAGACAACAGTCAAATTATAACCCTTTTGATGTATTGTGTCTTTTCTTGGTCTTAAACATTTACTAGAGTTGGACCCGCATATTCTTGTGAGTTTTGTATTAATTTAGTGAAAATATAAATTATATAAAAATAAATAGTTGTGTAATTTGAATACCGTAGAACTAAAAATTATTTTTGGTTGTAAATATTTTAAAATAAATTAGTATTAGCTCGACTATAAAATATGTATTGTGTATAAGGCATATATAGGATGATACAATTTGATTGATTTGTGACATTTTGGATGGACAATATCAGAGATACAAATTATGAACGAATGTACAGTTTTTGCTTTAAATATTAAATCTAATAAACTAATGCTTCATCCAGTCAATATATATAGGGTTGCTATGTAAAAAAAAAAAAATATATATATATATATATATAACTACTATAGTTTATAGAGCTTTCTTAATAAATTCGCACCATAGTATAACCTATATTTTAGAGAACTTTCCTTAATAAATTCACACTCATAGTATAACAATGTAAAACTAAAATTGTACTAACATTACGTGCATATGTCCGTAAGACAACAGTTAAATTATAACATTATGATGTATTGTGTCTTTTCTTGGTCTTAAACATTTACTAGAGTTGGACCCGCTCATTCTTGTGAATTTTGTCTTAATTTAGTGAAAATATAAATTATATAAAAATAAATAGTTGTGTAATTTGAATAACGTAGAACTAAAAATTATTTTTGGAGCATTTTGTTGTTTTTATATTTATATTTGCATAAATTTTTATAAATATTTTTTAATGTTTGGTGATACATAGTTATTAATTAATATTAGATATACATATTGTGATTTAATTTCAATGAAATAAACATAGAGGAACAAAGTATATGAATTTAATAAGACTAAACAAAATTTTAAAGATATTTATACTGCACTTCTATACGTTTTAGTTTAATAATTTTTTTAAAAATTGTAGTAATAGAATAAGCATCTGAATCGTGTATATATTTATAATAAATAAACTATCAAATATAACCAATGTATTTGAGAACCAAATTAAACAACAATTAATAAACTATTTTCATTAAATATGGTTAATAGCGGAGGTTGTTATAATTTAACTGTTTTAAATAAAATTTGAATGATATTTTGAAATGCATAATGATCTTTCACTCACTTATTTATAGGAAGTATGTTAAGAATAATTAGATTTGTTAGATTACTAATTAAATGGTCTAACTATGACTTTATATAGTAGATTTTTAAAATGACCATATTTTAATAGAGTAGATGCTTAGATATTTTCAATAAATTTATCTTGTATTTGGAGACTAATGTATTGTGTATAAGATGTAGTAGAATACAATTTCTTCTTCTTTTTTTTTGATCAAATAGTAGGATACAATTTCATATTGTGACATTTTGGATGGAAATCTCAGAACTACAGATCATGAACGAATGTACGGTTTTTGCATTAAATTTTAAATCTAATCCCCTATATATTAATAGAGAAATATTAAAAAAGTTATAACATGTAGTTTGCACTAATTAAAAAAGTGTCATGCTGAGTTGTCACATAATTGAAATTCCAATTTTGTTTACGTTGCGGCTTGGGAATCAATTGAGAATTTTGTTAGTCCAAAATTAAATTTCTAAGAAATTTTATATTATATAGTATATCTCTTATGGACCATTCATTTATCAAATTGAAACTACTATATATTCTTTCCTTAAATAAAACCTACGGAATTACCTAATGTTTTTAAGATATATAAGGCAATTAATGATTTTAAATAATAAAGATTTGCTAACAATCTGTATATTTACTATCATTTTTGTTTAATTATTTATTATTAAAATAAATTACACTATTACATTAATCATATAATAAAAATTAAGATTTTTGTATATATTATATTTTAAATTTTTCAAAACGAGTATAAATTACTAAAACTGTTAAAAGTCTCACATACACTTTTTTATCAAGGTTTAATTTTTTTCTATAATAAGATACAAAGATTATAAAATCATATGAATAAATAATTGTATTTCTAAATATTTAAAGATCACTTGCACCACAATAAGATATTAAATTACTAAAAGTCTTAAAAGTCTCACATAAATTTTTGTGATCAAGGTTTAAATTTTTTTCTATAATAAGATACAATGATTATAAATCATATGAATAAATATATATTTTTCATATTTTTTATATTAAACTATACAATATGAATATACATACTTATATTTTGATATCTACGTTGAACATATATTGAAAAGTTAATATTTTAATTTTAAAATCTTCATTGTTTTTTTTAAATGAATATAAATTATTGAAACCACTAACATTCCACATTAAAAAAAAAATCGTTGGTGTAAAATTTTGTTACACAAATATTGAAAAAAATAATAAAACCATATGAGTAGAAACCACATTTAATAAATATCCTTGTTAAAAGTATACTATATATCTATGTTAATATCATTTAAATTTAATTATATATTATATACGATAAATAAAATTGATTGTTTTGATTTATTTACCTTAAAATAATTGCGAATACACCAGAGCGGTCGTTTGATTTATATGTGCACGCCAATTTATTACATAATAGTAACTGATTTCTTAGTTATTTAATATATAATTATTATTTTATTATTTCATAATATGAAAAAAAACATTAAAAATGAATAAATATAAAATATTTATCCTGCACAAGGCGCAGATCTTAATCTAAGTACGTATCTCTTTAATAATTTTAAATCTTAAACATTTTCTAAATCTCAGGCCAAAAAAAATAACGAAATGAGAATAAACTCAAAAATCAATCTTTATATCGAGCAATAACCAAAATGAAAAAAAACGACACAAAAATGAGAAAAATATTGAAGATATATAAGATTGGCACGTGAACATAAACTTCTCATAACCATAATTAACTTTATATGATATAAAACCGAACTGGCATAGTTTCATTGTAATCAAATAGTATGCCTGAGATTATTCGGCCTAAACGTTAAGTTCTTATGCAATAAGTGATTTTTTGACCTAAAATATTTTAAAAAATGAGATAAGCTCATAAGTAAAAAAATTATGTAATTAACAAAAAAAAATAAAAAAAATTGTTTAATGGCCAAAAATATTAATTCGATCAAAAATATAAATTTAATTTTTCATAAGATATTTCTTAAATAATTTTCATATAAAGTCATTATGCGCAAGGCGCAGTTCTTATCCTAGTAAACTAATGCTTCATCCAATCAATATATATAGGGTTGCTATGTAAAGATAAATAAGTATATATATATATATATATATATATATATATATATATATATATATATATATATATCTACTATAGTTTATAGAACTTTCTTAACCAGTTCACATTCATAGTTTAACAATGTAAAACTAAAAGTTGTACTAACATAACGTGCATCTGTCCCTAAGATTCACGGTTAAATTATAACCAATTTTGATGTATTGTGTTTTTCTTGGTCTTAAACACTTATGCTTAGCTATTTTCAATCATTTTATCTTGTATTTGGAGTCTTAGCATATAACAGGTTGTGGAGCGGTTTCACCCAAAAATCAGAGAAATTGAAGTGGTTCAACATCAGAAATCATCAAAGGACGTGTAGTGTGAACCTGTAGAGAGGGTGTGTTATGGGTGTGGGTTGCGGTTAAGTTTTAATTGTAGAAGTGGGTCGGCCCAAGTTTTTATTTGCGGTTTGCATACCTAGTGGAGAGATAAATAATCGATTTCACTTTTAACCTTTTGACCCATGAACTTAACGTAAATGACCCACAAAACTTAACATGATCGGCTTATGAAAGACGATCCAAAGATTTTTCCACACGTGCGAAACTCGGTGGCTCCGATCTGGCGCGTGAACTTGTTTTTTTTTCGTCGGATTTTGTGAAACAATGTTTTTCACCTCTGTAAATCTCGGTTCTTTTACCCTTTGTTTGGCGCCAAAAACTTGTTCATACAACGGTCAGTGATTATACTAATAAAATAAGTTGTAGAAGGGCTTAATTGATAACTGTGAGAAATAATCAAGTCTGGTGGATAATATAAAGAAATCCTAGTACAAGAACAGCTGGTCGGCGAAATGCATCCACCAGATCTGAATATGTTGGAAACTAATAGTGGTTTGCGCGACTCTAATAGAAGTTTTAGTGGTAAAGCTCAGGCGACCAGTAGCAACAGCACCTTAGGTACACGGTTATCTCCCTTCGACATAACCAAATGTCTTTGTTTTTGATTGTTCTAATTTAATTTTACTTTTTTGTTGGGGTATAGGAATCTCAACTTCACAGATTGTTGTTATGGCTGGTCGGTGGATAATGTATGATAATGGTGTTTGGGATTTCAAGATAGACAATGATAGAATGGATAGAGCGGTTGACTGCTCTACAATCAAAGGCGTTTGCGGGTTGAAAGATAGTATTCTTGCCGCCTATGGTTTGTTGGGAAGAGAAATAGAGGTTGAAATGTGCTATTGGCTTATTGATGGAGACAGTGAGATGGTTGGTAAAGGGGCGGCACCAGTGGAGATAGCTACGGACACTGATTATAAAATATTCAAGGCTCTTAACCGGACAGACAAATCTTTTAATGTTTTCGTCACATTTAGAAAGATTGTTGGAGGAAAATGATATTTTTAAAGTCTGAACAAGATATTTTCACGCAAACGAATGCAACGGCCGTAATTGTTGATGATGATGAAAATTTAATAAGGCAAGTAGAAGCCATTGAAGCAGTTATTGGATTAAACTTTGAGTCGGCTGAAGTGGGAGGTTCCAAGGATAGTAGAGCAGCTGCATATGCAGTTTGTGGGGTTAATTTGGCTTCAGAGAATATACGTCAACATAGATGTGGAGAACAGATATTAGTGGAGCGGGGAAAAAACAAGCAGGCTAACGTTGAAGCAGCGTCAGGAGATGACATTGAAAATGTAGCTTGTTGCGCAGAAATGGATGCTGACAAGCGAAAGGGTAATGATTATGATGTTGGAGAAGATGAAGATGAAGATGACGGCGACTATGATTATAATTACTGGCAAGAATTTGTTCGAAAAGATTGTGGGACAGACGAAGATGACGATTTCGAAGGATGTTCACCAAAAGGATGGCCTGGTGGACTGTCTGATCGAAACGGTTATGAACGTTCTGGATGGAGGGGTGGTAGAGGTCAATGGTCTGGAAAACCGGCGTCTGGTAGAGGCCAACGATCAAGGGCTACTGGTGGATATTCATCTAGCAAAAATCGAAGCAATAACATAGAGCTTATAGATGATCAAAGAGATTTTTTTTGTACCTCTCGAATCGTTGACGTTGCGTACACCGAAGAAACTGATATCAGCTTAGGCGTTGATGTTGTTCATGCAACTCCAAAAAAAGATAGGAACCAACCAAACCACGAAGAAAATTTTGTTTATCGTCGTTTGAGCGAATCTATCTCTGGAACAGTAAGGTGTGCACTGACCTTTGAAACCGGTACCGCCGAAACTGTCGATGTTGTTGCAGTTACACCACCACAACTAAACAAGATATACAACCGCGTGATCGAAGATGATGATGAGTTTGTTGATCCTCCGCTCACAGAGACTGCAAAAGTGTGGAATTCCACCCGTGCTAGTGATGAAACACATTCAGGTGATAGTGCTGTTAATGTTCTTGTTTCACCACAAAAACAGTACAAAAACAAGACATTTGAAAAAAACACCGGGGAAAGTGATGATGTTGTTCTCGTTACTCCACCGAAGCAATACACCAAACTTAACCGTGTTATCTTAGCTGATGATGAGTTTGTAGATCCTCCTCTCACAAAAATTGCAAAAGTTTGCAATTCCACCAATGCTTGTGATGAAAAACTTTTTGGAGATGAAAAAGAGACCGGGGAAAGTGATGATGTTGTTCTCGTTACTCCACTGAAGCAATACAACAAAAACAATCGTGTTATCGAAGCTGATGATGAGTTTGTTGATCCTCCTATCATCCAAACTACACAGTTCGATGGTGGAGAAGCATTCACTCTAGGAAAACACATTCCATCTACCTCTGTATTCGAAGATGATGATCTGTTTGTTGATCCTCCTTTCACCGAGGGTATAGGAGTTCAGGGTGGAGAGGCTTTCATGAAAGGGATATAAGTTTCGGAAATGTATTAATATGCTGATGTAGTTCCTGTGTGTAATGATATGGAAGGAAGCGGTTTCCAGCCGCAGGATATCGACTAAAATAAGGAGGACTCGGATATATATGTTGGAAGGATGTTTAAGGACAAAGCGCAGTTCAAGTTGACGATGTCGATCTATGCACTCGCGAAGGTGTGCAGGTTTAAATTCCAGCATTGCAAACGCTTCGTTTCGGCTAAATGCGTTGATAAACAGTGTAGTTGGAGGGTAATGGCTAAGCAACTGTGTGATTCTCCTACGTATGTTGTGAAGAAGGCAATTTTGGGACATGTATGCACAGCTGAAGTTCGAGGGCAGTACAAAAAACATGGAACATCTAGAGTGCTTGCAGCTCTTTTGCGGTCAAAATACGAAAGACTCCAAGGTGGACATCGTGCTATGGAACTGCCGGAAATACTGCAAAATGAATTCAAATATACATGCACGTACTGGAAAGCTTGGAAAGCTAGCTATTGCGTCTGCCCAAGGAACAGAGGAGATGTCTTACAAAATACTACCACAGTACTTTCACGTACTGAAGTACGCAAATCCTGGAACAATCACTAATATCAAAACCGAACTTGATAAAGAAGGGAAAACAAGGTTCAAGTATGCATTTATGTCACTGGAGGCTTGTATTGATGGGTGTAAGCATTTGCGGAAAGTCCTTGTGGTGGACGGAACCCACATGTTTGGGAAATACAAAGGAGTTTTGGTTAGTGCTAGCGGGCAAGACGCAGACTGCCGCGCATTCCCTATTGCTTTCGCAGTAGTTGATAGCGAGAACTCGGATTCTTGGAAGTGGTTCTTAAAAAGGTTGTCTACAATTGTAGAAGATTGTTGTGAATTAACAATAATTTCCGACAGATGCGCCACAATATTTGCAGCTAAAGATAGATGGTATCCGCGTGCACACCATGGTATTTGTCTTGAACACCTTAAGCATAACGTGGGGGAAAAGTACAAAGGACTGCAGTAGAAGGATATGGTTGCCAGCGCCGGAGAAGCATTCAAAGTTGCCGAGTTTGAAAAGCTCTATGAGCTAATAAAGCTTACGGGTTGGAGATGTAGGGATTATTTGGAAAAAATCTACCGCAAGTTATGGACACGTTCACATTTCGAAGGAGAACTTGAACGCTTGGGTCTAATATAAAGTTTACACCTATGTTTGTAATAACGTACACCCAGTTCTAATTGACGTACACCTTGTTTGTTAAGGCGTACACGAAGTTGATAATGACATTCAATAAGTTCTACATCTCGTACTCTTATGTTAAAGAGAAACAACCACTACAATCTTCCGAGAAGCTGGCTTTACAACATGTGTGAAATTTTGAGACATAACCAATAAAGCCAGCAGTTCTTGCACAACTCTTCATCATGTACAATGTTATAATGGACTAGAAAGTCACCCAATGGAAATTTTAAGGTCCTACCATATGTATTTAAAAATGGCGCATGGAACAACAACAATCTCGTCTCTAGCTCATCTCCAATCTCAAATAATGCTTCAGATTTAAGGTGAACGCCATTCCCTGCCAACTGCTGAAACACAGTGATTGCTTCCATCTCTTTACCAAGGCACACGTTAAATATGCTCACATCTAAGGTTGATAATACATGCGTAGGAACAATTTGCTCCAAGACAAGGATTCCCTCCTCAACCCCTAAAGTAGTTGCTCGGTGGAGAACTTCATAGTACACCGCGACTATGTTGCCAACATCAACGCACTTAAGGAAGAAGGTTTGAAAATTACCATTTTTTCCGAGCTGGCAGGGGCTTTCGTTTACCATAGGAGTGACGTTGCACCTCTTTAAGATTGATGGATCATGGACTAGTTCGTATCCGCGTATCCCAGCCCGCATGAAAGCTCCAAGGTACAATGCTGATTCCTCTCCAACAAGGCCGATAATTTTAGACATGATTTCAGCAGGAAGATTTGGGAGTTGGGGCCTAGCCATAATATTATTGGAGTGTATTGGAAAGTGAATGTGATGTGCAATGACTGAGTTTGAGTGAGCTTTAGACAGAGTATTGATAAAAAAAACAAATTAAATAGGAAATAAGTACTATTAGCAGTTGAGTGAGTTTATTACAAAAATAATTGTTCCACTAACAATTGAAACCTAACCCAGTACAGGGTACTTAATGGTAGACCTTAAAAGGTTTTGGTTCCACACAATATTACCGTCTTATCAGCTGAAAGGTGTACATATATTATTGAAATGATAAAGTTGGAAGGAAAATAATATTACACATAATTTCAAGATAAGGAAACGACCAAAGTCAATAGGCTTCTAGGACTTGGTCGTAAAATGATAGGCTCTTGCCGAAGTAGTACTTAAAACCGAATAAGCTAGATGTTGAGATAGTTTTTCAAAATAGGAAGACTTCCTATCCGACATGGGTACGACCTCTTCTACCCCATGGAATGTGACTGTCCACTTCGTCTCCACTAATACACAGTGGGTGTCCGATAAAAAGTTCATCACCCGGAAGAGCAGTAATTTTCCTCTGCAGAATGAGAGTTTGGTATATGAAATTTGGGAGAATTATTTTCTTGTCAGCATCAGAAGAACAAGCCATTTCTAGGACTTGGTCATAAACCAAACAACCGAAGTCAATAGGCTTCTTCCTGATGAGTGCGCAGAGAAAGCGAAGACGGTTTTGATCATCGACTCTTCATGAAGACCATGCAGCCAGTTAAGTGAACACAGTTTATAGAGGGAATGATACTATGGGAGGAGATTAGTTAACGAGAATTTGTCCCAGCGAGGACAGCATCCATCTGTCAAGAATTTAATTTCCTCTGAGCGATCATCACCCTCCCAAACGTGAGAGTGTTCGACAAATGGAGTCATAAATAGTTGATTTATCACGACGGGGTCGAAATCAAACCGGCATCCCCTGAGATAGACTTCATCATCGGCACTGTATAGGTTGGAAATGCATTCCCTAACTACTCTTGGACAGAAAGGCCGAACATCCAAACAAGTGTAAATCTACCCAACGTTTTCTACTATTCGACGAGCTTCAGCAACAGCTGGATCATCTAACACTAGATTCCCCTGGTCTAAAAACCCACGTATGCATAGCTCCTGATACTTAGCTTCACGTACATGACGAAGAGACCAGGGGTTTGGTACTGGATCGTTGGAGAGAAAGAACAACTGAGTTGCTTCGAGGCGAGATTGAAAGTCCATTAAAGGATTTGCTTCGCGGCGATGAGGACTTGCGCTTCGAGCATCACGGTTACGGCGCCGGTTCGATTGAGACGATGAAGAGGTCATCGTTGGATTTTTTTTTGGATCTAGAAGATGATAAGTAAAGAAAATAGAGTTTTGTAGAAAGATGAAACGGTCATCTCCACCGTCACGTCACGCCAGTCATTACTATACACGTAAATGCCACTTAATCTCCATTAAAGATAAGAGTTTGGGCCGGTAATTTTAAACGCTTGATTCACAACTTGCCACTTCTTTTACTATTGGGCCAGAAAATTCCACTTTAATGTTGAAGGTTGCTTTAATATTTATAACTGCGTCTCTACTTTCATGTTATCTTTTCCTTCGTAATAATTAGTAGCGTGTCTGTACACATTGGTCTAAGTAATGTATAACGCGTCTGTACACCTTGGTCTAAGTAATGTATACCTACTTGGAGAACGCGTACACCGAGATGATAATTAAGCTACATTTAGTTAGAGAAGGCTTACAATTTAATAGACAACGTCTACGGTTATTTAACCTACCAAGTATTAGCCGGCGTTTATGTTGACGTACACCTTATTGGACAAGTCGTACACTTTCTAGAAATAAAGTTGCACAAGTTCAGTTACAGCATCGCAGAAACAAAGGCATATTTTACAGCATCTGACAAACATTAACACAAATCCAATAGAGCTTGCAGTTCTGGCACGAACCGTCCACCCCAACGTAAAAGTTCCTGCCGTTTTCGCCATGAAAGCATTTTGGGTGCATGATTACATCATCGTCGGGAAATTTGAAGTCTTCATCATATGCGTTAAGCAACGGCGCATGGAACGTTGACAGCAGCCACTGTATCGAATCTCCCATATCTAAAACGGCTTCCGAGCGGAGGTCAGCGTGATGGGCTACGAACAACTGAAACACTTGGCTGGCTTCCTTGTCTCTGCCAAGACACACATTGAAAATGGCCACAGCAAAGGTTGATAATCCATGCGTTGGCACATTAGGTTTCAAAATTTTAATACTCTCCTCAAGTCCTATGCATGTTGCTACATGGAGACCTTCATAGCATATTGCGGTTGTGTTGCCTGCATTAACGCACTTGAGGAAAAACAAGCGAAACTGACCACCTTTGCAGATTTGACTTGTCACATAATGGACCATAAGTGTAATATTGCGCATCTTTAAGACGGACGGTTCGTGGACAAGTGCGTAACCGCGTTTCCCAGCCCGGAGGAAATCACCCAGGTAATAGAATGTCTCCTCTCCAAGAAACGCGATGATTTTACAGATAATTTAGTCGGGGAGATTTGGGAGCACTTGAGCGGCCATAGATTTTTCGAGATTGGGGTCGGTTTTTTAGCTGTCTTGACATGGTAGAACACTGATAATACAAAGTTAAATAGAAGAATTCCAGATAGAAGGCGCGTGAATTAAATGAAAAAGTTATAGTTCCACCAACCTAAATTACATTAAATAAAAAGTAGTTAAATTTAAAAGTTATTGTTATTCTAAGAGTCAATACTCTTTATGAGGGTTAGGTTCGTCGATGATTCTATTTCATAATATATTTATAGAACCTTATTTAGTACATGATTTTAAGTTTTGAAGGTGAATGTGGTTACATAATTATTTGGTTATTACATTGGTTACGATAAGTTTAATTTTTTTCGCGTAACTAAATGGAAATGACATTGACACAACACATTTCTACTTAACTAGACTTACTCTTCTAATTACATTAATGTGTGCAGTTAGATAATTAATAAACAATTACCCCCGTATTAAAGTCCACCTTTATTATAACTCATAAAGGGATGAGAATATCATTAAAATCTGACATCCCCACGACACGTTTCTAAGAACGCAATCATTTTGCTTAATCGTTTAAGTTAACTACAATCGAGAAGTTACAGAGTCGCCACGCCATGACCTACTGTTATTAAGAATTTCTTTTAATTACGACATTTATATATTTGAAAAGGGATCTGATTATTAAATCATTTCATTCTCATCTCCACAAAACATTCCAAATCTAAACATGGTTCTAGACATCAACCAAGGATCCATGAGTATAGCGGAATACGAGGAATTTTTCCTCAGTCATGAGATCGTTAATCAAAAAAATGATCAGTATTTGATACAACTCGCTCGCGACGGATTAGAGGAAGATATCCGTGAGGGTTTGGAGTCAACAGAGTTTGCGACATTTGGAGCACTCTTTCAAGAAGCATCAGAAGTCGAGGAGATACTGGAGATGGAGAAAACTCCACCAACAACACCGCGATGACGTAAGAGGAGGACGATGAGATTCGGGGACCCGGAAGATGAGCACCCTTGGGATAACCCGGAAGAGGAAGAGGAGGAAGGGAGTGAAGAGGATATCGACGACTTGTCTTCTGAAGGAGATACGCGTGTTGACGTCTCCGATGACGACATCATTGACGAGGAGACCGACGAGTAACGGCCTAAAGGCGAACGAGGTTCCTTCTCTGGCGTACCAGGCCCTTTAACTGCCTACAACGCCATGGCCGGTTGTGGTTCCGTCGCTAAATCCTCCGCCGCCGAACAGGTCTCCGTCTCTGGTACCAGCTCCAAGTCCAGCGCTGTACAAGGCTCCGTCTGTGGCTCCAATGTCATGGTCGGAGGTGGTTCCGTCGGTGACTCCTCCTCCGTCTCTGGCTCCAACTCTGCACAAGGCTCCATCTCTCGCTCCAACTAAGTTCCGTCTTAGCACCAACTCTGGCACAGTCTCCGGCGCTGGTAAATAAGATGTCTCTATCGCCGTTTCGTGTTTTTAATATGTTTCCTTCTATTATGAACTAGGTGTACCACTACAAGAAAACGTGAGAGTAACGACTACCATTTACGACTACAAATGTGTAGTCATAAATTAACCTCGATGTTACGTCTATCTTACGACTATGTTAAAGTCCGTCGTAACTTAGACGTAATTTTGCTACTAAAAGGTTTAGTCGTAAATTAGTCGTAAATTAGTCGTAAACTAACTTCGCATTTACGACCACACTTTCAGGTAGTCGTAATGTGGTCGTAAATGTTGGACTAAATTACATCGACAAGCTACCATCTGATTAACGACCAATTTACGAGAAACGTATTTGCACATTCGTGGTTAAGTTAATATCAAACGTAAATATGTTATTTATTATATAATTAATGAAGTTATATATTTATATATATACATATATATATGTTGATGATCCAGGTTGATTATGATGATCCATTCTATCCTCAGTGGTTTCACGAATTGATACAAGGCCTGGTCGCTAAGGTCACCACATCATCTATGTATTTCACACGAGGTTACACTTTTCACACTTACGAATATGGAAGTCGGCGAGCAACAATGAACTATGGAGTATGTGTGAAAGGTGAAACTGATTTCTATGGAATATTACAAGAGATCATCGAAGTGGAGTTCCCCGGCCTGGTGAAGCTGAAATGCGTTCTCTTCAAATGTGACTGGTTTGACCCCACCGTCAATAGAGATGTTCGGTATAGCAAGTTTGGAGTTGTTGATATAAATGCTACATGGAGGTTCAACAAATTTGAACCCTACATATTGGCATCTCAAGCAGACCAAGTTTTTTTCATTTCATACCCGAGGCTCAGAAAATCTGGAATATCTTGGTTAGCCGCTATAAAAGTTACACCTCGGGGCCGAGTCTTGACTGATGAACAACCGCCTTTACAAGAAGATGCCGTAAATGAAGTAGAAGTACCAGAGCAAGCTATAAATGATATCCTACTTGTTGATCCACACAACCAGGGATATGAAGAACTTCCAGACGATGAAACAAAAGAAGCCAACGAAGATGAATTTGAAGAAAACGATGAAGTGGATGATGTTTCTGATGA
>NC_027751.1:15212547-15239473 GCF_000695525.1 Brassica oleracea var. oleracea | reverse complement strand
AAAACTTATGATGTTTGGGGTTTGGGGTTTTGTTTTTAGGGTATAAACACAAAACGAAGCTAATGAGTCATAAAGTACGACTCAGTTATGACTAATCTTAATTCTTCCCACATTGGTCCCTAATTGGTCGTAAAGGACTTCGTCCCACATTGGTCGTAATTTTAATTCTTCTTTACGACTATTAGTCCTTAATTGGTCGTAAATAATAAAAAATTATTTAGTCTCTAATTGGTCGTAATATTATTTTGTCCCCCATTGGTCGTAGATTTACATCTCCTTTACGACCGCTAGTCTCTCATTGGTCGTAATATTACAACCCATTTACGACTAACACCAAAACTCTATATATACTCGGACCTTGCAAAGCCATTTGGTTGCTCATTCCCTTCTCTCTAACAACGACTTCCCTTCTCTCTCTAGGTAAGTTTTTTTTTTTTTTTTTTAGTTTTAGGTGGTTTGTTAGGTGATTAGATTAGGTTTGGAATTAGTTTAGGATGGAAGTAGATTAGGATGGAGTTAGATTATGATGGAATTAGAATAGGTTTAGATTATTTTTATATAAAAAAAATTGAATTGTTTATAACCATCTTTTTTTTTTGGTTTTTTTTTTCAGATTAACGATTTTGTTATGGCTGGCGATAGAAAGAGACTTAGGAACCTTGCGCCTAGAAACTCTTACGGGAGTACCTTTCTCGGACAGCCGGATCCATCAGCTTCTACCTCCGACACATCATCCGACTTCTTCGACGAAATAAACCTTAATACTTAGTTTTTTCGGTTTTAATTAATTTGTATTTTGAATGTTTTATATTATGGATATTATTTTGAATACGGATGTTAGATCTTTTCTTTTAATTTTATCAAATTTTAAAAAATTAAATCAAACTAAATTTAAATATTTGATTTTAATTAATATATAAAATTCGTAATTAAATACAAAATTCGAAAATAAATAAATAAAGTTGGTCAAATTTACGACCAATGAACATCTAAAGTCGATGTAAAGTGGTCGTTACCTTACGACTAATAAGCATCGACATTAGAGGTAAATTTGTCGTAAGGTTACGACCAGTGTACGACTAATATGTCTAGTCGTAATATTACGACCAATGTTCCTCTAATAATTAATTACGACCAGCTTCTAACGACCAATTGATTTTTGAAGTTAATTGGTTGTAATACCCATATTACGACAAACTAGCTACTAATACTGTAGTCGTTAAAGTCTTGTTTTCTTGTAGTGTACGTCTTTAGTTTTCCCCACTGTGGACAGAATTATTATCTATTGAACATTATATGTATATGTCCACCTTATCGACTTAGGTGTACACCATATTTTGTAATGTATCAAAAACTTGGTTGGTGTCCACAGCATAAACCGTTTAATGGTATCTTTGTTTTCTCGTTAACTAATCTTCTCCCGCATTATACCCGCACACCTTGTTCGAAAGGTCGTACACTACGTTTTACAATAAGATAAAGTCAGTTGAAATTACTTCCAAATTAGGTTCAAGTAATTACGAAGATAACTTGTACGCTGCGGTCAAATATAAAGTATACACCTACGTTTGTATTAATGTACACCAAGTTCTTAAGGACGTACACCTTGTTTTGTAAGGCGTACACTAAGTTTATAATGAAATTCAATACGTTCTGCATCCCGTACTATCATGTTAAAGAGAAAGAATCACTGCAAATGTTATTATCTATTGAACCTTATATGCATAGAAATTAAAACTGACAACGATATTTAACTGTTATTAAGCCCGTTCAAAAGTCATCAACACCGATCATATATGGAAAACGTTAAGTATCCATAGAAATTAAAACGTAATGCCGTGGCGTCTTAAGCACACTTCTCGATTGTAGGTAACCTTAATGTTTAAGCAAAATGATTGTTTACTAGAAATTTGTTGAGGAGAAGTCAGAATTTCATGAATTTCTCTTATTTTTTATGGACATCATAATAGCGAACAGTAAAACAGTCAGTAATTGTTTAATAATATTCGTAAAAAAGTAGTATTCAGTCTTGTCGATGTCAGTAATAAAAGCATTAAAGAGTAAAACGATTTAAAAGGATATGTCTAGTTTATTTTGGACAATATGACCTTTTTGAATTTAAATTAGTTTGAAATTACGCTCCAAAGAACCGTACACCACAAGAGGTTTTATAAAAGTTTATATTTATTTAAAACAACAATAAAGCATTACTGCCATGTGTCGAAATCAGGAAAACCAGTGCTACACCGAAAATCCCGTAGGAACAGAGCAACCTCCTTAATCCAGAAGCAGAGATTACACATGTCTCCAGCCTTGCTGTGCTCAATGTACCAAAGAACCCAATCCCGGTCCAAGCATGGTGAACACTGGCAACTATAAAACAAGGGGACGACTGTTGACATGAACAAATGCCTCTTTGTTATGAACCGGTCGTTCTCGCGGTTAAACCATATCGGATCTTCATTTCTAACCACCATTCCCATTCTACCAACGGATTCTCTGGTGAAACAAGAAAAGTACTCCTCATCCTCCCAGAAAATTTTGTGAGTCATTGCATAGGTATACAACGTTCGCTCGTATCCTGCATCCGCAGCTCTCTTTAACAAACGAAGTCCTTCATCTAGACGGTCTAACCCGTAGAAATACTCCACACCCTTGACGTAAAGAGTAATTGGGTTACCCTCCTCATAGCATCTTCTTAACAACGAATGCTGATTGCCAAGGTACCAAGGGTAGTTAAATAAATCAAAAGAAGCATACACCCCACCTTCGTCTGCCAACGCACGCATAGACTTGCAAGTAGATCGTAGTCTATACAGATCTGCGAAAGAGTTCTTTGCAACGCGTTGGATCACCAATGCCTGGAGCACTGAAGGGAGATCGAGGATGGGGAATTGTGTCATTATAGGAAGATAATGATTTCCGTCTACTGTGAATTGTTTCCCAATCTCCGTATTTATAAGGAGTGTAACCGTTTGAAACCGACACGAACCAAGAGCTGCGATAAGTCCAACGGAAAGTGACCGGTTCTCTATTTATTGATATTGGTGTGCATGTAAATGATGTGCACAACATTTCTCTACAATTTCCGGTTCACATAGAATATCCTAAACCGGTTTGAATTTCCCATATAAGTTTAAAATCAACAACAGTTATGCACCTTACGATTTCCAACAGTTATCATAAACCGTTTCCAACCCTTCAAAACGTCAGTTAAGAATTTCAGTTTTCCCATTGGTCGCATATCTTCATCTCACCGCCATACGCCATATCATTTCCCTATATAAATGCCCTCTAACACTATCATTATACCACAAAACAGATACCATAATCGTACCAATTACTTGCAAAATGAAGCAAGGAGATTCGTCTGTCCGAGAATACAATACATCTTTTCTGGTAGGGGGCCTTCTTCAAAATCACGACCAAGAAACGTTGCTGAAGATTTATCGAGATGGCTTAAGGAAGGACATACGTTGGGGGATCAGTTCATCTGAGTTCTCGACCATCGATGACATCATGCATGCAGCATTAAAAGTTGAAGAAGGTGGGAGTTCGTCTGCATCGAAGGGATCCCCGACTGACTCAGATGAATCGTCAAAGCCCCCGAAGAAGAAGCCCAGAACAAAATACAAGCAAAATGAGGACCCAGAAGACGAACATGGCTATGACGCATTCGAGTCCTGTACACCAAATACGGAAGAAGAAGGGAGTGAGGACGCCTCCGACAGTGACGGAGATCTAAAGGACTATCAGGAACACCTTCAGAATATTCACAAGTCAAGTTCTGAGTCTAGCGCAGAATCGGACTGATAGTTAACGATTAACCATTGTTTAAATAATTAAAACAAACGCAAATTACATTATTTAAGATAAAATGGTGTACTTATCTCTACACAATTTATTTTCAAATGTGTACATATTAACGGTGTACAAAGTTTCCCCTGTACACCTCCATCTTTTTGTGTTCGCCCAGATGCCCCTCATTCCCCATAGTTCACAAGTCATGTACTCCACTATAATTGATTCAAAAGTCGTGTACGTAGTATAGGTGTATGGATTTACGTATGTACACCAACTCTTGCACATCATATCGTCTATATCGGGGCTCTAAATCACAATCTGAAATCTACAATATTTCTCAACAAAAATGATAACTTTCTAAAAATAACAGTGTTTCGCATGTACACCAGCCTCTTGTACACCAGGACTGTACACCAGCTCGTCTATATCAGGTCTGTACACTACACCTTGTATAACATGGTGTGAATAATAACGGTGTACAGAGTTTCACATGTACACCACCTCTTGTACACCAGGACTGTACACCAGCTCGTCTATATCAGGTCTGTACACCACACCTTGAATAACATGTCTGCGAACCAGGGTTTCATTTGTAACCGACGTTGTTTCTTGTATATAGCAACTTTTGTACATAGTATAGGTGTATGGAGTTACGTCTGTACACCAACTCTTGTACATTCGAGTCCTGTACACCAAATACGGAAGAAGAAGGGAGTGAGGACGCCTCCGACAGTGAGGGAGATCTAAAGGACTATCAGGAATACCTTCAAAATAATCACAAGTCAGGTTCTGGCGCAGAATTGGACTGATAGTTAACGATTAATAATTGTTTAAATAATTTAAACGAACGCAAATTACATTATTTCAGATAAAATGGTGTACTTATCTCTACACAATGTATTTTCAAATGGTGTACATATTAATGTTGTACATATTTACAGTGTACAGAGTTTCCCATGTACACCTCCATCTTTTTGTGTTCGCCCAGATGCCCCTCATTCCCCATAGTTCACAAGTCATGTAATCCACTATAATTGATTCAAAAGTCTTGTACATAGTATAGGTGTACGGATTTACACCACACCTTGTACGTTAATAAAAATACAGAACAATGTTGATTGTAAACATCAACATTATTTTGAGGGACAATAACAACAATGACAACATAAAACATTACTACTTTAGCAGCCTGATATCAGAGGTATTAGTGTGAGTCAACATCCCCATACATACATAATTCCTTAAGCAGCCTGATATCTTCACGCATTTCCTTCAACACATCTTCCACAGTGCCTTAGCCGCACAACATTGGGATGGTCCATCTTCATTCGGCTGTTTGACTCCTCAGCAACTTCATTCTTTAACTCCAGCAGCTCTTCTTCAATAGCATCAAAACAGCGTTGGCGACTGTGAGGATATAAGATAATGATCCTCATGTCAAAACTCGAATTTCTCACCTCGATACATAATTCCATAAGAAGTTACGATTATAAACTACATTTCTCACCTCGATACATAATTCCTAAAGAAGTTTTATATCTTCATGCATTTTCTTCATCTAATCTTCCACATTCATTCGGCTGCTGGCCTCCTAAGCAACTTTCTTCTTTAACTCCTCCAGCTCTTCTTTAATAGCATCAAAACACCGATGCCGAATGTGTAACCCATCATCCTGAAGGATAGAATATAGCATCATCATGTTTTAACTCAAAATATTGAATTTATTTGCGAGTATGAACTTCATTACTCACCTCATACTCTATGCATTCGTAGTACCTCATCTCTTTGTCGTCGGTTGCCAATGTAATAGGACCACCGCACACACAGGTTTTGGGTATGCGATGGTTAGCAAAGAGAACCATCTCACGCCGATCATAATCCTTTTTACATTGCTTCACATCTGCATAGTAAGGATCCGTCATCTGCTGAAAATATTGGATTAGTGTATTTTGGGGAAAGCAGAACTATTTGCTGTGAATACAAAACATCTCATTTCAATCTTCTTATATAGGGAAACCACCCTGACTTTTTCATTCCCTAACGGCAATATTTTTTGTCAATTAAATCTCTCCTAACGGCTACTTTTTTGCATCTCAGTTCCGAGACTATGTTTATTCTATCCTAACGGTTATATTGGTGTTTGAATCCCAACAAAGGGGTCATCATTAAAATTCAAAAGGAAACAAAATATTTAATTAATATTATCTCCATACATTTAAGATTTAATGAGGTTTGGTGGTTGAAATAAATGAATGTTCTTTGGTTGGTGACGAATCAATGTTTGGGGGTTGGAGTGTCAGATTGAACATTTAAACTCACATCTACACTACGAAGCGTGTTTAAAACCGGTCCTTCCTTCGCAATCTTCACCGTAAATTTTTAGAATGACGGATCCAAGATACAGCGATGATAAAAGAGTGAAGAGGTATATCGACATGCTTTACGCCGTTGCCGGCTCTGGCTATGGAATTCCGGGTCGCTGTCCATGCGGTGGCCAGATTTTCATACAGATCTGTAACGCACAAGCAGACATTGGAAAGAAATACTTCATTTGCAAAGACTTTGAGGTTACAAACATATAACATATTTTCTATCAGTTTCAGAAATTTTATTATTTCAGTCTAATTTGCAGGGTGACGGCTTGCACAGAAAGAAAGAATGGGATGAGGCTATTGCAGAGGAAACCGAGATGCTAAAGAAGAAAGTTGAAGGCCACGAACGCAGAATTCGAAGCTTAAATTCGATGGAAAATCGTATTAAAATACAAGAAGAAGACGAGAAGAATAACGTTGCTAAGATTGACGAGATTAAGTATTTTCTTAAAAACTTACCCCAATGATTTCTACTAGCTGTAACATGTGATGTACGGTTTAAATGTTTAAGTGTACGGCTACAAGCCTTTTCTACGATGGGTGTACGGTTATCCTTTAAATAAAATGTTTCTTCTAATATATCGACATTTCTGAAAGAGTAAAACATTTTGCCTTTTAGTTGACAGTAAAAAGTTGGTAAATGGAGATGATATGCAGCTTATTAATGTAAGTGTATGTATATGAACTATGCAATGAATTATTATTACAATGCTAATTATATACAAGATAGTCAATACGAACTTGTGTTTCAATATGTAAAATAGATTACCTAACGAGTGGGTCATGTATAATAGATTACGTTCTTCTAAAATATATTCCGTTCTTGCAAAATAGATTACGTTCTTGTAAAATAGATTACGTTCTTCCACACTTTATTTTACAATGTAGAAAAGTTCTTCCACACTTTTGACAAAACGTAGATATTAAGTTCAGACAAATAATAAAAACAAGCCTTCAATAATTATATACGCGGGAAATGTTGTCGAAAGTAGATAGGTAGAGTCAAGTTACTTCTACTTCATATGGCCTCGTTTGCAACCCGATAATTGCCAACTAACTCCTCGTAGCAGTCCATTGCATACTGCTCACGAATTTTATCCACAACTTTGTCTGTTTTCAAACTCACCTCTTCTTTCCCATAACCATTAGAATGCATCTCCATAAACTTAGCAGCACAAGGCGCACAATCACCACCCCTCTTGTTGTGATAGATGCCTTCAACCCGATTCCACGAGTAAAAGCGCACTCCTTCACTGATTTGGTACACTGTATACCCGATATAATGCTCAAGTATGTATGGTATGGACTTCAGAATAGGAGTCATCTGTACATCAACATGTGCTTCAGTTGGATTCTCAGTGAACGAATCAAGGATGGTCACGTTAGAAGTCCGCAAGTTAATACAAAGACCAACCCAATGATTCGTCCCCCAATTCATTGGAGTGTACACCATGTCGACATTGCGGCCAAGTTCTAACTTAAAGTTTTTGCCCCTACTCTTTCCTGTAATATAAGCTGCTATGTTTGTGCCCCAATCAAAATCCAACTTATCCTCAGCTTCGTTGAAAGCGGGTCATTTCGAGGTAATGATCTTTGTAAAGTACATATCGAACATTACTATCCGGTCTTTCTGCAGAAAACTCCCACGACGCCTCCACAACATTTGCATTATCACATGCATGTGCTGTGTTACATTATTAGCAGCAAAAAATAATGAGACTTACATAAATTGTGCGAAGTTTGAAAAAATATTTGTACCTCGTCCGGCAGCCATTTCCCGGGTGTAGCTGTGTCAAGGAAGAAAGAATTCTTGACTATGTGAGAGGTCTTGATTTCGAACTGCCTGCAAAATTAAAACAGCGGGAAGGCTATTTTGAATCAGCCTGAACAAGATGTCTATATGTTTGTAACAGTAAATTACATCGCAAACTTACTGCAAGAGGTTTTCACTGAGAATATCGCTAAACTTCTTAAAAATAGCACGACTTGTCTTGGGTAGGGGCCTATACTCAGTCTTCTTCTCGCTCATGAACAACCCTTTCAACCTTGCATTTGGGGTGTACACTCAACGAATTTTCTGTGATTTTTTTCGTAGACGTTCACCACCACTCTCGACTGAATTGTCGTCCTCATCCGTGTCAGAACCAGGCAAGGTTTCTACAGCAACATGGTGTTTCTCTTGCAATGGGGTATGAATGGAGATTTTTTCTTGACAACTTTCATAGTTCTCCTCCTCCTCAACCGGGGATCTTTCGTTTCCAACGGCCATTGAATTACGTGTTGCGCCCTCTGTAACAGCTGCTGACTGAGTTTTTGAGCACTTACGTCTCTGGAAAGAGTTTCCACATCAGCTGCAGTTCGGGGGATCGTAAATGTGGGCCAGAGACCGGATACGCAGCTGACGGTGGAGTCTCACTGGCAGGTGCTATTTTGCCCCAGTTGTAGGCATGAGGGTTTGTTTCTTCCCACGTGACTGTCACATGTTTTTCATCGCGGTAGCGCTTGGTTGGAGTCAAATCAATTATACAGGGGGGTTGATCTATAACACTCTGCAAGAAGCGTGAACATAGAAATATATCAACAAAATATTGAAACGCTGATATGCTACCAAAGTAGAAAGTAACTATAAACTACCAAAGTAGAAACTAACTATAAAGAGGTTGAATCACCTTGGTTGGTGACACATAGAACTGTGGACGAACAAATATAAGAGGTTTATTAACAGTGACCGTTGTGACGGGGTTTTCTGAATTTGATTCATCCGGTGCAGCATATGGTGTACGTGTTTCCTGTATGAAAACCGTACACCCCCTTTCAGAAATGTACACTAAACTTACAACAACATTTGGAGAAACCAATACTCTCTCACTTAACCTGATAGTTCACATGTTCATCGAAAGGTGGAGTACGGTCATGGGCACAGTCGTTATCGTCTCGAGACTCCTTGTTGAAGTACGGAGGGGTGTGTCCTATATTTCCCTCAGAATTCTCTTGGGGTCAAAACACAGAACAAATAAGAATATGTAAATTTTGGGTGTGGCTTAGTTGGGTGTACCTGTAAGCGGTCTGCAAGCGTCGTGGATAGGAATGTATTTTCGTTACCTGCTTAGTAACAGTTGAATTTGTTCTTCTTGACTTGCGAGGTGGCCGCCGCACTTGGCTAACATCAGTTTTCGGAGAATCATCATCCGCCTTCCTTTTCCGTGTGTTGTGGACGTTAGGTGGGGACACACCTAAGTGAGAGCATATATTTCTCTCCATAGTTTATAAGCGCTCGTAGATCCCTCTGGCCATGTTTTGAAGCTGCTCTGAAAGCCACAGTTTCAAATCTTTGTCTGGAGAACTTCCTGCTTGATGAGGGACCTCGGGGTCGTTATGTTCGGATGATTTTACGTCTTCAACAACAACAGCCGCAGGTTTACGCGGACGTAAATTACGCTGGATGATGGGTACAACTTCAGGTTTGTCTTCCGGTGTAAGAAGGGTATTTTCGGGTTGTTTCCCTCGACCACGAAAAGACTTGTCTTCACCTCTGAAATCTTTAGTAGTAAATGTATGGCCAGAGCTAAGGCGGTGTACCAAACGATTTACTTGCAAGTCTTCGACCTCGTCCACCCACATGTGGCGCTCCGCTTCTGGGATGAGGCTGAAGTGTACGGTAACCTAGGAAGCGAGATAGAACAAATCAATGAATAAATGTTACAAATGGCAGAAACGTTGGCAAAAATATGAGAGAGAAGTAGCTTACATCTGGTTCTGTTTCGACAGCGAGAATGTCTTTTGTGTTGAGGATAATCACAGTGGTCGCACAAGCCGAAGGGTCCTCCAAAAAAGTTGATGTGTTGGGTGCATCAGGAATTCTAGCCAAGAGCTGAGGCACGGCTTCGAAAGCAAGCAACTGGAGAGCTAGGGGAAAGCCATAGCACGCGGTTGTCTATTGAGATAACCGGATCCGCAGTTCGTGCAGCGGGTCAGGGATTTCTTTACTGACAGGGGGAGGCAAAAAATGAGACATGGTGTATAGAAGCGATAGTCGACCCCATGGATAGTTCAAGAAGGATGGTACGCAGTGAGCATTTCGACATACTTGGGGGTGAGCTTCAGGTTTTTGTTAGTACAACAAAGAACCCCGTCCACCAACACTATCAAAGCCAAAGGAAGTCGTTTCCAACTCGCAAGAAATGGATTGCGTAGCATCTCAAGAACCTTAGCTACGGTTATATCACCCACCATTGTATCAAAAAGTTTATGCCACATAACACTACCTGCAGCCTCCTCAGAGTCTGAATCTTCAACATCGAATGTACCACAGTTCAAGCCAGTTATCGAGTGAAACTCATCCAGGGATAAACGAAGAGGATGAGTACCGAAGGTGTACCAAAGTTCGTATTTTCGTGCCGTAATAAGCTGGCGGCAGAGGAGGCTTCCAATCAGCTTAGTTGAATTGTGGCAACAAGCAGCAGGTAGGTGAAACAATCTGCCAAACTGAGAGCGGAGTAAAACATCCATGTCCGCCGAACCTGCCAGAGCAGACGCAACAGCACCAATGACATTGACCTTGGAGTATATGTTAAGCCGCAAAGCAGTTGGGAAAAAGCCCGGAGCAAACAGTCTCGTAGGCAATTGCATAGATGAATCGTCATCTACGGCATTGACCGGTGGAGATGTCGGGGCCGTGGAGTCCATGGAGGAGGCCCTTTTATCTTCGTCAGAGTCTGAAACTACAAAAGGAGATGATTGGTCATTTAAACATAAAAAAATTGTGATAGCTTGTTTACAGGGATCTAAAACTAACATCGACCCTAAATAAACTCTGCATTCCAGTGGTAACATGCAGAGTTTGATGAGAGGACAGAGTCCAGTTCTGAAAAGGAGAAACAAATAAAACCTTTCGCAGTACCTGGGTATCTGTTCGCCTTCCGCGGTCGGGCCTGCTCGCGGGGTGTGGGTGTGGATCTTCGACGGCGACGAGCGGAACTCCCTGCAGCGTTCGTCTGGGAAACCATTGCAATCAAAATCAAAGCCGATGCTGAGCTGCTGCAGTGAATCGGAGCTCAAGGCTGGTAAAGTCGTCACGAGAGCTCGGAAGGAGACAAGACTTTTCGACTTTTAGGTTTAGCAGAATAATTCGATGGAGAGAGAGAAAGAGAGAGAAGAAGAAAGCTTTTTAATTACCGCGGTGGTTTGCGGGTGAGAAGTAACTCGGCGTGTCTGTCTTGGGAATCGCGACAGTCTCTCTCACGTGAAAAGGCTTCAGTGGCAAGCCCGCAATTTATGAGACAGATGAGAGTTTGATACGTCTTTGCTGGACGAGTTGTATAGGGTCAAAAATGAACGTGACCCAAAGTGAAAATAATAACTTAAGCGGACCTAAAGCCCAAAATAAAAACTTCCTTGCGACCCACTTTGCCAATATTTTCCCTGTAGAGACATAGACATTGACGGTAATCATAATCATATCCAACTGCACGCATTACACCTACCCTAATTCCATACACTGCATACAACACAAACTGTTACTCTAAATCCGCCTGACATGTACATATTAGACCATCTCCACTGTATTTCTCTATTTTTTTTTCTATAATATAAGAACTCTGTAATAGATGTGAGTTTGTCTAGAATATATTCCTCTATTGTTTCGTCTAAAAAAAGATTTTTAAATGTTATTTTTTTAATTTTATAATTAACACCCTTAAACTTATAAATGTTGAAAATTAACTTATTCATTACATTTTTTGGAAATTTTTCATAAAAGAGTAATATTATTTAATTTAAACATTTTATTACAAAAACATTAAAAAAAATAATAAAACAAAGTAGACATTATCTAACCATCATTATTATTATATTTTTCTCATTATGAAATGAGAAATGAGCTTTTTTATCTTTGATATTTTTGAATTGACTTAAAAACTCTTGGAATCGGTTATCTTCATCATCTAATATTTGAAACAACCAGCAATAAAATCAACAAGTTTCATGTCCATCCATTTTGTTTGGACAATACTCTAACGATCTTTGTATATCCGGAAGTAATTTACCATAATATTAAGTTGTTTTAATATGTTATATTAATTAATATTTAGGTTCAACTTAAATATGTTATCAATATGTAAAATCTATGTGGACCTTTTAATAATTAAATTATAATTAAAAAAATTAGTTTTAAATATAAAATCTAAGTATTATTTGTTAAAAAAATTGACTTTCAACTAAAATAATAATATTATTTACTTTATTTATAACTGTAATAATTAATAATATTATGTAAAATAATAATAATTGGGTTTTATATGTAAAAATAATGTATTTCTACAGAAACAAGTATTTTTAGTTATAATCACAAAAAGTTAAAGGACTACTGTGTAAATAAAAAGTTATGTCTCTATTATAGAGAAATGCTATTTTTATTCTTAAATATAGAAAAAAAAATAGCAATTTCTATTTTAAGAGAATAAATAGAAGGGATATAAAGTAGATTTTACTCTATTATAGTATATAGGCAGAGAGAGGGAAACAACTAACGGGAATGAAGGTGGCTAGAACTTGCCCATCGATATCACATTTGCTTTTTGCGGATGATAGTCTCTTCTTTTGTAAAGCTCAAAATGAAGAGTGTCAAACTATTCTTAGGATTTTAAAGGAATAAGAGGCAGTTTCAGGGCAGCTAATAAATTTTGATAAGTCTTCGATTTAATTTGGACATAAGATCGAGGAACCCGTCAGACAGGATTTAAGAGACATTTTGGGCATTCAGAATCATGGAGGAATGGGATCCTACCTTGGTTTACCAGAAAACTTGGAGGGATCAAAGATCCAAGTTTTTAGCTTTGTCCAAGATCGTTTAGATAAAAGAGATAATGGATGGACTTTCAAGTTTTTTACAAAAGGCGGAAAGGAAGTGATCATTAAATCAGTGATTACGGCATTACCAAATCATACAATGTCATGCTATCGTTTACCTAAGGCAACAGTGAAAAAATTGACGAGCGCGGTATCACAATTCTGGTGGAGTCCAGGGGGAAGTACAAGAGGCATGCACTAGAAATCATGGGACAAAGTATGTGTAGCTAAGGATGAAGGAGGTTTGGGGTTTAAAGACATCATTGATTTCAACACAGCGATGCTTGGTAAACAATTATGGCGTCTGATAGAGAGGCCAAACACTTTATTCTCTCGCGTCTTCAAAGGTTGGTATTTCAGAAATGCTTCACCTTTGGAACCGATTCGTTCATACTCTTCGTCATATGGCTGGCGGAGTATTGTTCCTGCTAGATCTCTGGTAAGCAAATGACTAATCAAACTGGTGGGATCAGGTTCTTCTATTTCTGTATGGAATGACCCATGGCTCCCAACCACTCGCCCGAGACCAGCTAATAAAAACCAACACAATTTATATTCGGACCTTACAGTGGAGTCTCTCATTGACTCTACCTCGCACACTTGGAATTCACAGGCAATTTGGACTTTGGTAGATCCACAGGATGCGAAACTTATAGAAAGTATACCACTGAGCAGGACTCAGGGGATCGATAAGGATGGATGACACTTCACAAAAAATGGAAAATATATGGTCAAATCAGGATATAAGGTAGAACGGATCTATCCAGATAGGAAGATGCCACCATTATTAATTGGTCCCACAGTAGATGTCATGAAGGCTTACTGCTGGAAAATACGTTGCCCACCAAAGTTAAAACATTTCCTATGGCAATTAATGACATGATGTATAGCAGTGAAGAAGAATTTACATGCAAGGAGAATACAAGGGGATATTTGTTGTGGAAGATGTGGAGCCCAGGAGGAATCCATGAACCATGTGTTCTTTGAATGTCCTCCAGCAATTCAGGTTTGAGCTCTTTCGAAGATACCATCAAATCCAGCTATCTTTCCGACAAGTGCTCTCTTCACAAACATAGATCATCTGTTCTGGAGAGTTGTTCTGCAGATGGAAGATCATCAGTTTGCATGTATACTATGGTATATCTGGAAAGCTAGGAATAATAAAGTTTTCAGTAATCTGGATATTGATCCTTTGGATACGCTTAAATTGGCAGAAACTGAATCAACATTGTGGGCTGAGGCACATATATTAAATGAGCAGAAGACTATACCACCAATAGTAGCTACGATCCTGCCGTCAATTCCAGGAAGATGGTGTTTTGCGGATGGTTCATGGAAAGAGGGTGATACCTTTTCAGGACAAGGTTGGTATAGCACTTTAGAAGGATTTGATGGATTGTTGGGGGCGAGGAATGTTAGGGCTAGTCTCTCTCCCCTTCATGCAGAGATGGAAGCGCTACTCTGGGCAATGGTATGCATGAGGAATTTGCGTCAATCTCAGGTTACGTTTGCAACGGATTGTTCTCAATTGGTGAAGATGGTTTGAACCAGAAGAATGACCAGTTTTTGCAAATTATTTGGAAGATGTCAAGATCCTGAAAGAGAGTTTCACCCGATCAGAGATTATCTATGTACCACGAACGCAAAATACAAAGGCGGATAGACTAGCACGCAGTGTTAGGAAGCAGTCGTCTTTCGTCGTTTACATGAATGCAAGATCACCCAGTTTGGTTTACAGAATCAGTATGAGTCTGTAAAAATCGATGACAAAAAAAAAATAGTATATAGAATCAAATATAGAGGTGAGTTGGAGATGTTATTACGAGCCAAAGTTATCTTTTCATCAGATTTAAAAGTCAAAATCATCAAATTTCAAAGTTTTTTAAAATATTTTGAGTATTATTTGAAAATCTTTAGCTCTAGTTCGATTTGTTAGGCTTTTCAAACCCATGTTGAAGTGTTAATGTCTGGATACATTTATTTTTGAACATCTTTCCAAAGAGTTTTATACTAATTAGGATAAGATACAGCTTCATATACTAAATAATATTTGTCTTAATTAGTTCTTGATATGAGAATGTGATTAATATCCTAACATTTTTTGAAACAATGTTTTTTTATGAGATCTGATCGAATATATACATCTCGTATATGTTGATTATAAACCAATGTCATAATGTGAACTGAATGCAAGATTCCACTTATGCAAGATTCATTTTAGGCAGAAAATCCTCTTTGACTAATTAAGTAAATTGCAAGTCTTACGAACATGAAGTCAACAGAAGAAGAGCCTTTTAAATTTTAAATCTTGTTGGTTCGAAACAATTTATTAAAAATAATAATGTGTTCGTTAAATTTTTTTAAAAGAGAGAAAAGAACAAATGCGTGAACTAATAATGGAGGTTTTACCTTTTTTTAATCATATTATCATTATTTTATAATTAAAAAAGGTATGTTGGGCCTTTGACAATTTAAAAAAAAAAAAAGAATCCACAGAATAGGAGGCCTCATCTCTCTCGCACACTCTCACTCTCTCTCATTCGCCAGATCACAGAAAATCTCTCATTCGTCAGATCTCCGAGTTCTTATCTTGTAAGTAATCTCACACTCTTCGTTTCGATTCAGCGATCCATTCACCTGTTTTGAGCTATGTTTTCTTTATGAACAGTAACATGTTTCGGATTAAAACTGAAAGTGAAAGATTAAGACTTCTCACAATTATAACAAATGTTTAAAGAAAAAACTCTAAATTTGTCATTGTTTATTATTGCTGGTCAGTACTTTTCACAGTGTGGGGTTTGATTGCTTAAAGACGGAAGCTTTCCTCTAAGATTTGAGATTAGTATATTTGTTTTGGAGAATATTGCAAAGAAACAAAATGGGAACAATGCACCGAAGGTATGTTGTTTTGATTTTAGTGGAATAAAAAAAAAAAAAGGAGTTATTTAGCTTGAAGAATTTACTTAAGTGGATTAGTAGCTCTGTTGTTGCAGTGGTTTAGCTCCTCGAAGAACAAACGAAAACGCAAAAGTTATTATCACAACAATACTGGGAATCGTCTTTGGCACTTTTATTGGCATCTCATTACCTTCTCTTTCTTTCAAGGTAATACT
Organism: Brassica oleracea var. oleracea; assembly: GCF_000695525.1. Lineage (NCBI taxonomy): Eukaryota > Viridiplantae > Streptophyta > Magnoliopsida > Brassicales > Brassicaceae > Brassica > Brassica oleracea. The sequence continues at coordinate 15,223,338 of NC_027751.1, read as the reverse complement.
GAGAAGCTTTGTAGATTCTTCTTCTTCTTCTTCTTCTTCTTTTTAACCTCGTTTTATGCAGATTAACTTACCTTCGGCTCTTATATCATCTCTTGATGTCGCCTTGTCTGATGGCAAACTGTTATCAGCTCGTGACGACAAATCTCCTGAACATTTCGGTTCTAGAAAATTTCCTCAGGTATTATATTGAGTATCCTGTTTTAACATGTGAGGCTGAAGATAAAAATCATTTTCTTTATTTGATTAGGGAAACGAGTAGATTTGTTACTTTAGCTTCAGTTTTGCTTCATTTTTGGATGAAGTTTATCGTTGTATGGTATGTGTGATTTGCAGATATATGTTCCCACCAACCCGCGTGGTGCAGAACTACTACCTCCAGGGATTGTTGTTGCTAAAACTGATCTCTACTTGCGCAGATTATGGGGTGAACCTAATGAAGTATGCACACCTTTCTTTCTTTTTTTTTTAGAAAATTGGAAGCATTATTATATTACTTGATGATTGGAGTTTTTAATTAGTGAAACAATAACCTTGGCAGGATTTGAAGAAGAAGCCAAAATATCTTGTGACATTTACTGTTGGGTTTGAGCAGAGGAACCATATTAATTCAGTTGTTAAGAAGGTTCTGCAAATACCCATATTAATATCTTTTTATTTTTCTTTGGTTCGTTCACTCACTTGAATCTGACTTCTTCTTGTCAGTTTTCTGAAGATTTCCAGATTTTGCTTTTCCACTATGATGGCCGGACAACGGAGTGGGACCAGTTTGAGTGGTCGAAGAGTGCGATTCATATTAGTACAAGAAAGCAAACAAAATGGTTTAGTCATCTCTGCTAGTTTTAAACAATGTGCGTTCATCAGAAAAAAAAATTGTAATGTTTTCTTGACTGGTTTTGGCAGGTGGTATGCGAAGAGGTTCTTGCATCCTGATGTTGTTTCGGCTTACGAGTACATTTTCATATGGGATGAAGATCTTGGTGTGGAGCACTTCAATGCTGATAAGTAAGTTACCTTACCTCTCTGGAGTAGTACAGAGTCATTTTTTTACGTTTTTTGTAATGGGATTTTATTGAAACTTTCAGGTATATTCAGTTAGTTAAGAAGCATGGTTTAGAGATTTCTCAGCCAGGTCTAGAGCCCAACAATGGACTTACATGGGAAATGACAAAGAGGCGAGGTGACCGAGAGGTTCACAAGTAAGATCATCCCTCTCTTTCTTTAAACCATACTTTGCCTCTCTTTTTAATGTTCTGGATTAAGAATATGTTGTGTTTACTGGTGAAACAGAGATACTAAAGAGAAAGCAGGATGGTGTAGTGACCCACATTTACCTCCTTGCGCTGCGTAAATCTCTCTTTTAACTTCTCTTGCCCCCACTCTTCAGTGTTGTCATTGTCAGTACTGAGATTTTTTTGTCCTTCCCACAGGTTTGTAGAAATAATGGCGCCTGTGTTTTCTCGAGAAGCATGGCGATGTGTGTGGCATATGATTCAGGTTTGTGTTCAGCTCAGCTCTTTTGTCCGAGTATTTGTGAACGATAAGTCTAGTCTCACTTTTGAAGTTGAGGATTTGAAAAATGTTTTTGTTGAAGAATGATCTGGTTCATGGATGGGGTCTAGACTTTGCTCTCAGAAGATGCGTTGAAGTGAGTACTTTTTGTCCCTCTGCTTTCCCTAGTTAGTTTCTTTATAAAGTATACCATATTCTTTGGGCTGATGATTGAAAGCTTTGTGTTTTGTGCAGCCTGCTCATGAAAAGATTGGCGTTGTAGATTCGCAATGGATTATTCATAAAGTGATACCTTCGCTTGGAAGTCAAGGTAAGTCAGAGAATGGGAAAGCCCCATGGCAAGGAGTGAGAGAGAGATGCAAAAAGGAGTGGACTATGTTTCAGAACCGATTAGCAGATGCTGATAAAGAGTACCTTGGGAGGATGGTCAAAGGATAGATTATAGATTTTTATATTATGTTATTATATAGAAAAGAAAAAACACTTCCTATGTATATCAAACATGTAAAATCCCTTTTTATTGATATATTTGTGTGAGATTTATATGTTTGTATTGAACGTCATGTTTTATGTTCTATTTGATTTTTTATAAGTCTACCATGAAGCGATTAAATCGGACCGAGATATCAAATTCTGGTTTGAAAATTAGTTTGAACTTTGTTTTCTAAGTTAGAAATGTATTTGGAAACTATTGAAACTAAACTCAAACACTAGTTAACTATCAAAATTTGATTGCGTCACAATGTAGATTTCTTTCTTTTGATTCTGTACAAGGCCCCAATAAGAATATTCTTGGTTTGGACTTTGGAGTGAGTGTGAAGCTTTACACCAAATCAAATATTCGATTTTATTTATATTTTCTAATGTTTCACAACATGTTCTCCAAAAGAAATGTCTGAGAATTTCAGTTTCACCTTCCTTTTAGCTTTTAGTTCAAGTCAATTGGTTTTGTCCATCGAAAATCATAATGTCACCCTTTAATATTTCACCGGCTTTTAATTTTCATTGTTTTTGTATGGTTAGAAGTTTGCTTTCATATCATTAGGAGTAGCCTCTTATGAGGAAGAAGAGCACATATTAAGCAACATCATAATAGTTTCCTCATGTATCTTGTGTAATATGAAAAGACATAATTAAGAAAATATTATAAATTAGGAAGAACAGAAGGCACTGACTGACCTACTTGATGTTTGGTGTTAGGCACCAAACATTTTTAGACTAACAAAGCATAAAAACCTCATAAATCTCTTTTGCCTTTCATTCCTCACCACATTCCACAATCATTCTCTTTCTCTCATCAACATATAAGTTTCTATTCCTCTCTCCTCGTTGACATATTTTGAAGGGCTGCGAAGAGAGAGAAGAGAGGGAAAAAATGGGAGAGATGAAGAGTATGCAAATGGGTGTGATTGGAGCATTGTTTCTATCGGTTGCATCTTCTGTCTCCATTGTCATTTGCAACAAAGCTTTGATGACCAATCTTGGATTCCCTTTTGGTATTATTCCTTTACTCTCTTTTGTTACTTTTTCTATAGATGATCTACTGAATCATTCAATCAATGTGACCACCACATGTTATAAATTTAATATATTTTGATCAAACCGATTGTTCAGATTGTGATGTATAATGTATTGACTGGTTTTTGATACATGGTTTTGTTGCAGCAACAACACTAACAAGTTGGCATTTGATGGTAACATATTGCACACTTCATGTGGCATATAGACTGAACTTCTTTGAGAATAAACCAATAGACACGAAAACTGTTGTTCTCTTCGGCCTCCTCAATGGCATCTCCATTGGTCTTCTCAATCTCAGCCTTGGCTTCAATTCCATCGGCTTCTATCAAGTATATATAAATATGTTCGATATATTTTTGATTTTTTTTCATGTAACCATTTATATGATTGACCAATTTTGATGTTTATGCTTGAATAATACCAGATGACCAAACTTGCTATCATACCATTTACTGTTCTATTAGAAACTCTCTTCCTCAACAAGAAGTTTAGGTGAACCTTCGCTTGTTCTCTAATTATTTCTATTATTATTTACATATACTCAAAAACAGTGTTTAATTTTGCAGCCAAAAGATAAAATTCTCTTTATTTTTGTTGCTGGTTGGTGTTGGAATAGCATCAATAACAGATCTTCAGCTCAACTTTGTTGGTTCTGTTCTGTCTCTCCTTGCCATCGCAACAACTTGCGTCGGCCAAATTGTATGCTTCAGTTCATATCGTATAAAATCAATATAATAAATGATTTATAATATTAATGTATAATTGAATGTTTTGGTGAAAGCTAACAAACACAATCCAGAAGAAACTGAACGTGACTTCAACACAACTCCTTTACCAATCAGCCCCGTTTCAAGCCGCTATACTCTTCGTCTCTGGCCCCTTTGTCGACAAATACCTCACTAGCCTCAATGTCTTCTCCTTCCAGTACTCTCCTATCGTCGTGGTACTTTCACATCAATATATTCATTGTGAATTAGTTTTTAACGTAGAACTAGATTAAGAAACTTGACCGTGATGAATCATATTGTATATACATGTAGGGGTTCATAACGTTGTCTTGTTTGATAGCGGTTTCGGTTAACTTCAGCACGTTTTTAGTTATTGGAAAGACTTCTCCGGTGACGTACCAAGTCTTGGGGCATCTGAAAACGTGTTTGGTGCTCGCGTTTGGTTACACTCTCCTCCATGATCCTTTTACTCCTCGTAACATCGCAGGAATCCTCATCGCTGTCCTTGGCATGCTTCTCTACTCCTACTTCTGCTCTGTTGCTTCTAAATCCAAACAAGGCTCCTCCGAATCCGCTTTTATTGTACATATCACACCAACTACAATAAAAACACATAAGTCTTGAAAATTTCTATGTACTTGTGAATTAATTGGCTTTCTTTCTTTTTAATAGGGGAAAGACAGGGATACGACGCCGCTTTTGAGCCAAGAAAAAGAGAATCATGAAGCCAAGAAACTAGACAAGCATTCTGCAGTGTGATTGATTACAAAATATAATTAAAAAAATACAGTAACTCTTTCTTTCTGTTTTTGCTTGTATACTTCTGTATTTTTTTCAATTCATTGATAAAGTTTTTTGTTATTGAGAAAAATTGATGCAGACAATGGCCTTTTATATATTCACAGCCACATCCTTCACTTATGTTCGTATGCACACATGTATGAGTATTAATATAATTCTTAGATTGATGTTTAAATTGATATGATTCTTCATGATCAGATTCATGATCTTATGTTAACATATCATATATATGTATGAAATCAACCATTCACGCATGTTCATATGTAGTATTCAGACGCTCATATAAAATTGTGAAAATGTTATAGAGGAGTAATATTATCGAATTATAATGACATTAAGAACATTAATCTAACTGTTTGACATTATTCTTAAATAAAATAAATTCAAGATAATATTGACGATATTTTAGTTTGCAGCACCACCATCACTCTCGTATGATGAGTATTCAAGTGTGATAAAGAACCTGCATTTAAAGTTATTAGTACAATAAATTAAATAATATTTTCTTAATATATGCTTAAATAAATAGTATATAACATAACTTGGTCGTGGTTCATTAACTTCGTGTACATAAAGGTTCCATGGTACATGTTATACTAGGGAGTAGGGGCATAGTGAAAGGTCCCGACCCGGTTTTCTTTACCGCCGGTTCGTCCTCAGTTCGCTTGCCCCGACCTAAACTGGCCCTTTACGAAATATTCTCTTTACTTACGATTTTTAACCAGTTTTCTTCTAATAGGTTCAGTTCAGTACACAGGGTTCGATAAGTCTAATCCAGCAACTTAGCAGTCTACTAGTAATCATAGCATAATAAACATGTACCTTACTGCCTCGGTGCTTTGTTATCTGATAATCCATCCATACACTCCTTCCTTGCTGTCTTCCAGCTTCTCATCCGTCTTATCCAGCCAGCTCGATCAGATACTTAACCGAATCCCCTTGTTCCTTAGTCACTCAGCCAACCATCCCCACGTGATCCAAGTAAACAAAGAGAGACGGCTTGGTTTCCAACCAGTCATCCAGAACAGACAGTACGCTAGTCATGCTTAGTGTCCCAAAACCAGTCTCTGATCACACCTGGATCAGTTAGTACACAGTCGGCTCCACAGCCCTCGATCCAGTCAGTTCTCCCCACGGCCATCCTGCTTCTCAGTCATTTCGGTATCAGTAACATGCATCCAAAACCTTGTACATACGCACGGCTCTACAGCCATCTTTCTGCCTTCTCCAGCATACAAACAGATCCAGCCCACTGATATGCGATCGTCAGTACATCGCTCATCGGCTACAGACTCCACCACGGTACCTTCAGTGCTCGATCTCAATCCCATCAGTCCAGTATCCTTCGAACTCAGATTTCCTCGGTCACGTACCCGTCAGAACCAGACTCCATACGCATTAAACTCACATGAACGTCTGTAACCGCCAGTCCATACGTTTTCGATTAACCATAGACCAAGTCCATATTTGCTTCCTCTGGCCTGCGTTCGGTCCCCCATCGAGTATAACCGTCGACTTCTCAGACTCGATCTGATCCCACAACGAACCAGAACTCCTCGTAGACGGACAGAAAGACTCGCGGCCACCATCACAGACTCGGATCGGCCATCCGGCCATTTTTCTCTGTCCACACCGATCAAGTTCTCCTCTCCCTCCCGGTTTCTCTCTGTCTTTCTCTGTATCCCAGTCGCGATCTGATCGTGATCTGTTCAGATGGAGTCGCAGTGAAACAGACAGACCCATGGCTGCTAACTGAAATTTTGATCAGCCTTCCGGCCATCTCTCTCTCTTTCTGATCAGAATCACCCTCTCCCTCGGTTCTTTTCTCTCTATTTTCTCTCCAGAACCGTGTCCAGCAGCCCCCCCCCCCTTCTTTCTGGATTTCATTAAAAGGAGTTTGGGCGGTTACTTCTCGGCCTTAACCGTCTCCCTAACCATCCCAAAACTGCTTCCGCGCCCATTTTAATTCATAAACTGCCTTCGAGCAGTTTCTTTCTCGGTTCCGTAACTACCTTAGCAGTTCCCGAACCCATAAACCGTCCCAGTCAGTTCAGATAATCCAGAACCGTACTTAAACAATTCCCAAGTGCTATGCTAACCGCTCTAGCAACTGTTCCGGAACTGCTTAGTAACCGCCTCAGATAACCACCCTGTAACCGCCAGATTAACTGTTCCCGCCATCAACCTGGCCTTTCAGTACACACTTAGCTCAGTATCCATTCCCATCAGAACGTACATCAGTCCGTCCATACAAGGACTAACTGATATCGGCTGACAAGTCCAACTGCCTTACTGAATCCGTCCAGCTTAGTCTGACAAGCTCAACTGCTATGTTCGGACAGACAGTATCATCTTTATCTGACTAGAACTATCCAGATGACATGTCCAACATGTCTGTCCCGTTTGATCAGTCCGACCTTGGACTGATCCAGTTCAGACCGTGGGACGGGGATGCTACACATAGCCTCCACGCAAGCGCGGATCCGGGTACGTTATTGACAAGTAATGTGATGTTTAAGAAAAGGTGCAAAAAGTAAACATATTGACATGTAAAATTAGACAACCTGCCATGGTTCTCTATGGTGTTATCTTCGAATAGTAGTACTCTTATTGTCTTCATATGAGAAGACAAGTCAATGAACGGTAAAAGATGGTTCTCTTATTTGTTGGAATAGAATCAATGGGTAACACTTGAAGACTGCATTTCATTACATTTACTTCTCTCCGTCCACAGTGTGCAACAAATCTCTCTTGGAACAATAATAATTGGCATTTTTTTTATCAAACTATAACCAGCGTATGCTCCCTTGTGAACAAACCGGGCATGCTTCTCGAGATTCTTAGAAGAATGTTTCCATGTGTGTGTTTGAATGGAGTCATGCCAGTACCCTGCCATCTCAATATTCTCAATGTTTGCTAAAACACAATATTAGTAAAACAATACCATTACCCATACTTTATCTCTCATAATCTAAACATGTTTTATTTTGCATACTTAAAAGAAAAGCATAAAGATGTAAACATTTCTGTTACAAAACAAGAATTATTATAAAATATGTATATTGTGTTATTGTTTAGAGCCCCTCCAATGGGGAATTTACCCATTGGGGTTCTTCACAAAAGTAGTTGACTCCATAACTACATATATATATATATATAACATATACATACATACATATGTATTTTAAAAATGATAGACACCCATTGGAGGTGCTCTTACGTCCTTGGAACGACAAAATGCATAAATATTATTTAAACTCATAAACTATTATTATATTTTTCTATATATTATATCTAACACATTCACTACAAGAAAACAGCGATATTCTGACGGATATTCCGACGGAAAATGAAATCTTCGGAATATCCCGAGGAATTTCCGAGAAAATTCCGAGGAAACACAAAATTTGGTTTCCTCGGAAAAAACCGATGAATTTCGAGGAAATATTATAGCCGTTGGAGAGCCGTTGGGGGATTTTACAAAATTCCGAGGAAATTCCGACGAACTAGCCGTTGGCGTCGGAATTAACCATTGTACGAAGGTTGCAGAGATGGTCATTCAGCTTTATCATCTGCTACAAGATTGATGGGCATTAAAACAGATTATAATTTGGCTGAAGACTGTGTGGATGCGATTGCTGATTTTGTAAAAGGTATTTTACCCGAGGATAATGTAGCTCCTGGTTCATACTACGAGGTTTAGAAACTCGTAGCTGGTCTTGGTTTATCGTATCAGGTAATAGATGTATGCAGCGACAACTGCATGATTTATTAGAGGGCGGATGAACAACGTGTTACATGCAAATTTTGTGGAAAGCCTCGTTATAAAGATACAATTGGAAGAGTTCCAGTGCCATATAAAAGGATGTGGTATTTTCCTTTGACGGAAAGGTTGCAGAGGTTGTATCTGTCTGAACGCACAGCGCAACCAATGAGATGGCATGCGGAGCACTCAACAGATGGTGAGATCAGACATCCTTCAGATGCAAAAGCGTGGAAGCATTTCCAATCAAAGTATCCCGACTTTGCGTATGAGAGAAGAAATGTCTACCTTGGATTATGTACTGATGGTTTCAGTCCGTTTGGCAAGAGTGGAAGACAGTATTCTCTATGGCCCGTCATTCTTACACCATACAACCTCCCTCCAAACTTGTGCTTGCGACGAGAGTTTTTGTTTCTCTCGATTCTCGTTCCCGGACCAGAGCATCCTAAGAGATCACTTGATGTGTTTCTTCAGCCACTAATATATGAGTTGCAACAACTATGGGCTCAAGGTGCTGAAACATACGATGTTTCGTGTAAAGAAAACTTTCAAATGCTGGCAGTACTAATGTGGACAATAAGTGATTTTCCAGCATATGGTATGTTGTCTGGATGGACAACGCATGGAAGGCTATCATGTCCATATTTTCAAGATAACACTGATGCTTTCCAACTAAAGCACGGAAGGAAAACGTGTTGGTTTGACTGTCACAGGAGATTCCTACCACCTGATCATCCATATCGTAGGAGTAGGAATTTGTTTACGAAGAACAAGAGGGTGTTTGACAGTCCACCTCCGGAAATTTGTGGGAAAGATTTGAAGATACAACTAAGAGATTTTGGTGCAGAAAGGACGCCAGACGTCGGTGGACATGAGCGTTTTCCGGTAGATGCTGTTGGAGAACTACATAACTGGCACAAAAAAAGTATTTTCTGGGATCTGCCATACTGGGAGGATCATCTGCTAAGGCATAATTTAGATGTCATGCATATTGAGAAGAACTTTTTTGACAATCTCATGAACACGATCCTTAATGTTCAAGGTAAAACAAAGGATAATTTGAAGTCAAGACTGGATTTAGTCGATATATGTGCTCGTTCAGAACTTCATGTTGATGAGAATGGTAGGGCTCCTTTTCCCATATACCGACTTGATGCAGCGGGAAAAGATGCGTTCTTTGATTGGATTTCAAACGATGTGGAATTTCCAGACGGTTACGCATCAAATTTGCGTAACTGTATCGACAGAAAGGAAGGAAAGTTTACTGGCTTGAAAAGCCACTATTTCCATGTAATGATGCAGCGCCTCCTTCCGTTCGCCTTCAAGGAACTATTACCACGAAATGTTCATGAAGCAATTGCAGGGATAAGTGGTTTCTTCCGCGATTTATGCACGAGATGAGTGACTCTTGAAGGTATTGAAAATTTGAAGACTAACATAGCCGTGATTCAGTGCAACCTTGAGAAGATATTTCCTCCCTCATTTTTTGATGTTATGGAGCATCTTGTTATTCACCTGGCAAGAGAATTGGAACTTGGTGGTCCTGTGCAGTATAGATGGATGTATCTGTATGAGCGGTATATGTTCCATTTGAAGAAGATGGTGAAAAATTTAAGTAGGGTGGAAGGTTCTATAGTCGCACAGATGATCAATGAAGAAACTTCAAACTTTGCCGAGTACTACTTTCCAGCAGAAGTTCAGACCAAAAACAGAAGACCTGCTCGGCATGATGATAGAGGCGAACGGGCAACATATCATGTTACGGTTCCAAACATTTTCACAAACGTTGGACGACTTAGCGGAAGCCCAAAGGTCCGTCGACTTACTGAGCAGGAGCGCAGTCATTTGAAAACATATTTGCTCACCAACTACGAAGACGTTCTTCAATATGAGAGGTAAATAAATTATCTTACAAATTTTTATTTTAACAAGTTGAAATTTAAATCTTAATTAATTACATTATTGTCATCACATACAGGATTTTCATGGCAGAAAAGCGGTTCGAGTATAGATACGCCACAGAGGACGAACTAGAAGAAATGAAACAGAAAGAATTTACTGGATGGATGTTTACTTATGTGAGTGCTTTAAACAAATTAAAATATATTTTCTCACATATTTATACTAATTCACATTTATTGATATAACATATATATATGTGCTATTAATAGGTGTCTGCTGGTTTGGCCAGAGGTGAAACATTTGACGATTGGATACGTGAGATGGTCGTTGGACCAAACTTTGTTGTGAAGTCATATCCGAGATTTTGTACTCGAGGATATGCATTCACAACTCAGAAGAGGAGACGTTCGAGTACGACTTATGATGCTGGCGTTTGTTCTGCATCAGGAGATGATGTATACTTCGAACACATACTTGATTTCCAAAATCTCATGTATGTGTCCGTAGTATAAATCATCTCCTGATATAGAACAAACGCCAGCATCATAAGTCGTACTCGAACGTCTC
>NC_027751.1:15200233-15212345 GCF_000695525.1 Brassica oleracea var. oleracea | reverse complement strand
GTCCTCCGGGAGTGATGAGTGTTGCGGAGTTGGTTCAACAGCCCGGTCGTGACCATCTTCCGTATCTCAGTCTGTATCCACATGGACGGGGTCAAACATGGTGATTAAACATTTTTTTTCTTTAAATTTGGATTCATTATTAACTGTTTGTTATTTTTATTAGGTTCAACCGATCCGGGAACGGGATCAGCGCATGGATCAACCGTATGATGTACTCGGCCCTCGACAGGGGACATCCGACTTTCACTCACTTCCCTACCGACAAGCAGGTTCTGTGGTTTCGTCAGTTTGCGGTAAGTATTCTAATTTTTTACTTACATTTTTAATCTTTAATATAAATTTTCTACTAATTGTGTTTTTTTTTTCAGCAAGAGTTCAACTGGAATTCCGATGAGACCCTCTTTATCTATCACCACTTCGTCCATAAAGTTATGGACAACTATGGGAAGTAGATCCACGAGCTTTAACTGCGGTGCAAGACGGGGCGGTTCGTAAACATTCGGAGCTTTGGTATCAGATAGTCGACTCTCAAAGCTACTATAATTCCATGTGCAATTTAAAGTGTTCGTATGAAGAAAATAACCGCAAACAAATTTCCTATAATAATAATATAAAAATATATTAGCAAACACGATTCCAAATACATTGTCGAATTTATTTTTATAACACATTTCATTAAGTTAAATTTCACTTGGTACAATTAATGCCAACAATTAAATTTAGAGTTTAGTATTTGGAGGTGGGGTAGGGCTTGTAAACTTTGAATAATTGTTGAAATATTATAATAATTTAAGGAAATTAATTTTATTTTTATTATAAACTTAAAGTATTTATAAAAATAGCTATCATTTGAAAATACATGTAAAATGTTGTATCAAAATCGAAGTTAAATTAGAAGTCATCCATACAACTTATATTTATGCAATAGTTTGCTTTATAAATTCTGTATTTTTATTTGATTTCAAGCATTATTATAGAGAGAAAATATATTTTTACTTAATAGTGGAGATTGATGTTTTTCTTCTATATTTACAAAAAGAAATTGTATTTATCTATATATGTATCATCATAATTTTATATTTGAAATAGTAAAATAGAAGAGGTCACTTTTCAAAATTTATAATAAAATACATTAGCTCTGAAATTGAAATAAAATATTTAAAATTTTATTTTTAGAAAAATAAAGATATAGTAGAAATCAATCTACTTTTATTTTAATGGAAAAAAAATAAAAACACATTGAAATTTAGAGAAGAAAAAAAAATAGAGGAATACATTTGAAAATGGTAATGATTTTGTAACTTTGTTAGAATATCAGTACAACTGTATAGCCTAAAAGAAATGAAATATTTCAACAAAGAAAAGAAATAAAAGGAATGAAATAGGCCAAATGGAACCACCAATCAGAAATTCAACCGGATCAAAAGAATAGAGCCAAATAAAAAGATTTTAATGGACCAAATGGAACTACCAAAAGAGAAGAGGGTGACAAACCATATTTGCATCATTCGTCCCCAATCTCTTCGACTCTTTACACATTCGCCCCAAAAAATTATACAGTTTTCTTCTGTAACCGGAGAAAGAAACGAAACGAAACAAAACATTTGAATCTGAGAGAGAGAGATCAAAAAGCAATGAGGAGAAAGCAATCGTATCTTTAGTTTCCGTTTAAAGAAAACAAAAAATCGAATCTTTCTGGGTACAATTATCACCCTCCCTCTTCGTCTACTCTCGATTATTTCCTTCTTCTTCTGGGTTTGTCGTTTTATAATAGAGAGTTTCTGTGGTTTTGTAATCGATACACGAAGAAAAGTCTCCTCCTCTAGGGTTTGATTGTTTAGGTCCGTGGAGATCAAGAAACTTTCTAGGGCTCTTATGAAAGTGTAACCAATGGGTGAAAACGAGAGCGAGGCGAAGATGGAAGGTTGGTTGTATATAATCAGATCCAACAGATTCGGTTTGCATTTCTCCAAAAAACGTTACTTTATCCTCGGAGACCATCTTCTCAAGAGCTTCAAGTCCATCTCCGATTCCAAAACCAAGGTTTCTTTCCTCTTTGGTATTTTTTTTTTTTTTTTTTTAACTTTTGCAGAATCTGAGAGTTTGTTTCTTTTACAGGATGGTGGAAGAAGTGCGGTGATAGATTCGTGTATACGTGTTACTGACAATGGAAGGGAAAGTGTTCATAGAAAAGTATGTCATCTGTTTTAAATCTTTTATATTATTTTTTTTTTAATGCTTTTTGTTATAATGGTTTTGTCACTCTTGTAGGCATTCTTCATTTTTACACTGTACAACACTTCAAATCACAATGATCAACTCAAGGTAAAGGTTATTATTTATTTGTGTTGTTTTTCTTGGATGAAATCTTGAACATCTCTTTTTTCATTATGTAAAGTTAGGAGCAAGCAGTCCTGAGGATGCAGCTAGGTGGATCAATTTGATTAAAGAGGAAGCTTTAAAGGTTCATTTTAGTAACAAGCTGTTTAAAAAGCTCTTTTATTTGGAGGATGGAGACTTTATTGTGTTATGTATGTTTTGTGTAGGGTTCCTCTAATCCAGGAGATGTTTTTAGTTGTTCCAGGAGCCGATGGGATTCTCTAAGGTACTTTGTGTTCCACTATGTTAGTAACATATAAAAAGCAAGTGTTGAGCCAGTAGTTTCTCTATATCTTCTTTATTCAGACTGAGTAGCTCGGTTCGGGAACATCACTCAAATTCTATTGACTGGACGCTTCGGTCTTCTGCAAGAGTGGATCCTGTTACCACCACTGATGTTGTTGCGCCTTCTCCGTGGACAATATTCGGTTGTCAGAATGGTATATACGTACGCAATTGTTATTGTTTCTTATTTTATTTTTGTGTGGCTGGAATTTAATTGGTTTAATCATTGTGCTGCATGCAGGTCTTCGTCTTTTTAAAGAGGCAAAAGAGAGAGATTCTCTTGGAAGGGTCAGTATCTTCTTCTGTCTTAATCTGTTGTAAAAGTCTGTGAATTGGAAATAACGTTTTGATCATTTCTTCGCCTAACTTCACAGTGGGATGACCATCCGGCTATCATGGCTGTTGGGGTTGTTGATGGAACTTCAGAAAACATTTTCCAAACACTTCTCTCTCTTGGACCCTCAAGATCAGAGTAAGTAATACTACCACTCTTCAAACACTAGATGTGATAGAAGTAGAACATCTAAACTTATTGCTCGGAACTGTGCAGATGGGATTTCTGTTTTTTCCAAGGCAGTGTGGTCGAGCATCTTGATGGTCACACTGATATAATTCACAAACAGCTATACAGCGATTGGTTACCTTGGTCAGCTACTCAACTCTTTTCTGCCAGAGTTCTTGTCTTTGTTTTGTCTTATCACTGAGGTGCTTTAGTAACTACAGGGGGATGAAAAGAAGAGACTTTTCGCTGCGGCGTTATTGGAGAAGGGAAGATGATGGGACATATGGTTAGCTAACACTCAATATACGTAACTGTTTGTTTGATTCTACCAGATGTTCCATATAAGTAACTCTTTATCCGTTTTGTCGCAGTGATTCTCTATCATTCTGTATTTCACAAGAAGTGTCCACCTCAGAAAGGCTATATCCGTGCGTGCCTTAAAAGTAATGTACGCCTAGTTTATTAAAACGAAGTTAGTTTCTTTTTGCATTTCCTTTACATGCTCATTGTTGCAAATACTCATTAGCCCTGTGGTGTCATATATCTCTGCCGTCTAAGGTTTCTGCATCTACCTTGGTGTTTGCGGAAGCTTACTTATCTCTATACACTTTTATAATTAGTAAGGGTGTTGCTTTAAAGGGAGGATATATATAGTTTTAATCCATTTTTTTTCACACAATAGCCTGCTTTTGTTTCAGAGTATGTTTCAGTGTTGCAACCGTTGATAAAAGTACGTTAAGAACAGCAGTTTTGGACTCTGACAGTTTCCTGTTGTATCACAGGTGGCGGTTATGTGATTTCTCCCATAGACAACGGGAAACAGTCAGTTGTGAAGCACATGCTTGCTGTTGATTGGAAGTCCTGGAGATCTTATGTGAAACCATCTCTAGCTAGATCTATTACTGTGAAAATGCTTGGAAGAATCTCAGGTAAATGAAATTGTCTTTAAGACTCTTAGCTCTTTTCTTTTTATTAATCATTAACATCGTCTTTTATTGGTTGGATCAGCCCTTAGAGAGCTGTTTAGGGCGAAACATGGAAGCTTTCCTTCATCAGGGGAGTTGTCAAGAAGTGCAAGACTGAATCAAAACGAAGAGAGTGGCTTTGGTGAATCTTCTTCTCTGACAGAATGCGAAATGTACAAGGACCCCGCTAATGAAGAGAGAGACAAATTCCCCTCAGAGCGCTCTAGCCTTGTGGACTTGAACGATGGAGTGGATGAGTTTTTCGACGTTCCTGAACCATCGGATAATGACCACTTGGATGACAACTGGGCCTCGGATTTTGACTCGGATACATACTCTCAGGTAGAGTGTCAACATCAGACACTACTTTAAATATTTGCTTGCAAGTTAAACGATATTGATTTTCTTTTTTTTTTTGCAGGACACCCGCCAGCCAAAACTAAACAGCGCTTCGAGTTTAGTGAGAAAAATACACGATCTTGCAGGTTATCATCTTAAGTTTCATGGATGAGATCTGCTCTTAATCAGTCGTGTCTTGACCTTTTAATGTTATGATTTTTTTTTTTTAATCCTGGAGCAGTTCAAAAGAGGGGTTATGTTGACCTGCACGAGAGGGCGAGGGAAGAGAGTAGCACGCCTTGCTGTTATGGAACCACGCTTCCAACTGATCCTACTTGTGCCTTGCCTTGTAGCTGGACAACAACTGATCCTTCTACTTTTCTCATTCGAGGAAAGACTTATCTTTCAGACCAGAAGAAAGTAAAGAATAGCAAATTAACTTCTGATGTCTTAGCTTTGCATATATCAATCTGTATTCAGTGGTCTAAGCATTCTCTTATGGTGGATCCAGGTCACGGCAAAGGGTACACTGATGCAGATGGTGGCTGCAGACTGGCTAAAGTCTGACAAGCGGGAGGATGATTTGGGCTCCCGTCCTGGTGGCATAGTTCAGGTTCTACTTATTATTGAACTTCTTCTGATAGATTTCCTTCCCTCTCTTACAAGTTCTGATTAGAAGCTTACAAGTTCATAATATGCAGAAATATGCAGCAAAAGGTGGACCAGAGTTCTTTTTCATCGTGAATATACAGGTAAGAGGACATACTCCTACGACCAAAAGTGTTTATATGCCATTTGTCGGTAAGAGAAACCAATTAGTTGTTCAATGACGTAATAGGTTCCAGGATCGACAACGTACAGCCTTGTGCTTTATTACATGATGAGCACTCCAATTGAAGAGCATCCTTTGCTAGTTAGCTTTGTTAATGGGGATGACGCATATAGGAACTCACGGTTCAAGCTCATTCCTTACATATCCAAGGTCGGCTCATTCTTTAGATCTTTTTATTCTTGTCAAATTTAATCATATCCGTCTTGGGTTTTGTGGAAATGAAACAGGGCTCTTGGATAGTTAAGCAGAGTGTGGGAAAGAAAGCATGCCTTGTTGGTCAAGCTCTGGAGATCAATTACTTCAGGGGAAAGAACTACATTGAGGTAAACATAGTATTATTAGTAGGGATGGATGCGATGTGAGATCCTAATAGGAAGAAATAGTATTTTCTTAGAGACGTTACTTTGTTTATTTTCAGCTGGGCGTTGATATTGGGTCATCAACGGTTGCGAGAGGTGTTGTGAGTCTTGTTCTTGGTTACCTCAACAAACTCGTGATTGAAATGGCATTCTTGGTTCAGGTAAAACCAGTTTCCAATGGTGATGTCATTTACTCTTCTTTACTTAGTGAAGCATATAAACTTCATTGTGCAGGCAAATACCGAAGAGGAGCTCCCGGAATATCTTCTTGGAACATGTCGGTTAAACCATCTAGATGCATCTAAATCAGTTCCAGTTGTTACACAGTCCTAGCAAGACCACAAGTTACAGATCAAAACATTCTTTGCAATCCATTGAAAGTCATACGCACGATAGGTTATTTTGGTTATGTGCTTATGCAAACTCAGATTTATAAAGTTCTTGGTGGTACTCTGCCAAAGTTCTTTGTATAGACATAGCGCTTGTATCTATCATTGTTCATTTGATTGTCCCAACTTGGTCTGTTAGACCCAATACTTAGCTTCAGTGCTTTTGGATTCTACTACTATTGGTTTATTCCATTGTTTGTTATGATTTAGCATCGCCCAAAAAAGCAAAATATGAGCAAGCTTGTTAGATTCATATTGAGAGTTGCAACCATTTCAGTTTCAGACTTTTGCAAGGCCCTTTTGTTTCTGTGGTAACTCTTCCAAATAACATTTGATAGAGGATGCAAACACACCCACAAAACTGTGACACACTAACAAATACAAAGACTTAGTGGATGTATCCTACAGATACATATCTATAAAAAGGGGAAAGATGGTGGAAACTTTAGTCCAGATTCTTCACTGCCACAAGCTTCAGGAAACATAAAACCAAAACCCAGAAGAAAGAAGAGAAAGTTTTGATTTTTTTCTTTCTTAAAGATAGAACTGAATGTCTCCAACAACAAGGTTAGCTAGCAAGTCCTCATAAAAGCCTAAGAAGACTGTACAAACATAAGCAAAAGCAAGAAGCTAAAAAGAGTTAAATTACAATCCCTAAAAGCTCTTACAGCTAAGCTAACATTATGTCACAACATCAATCCATCATCAGTCAGATTCAGAAGAGTTTCCTTCTCAGTCCTCCAGAATCGATGGACCTTGATATCTTAGCGAGCTTCATTGGAGCTCCGGGACAAGTATCCGGAACAGTTTCTGCAACCCGCGAAGGAGGAGGTGTCTTGCAATAATCAAAACACCAAATCTCAGCTGAGAGAATGATTAACAAGAGACTCTGATAGACAGACTCGATGATTTCTTCATCGGTTAGCAGGTCTTCTTCTTCAGACAGAGAAGGGTCTGAATCAAATGGAGAAACCGAATCTGGGTCAGCAGCGGTTGGAGCTTTAGGCTCTAAAGAAGCCTTCTCCAGAGCACATGGATCTCCTTCTTGGTCCATTGGATTCACGAGATCTAAGAGAGCAGAACAAAAGGCACATAATAAACCAAAAATTAATTACGAATAAAACCAAAAAAGGACAGAAATCAAATCTAGTTACTGTCGAATCTCTTGACGAAACTATGGATTTAGGGTTGCACAGAAAGTAAGAGCGAGAAGAGAAAGATAGTACCTGTGAGAGAGAGAGAGAGAGAGTCTGAGAATGGCTGAGTAGGTTTTTTGTTTGCGCCATTTTTAGGGATTTTTTTTGTATTTATATTATGCAAATTGAGATGAGAGAAAGAGATGAATATATACCGTTCGATATTTAGAAATGGGACCAATTTTGTTTTAATATTATAGATCTGACGTCTCTCCTTTAACACCTGTTTCATATTTTTTGTGGGGTCTGTTGCCTTTGTGTGTCCGGTGTTTTGTTAAAGCAGCATCTATCTATGGTATCGAAGTAAAGTACTTTGAGGTTTTGTTTGACAACTTAGATAGTACTTTAAAAAAATAGCCATGTTTAAAAATATGGATATCGGTAAGTTAGAAAAAAAAATATTGGATTTATTCTATTAAAAATTGAAAGGCCATAACATTATATTAAAAATAATAGGCTTATGTTACTTTATATACATATTCAAATCAAAATAATAATTTAAAATTGATTTATATCAAAAATTCATTCAAAAATATACATATATTCAAAATTTGATTTTTACTAACATATTTTCCAAAAACTATTATAAAAATGTTTTCAATATATGTAAAAAAAATACAATACAAAGCCCAATTTCAAACAGCAACTTAAATTATGGTTTTTATATTTCAAATTGAAATTTAAAAACATAATATATGTGATTATTTATATGATTGTACATATAAAATATTATTAATTATAAGATTACTTATTTGATGGTAAGTATAAAATCCGATTAATTATATGATAACACATATTTTGTAAAAAAATTAAAAATTTATTATATGCTTTAATTTGAAAAAAAAATCTATAAACAATAGAATATATTACATATAAATTTGAATAACATATGTCAGAGTACTTAACTTAACATATAAATTGGTTTGGTTTAAATATTTGAATAGATAATTAATAATTATTTTAATATTTTTGGAGTTTTGAGTATATTTTAACTATTTTAGATATTTACGTTTGATTATTTGTATATATTTTCAAGTATTTAAACGAACTTAAAAATATCATATATATTCTGGATGTTTTTATATATATTAAATCTAAAAATAATTAATATATAAGTATATAATTCTATTTTGGATACCCAAAATACTTATGTTCGGATCAGATTAAGTTTCAGTTCTTCAAATACCAAAATTTTGAATAATTCGGAAATTTAATCAATTTCGATTCGGATTTGTACTACTTATTCGATTGAGATCAGTTCGGTTATTCGAATTCGAATTTTGTACCAAACCTTAAATAGTGAGATAAAAAACAAATAGCATCGTATTTTTTTAAAAATACATCCGCGCGTCCAAAATCTAGCGTCAATTAAATGTGTAGTAAACCCGCGGTCCGAACATATGAAACATTGGCTCTGAATCTAACTATATATGCCTCAAATATTAGACCTTTTCTGATTTAGTCCATTTGGACTTTAGATATTTTGGAAAAACCTGAAGTTGTACATTTTAATATAAGTAGTATTAGTTGCAAAAAATAATAACATAAGTAGTATTATTCCGGAGTTCAAAAAAAGAAGAGTTCCAAAAAAAAAGAGTAGTATTATATTCCTATGACCGTTGCCACTCCTAATAACCGTTGCCACTCCTAATATTAATACATTGGTCTAATATTCTTGATCTAAGTTATGAATATATTTTACTGTCTGATCATTACAAGAGTCGTATTCTAAATTCGATAAAGTTGCATTCTTTTTTTTTTTATGTAGAACATGTTTTTCCAAAATACAAAGTATGGGACATTTAACTGCATGTAACATTAATGCGTACTCTTAAATATTTAGTTTTTCGTTTACATTTGATTATTTAAATTTTGTTATTTGGTAGCATTACAAACTGTTATAAATCATTATTACGTGGATGACCCATAACCAAGACCAAAACAAAACCCAGCCGTGTCCAAGAGGAAAGAGAGTCAGCGCCCAAGAGGAGAGAGAGTCGGCCGACCTTAGATCTAGGATGTTTCCATTTATCTGTTTTAGATCTTTTTCTATTTCATGTTGTATTAGGTTTTGGATTATTATAAAAATGTTTTCAATATATGTAAAAAAAATACAATACAAAGCCCAATTTCAAACAGCAACTTAAATTATGGTTTTTATATTTCAAATTGAAATTTAAAAACATAATATATGTGATTATTTATATGATTGTACATATAAAATATTATTAATTATAAGATTACTTATTTGATGGTAAGTATAAAATCCGATTAATTATATGATAACACATATTTTGTAAAAAAATTAAAAATTTATTATATGCTTTAATTTGAAAAAAAAATCTATAAACAATAGAATATATTACATATAAATTTGAATAACATATGTCAGAGTACTTAACTTAACATATAAATTGGTTTGGTTTAAATATTTGAATAGATAATTAATAATTATTTTAATATTTTTGGAGTTTTGAGTATATTTTAACTATTTTAGATATTTACGTTTGATTATTTGTATATATTTTCAAGTATTTAAACGAACTTAAAAATATCATATATATTCTGGATGTTTTTATATATATTAAATCTAAAAATAATTAATATATAAGTATATAATTCTATTTTGGATACCCAAAATACTTATGTTCGGATCAGATTAAGTTTCAGTTCTTCAAATACCAAAATTTTGAATAATTCGGAAATTTAATCAATTTCGATTCGGATTTGTACTACTTATTCGATTGAGATCAGTTCGGTTATTCGAATTCGAATTTTGTACCAAACCTTAAATAGTGAGATAAAAAACAAATAGCATCGTATTTTTTTAAAAATACATCCGCGCGTCCAAAATCTAGCGTCAATTAAATGTGTAGTAAACCCGCGGTCCGAACATATGAAACATTGGCTCTGAATCTAACTATATATGCCTCAAATATTAGACCTTTTCTGATTTAGTCCATTTGGACTTTAGATATTTTGGAAAAACCTGAAGTTGTACATTTTAATATAAGTAGTATTAGTTGCAAAAAATAATAACATAAGTAGTATTATTCCGGAGTTCAAAAAAAGAAGAGTTCCAAAAAAAAAGAGTAGTATTATATTCCTATGACCGTTGCCACTCCTAATAACCGTTGCCACTCCTAATATTAATACATTGGTCTAATATTCTTGATCTAAGTTATGAATATATTTTACTGTCTGATCATTACAAGAGTCGTATTCTAAATTCGATAAAGTTGCATTCTTTTTTTTTTTATGTAGAACATGTTTTTCCAAAATACAAAGTATGGGACATTTAACTGCATGTAACATTAATGCGTACTCTTAAATATTTAGTTTTTCGTTTACATTTGATTATTTAAATTTTGTTATTTGGTAGCATTACAAACTGTTATAAATCATTATTACGTGGATGACCCATAACCAAGACCAAAACAAAACCCAGCCGTGTCCAAGAGGAAAGAGAGTCAGCGCCCAAGAGGAGAGAGAGTCGGCCGACCTTAGATCTAGGATGTTTCCATTTATCTGTTTTAGATCTTTTTCTATTTCATGTTGTATTAGGTTTTGGATAATTTCCTTTTTTCTATATTTTGTAATCCTTATATAAGGAACTTCTATTACTCATTAATAATACACAGACAATTCCCCATTCTTTTACAACACGTTATCAGCACGATCGTCTCTAGATCCCTGAGACAAATCGAAACCTCTAACCCTAAAAACCAAAACCGGCGACCACAACCCTAAACCCTAATCTTGTTCTTAGTTCATTCAAGAACCTAGTTGATCCCTCTTGAATCCTAGAAGTTCTCAGATCACGTTCCAGCTCAGAAGAACCGTCCAGCTCGCGATCCACACCCAAAACGCGATCGCATACGATCCGATCTCCGCGCAGCTCGCAGCCGAGACACGTCCAGCCCGCGATCGTCCCATCCGCGACCCGATTGGAGTCCACAAGCGTTCGATCGATTCTCTCTCTCTCTCTAAAGGTGGTCCGGTTCTAACCCCCTACAAAACAAAGGTATAACTTAATCTAAGAACCTAGATTGATCAGAAACCCTCATCCATAAATATGGAAACTTTGATCTTGATCAAAACCCTAAAATCTACAATCTCTTAACTAGAAAGATAGAAATCGATTCCTTAGAACTTGAATTGATTGTTCCTGATTTGATTTTGAGAAACCCTAATTTAGGAATCGAAACCCTAAACCCTAAAGAACTGAATTCGATTTTTATTGATTGAATTGATTGATTTGAGGTTTTAGGATTGTTAGATTGATTGAAGTAATCTGATCCAGAACTTGAATCTAAAGTCCTTGAAACCTTAATCTTGAAATTGAATCCTTCTAGTGTTCAAATCGGAAACCCTAGGATTGTCTTGCATACATATGAATTTGAATTGAATTTCATTCACAATTGATTAATGAAATCGACTAGCATGTAGAAAACAAACAAATTCGAATCTGATTGCATTGAAACTCATATGGCCGTGTGGCTTTAATCTCCCTGGTACATGTAGAATCATATATTAGGATTGTTCGCACCATGGTCAATTTAGAATTACATGTCCGATCCTATTGATTGTCCACATAGCCGTGCGGCTTGTTTGTTCGCACCATGGTCGATTAGATTGATTGTTTTCTCATAGATGCGTAAGACAAGTTTGTGGCCGAGCTTGTTATACCATGCGGCCACATGATCACATTGTAAACCTAAAATTGAAATGATAATGTGTTTCAGATGTCGAAAATCTCAAATAGAGACTACGCAGCCCTTAATCTCTCCGGAGATAACTACTTGCAGTGGGCGCTAGATACAAAGATCAGCTTAAGGTCAAAAGGACTTGGTGACACAATCATCA
>NC_027751.1:15198475-15198840 GCF_000695525.1 Brassica oleracea var. oleracea | reverse complement strand
TATTTCATGGTCCTGATTGATGCATCGACCAGATGGTCACATGTCTGTCTACTGTCCACACAAAATTTGGCATTTGCACGCCTGCTTGCTCAGATAATAAGACTGAGAGCGCACTCTCCAGACTTTCCTTTAAAGACTATACGTCTAGACAATGCTGGTGAGTTTACGTCCCAGACATTTAATGACTATTATATGTCCATGGGGGTAAGTGTAGAACATTCCGTGGCACATGTACATACGCAGAACGGCTTGGCCGAATCAATCATTAAACGTATCCAGCTGATAGCCAGACCATTGCTCATGCGGTCTCAGCTCCCGGTATCAGCGTGGGGACATGCCGTATTACATGCAGCAGAACTGATTCG
>NC_027751.1:15198177-15198378 GCF_000695525.1 Brassica oleracea var. oleracea | reverse complement strand
CTCCACCACAGAGAACTAAAATGGGACCACAAAGGAGGATGCGAATATACGTAGGATATGACTCCCCAAGTATTATAAAGTATCTTGAGCCAACAACCGGTGATTTGTTTAAGGCCATATACGCAGACTCACAGTTTGACGAGTCCACATATCCGACCTTAGGGGGAGATAACGGCCGATTGAGCAAAGAAATCGAATGGT
>NC_027751.1:15182194-15196709 GCF_000695525.1 Brassica oleracea var. oleracea | reverse complement strand
TGGGAAAAGAAAAGGAAGAACCAACGATCATCTATGAGGACAATGCAGCTTGTATAGCTCAGCTCAAAGATGGATACGTTAAGGGAGATAGAACAAAACATATCTTGCCTAAATTCTTCTTCACCCACGACCTGCAGAAGGCTAAAGAAGTTGAAGTGGTTCAGGTTCGGTCCAGTGACAATTCGGCCGATCTGTTCACTAAGTCTCTGCCGACTTCAACGTTCAGGAAGCTGGTTCATCAGATAGGAATGCGCCAGTTGAAGGATCTTCAGTGATGCCTTCATCAGGGGGAGTGTCATGTGTTGTACTCTTTTTCCTGTTTACGGTTTCCATTTTTTCCCACCTTGGGTTTTTGGTTTTCCTAGAGAGGTTTTAATTAGGCAACGTCGTGCATGATACAAACCCATATGGTTATGGCATCCAAGGGGGAGTGTTATAAATCATTATGTGGATGGCCCATAACCAAGACCAAGACAAGGCCCAGTCGTGTCCAAGAGGAAAGAGAGTCGGCGCCCAAGAGGAGAGAGAGTCGGCCGACCTTAGATCTAGGATGTTTCCATTTATCTGTTTTAGATCTTTTTCTATTTCATGTTGTATTAGGTTTTGGATAATTTCCTTTTTTCTATATTTTGTAATCCTTATATAAGGAACTTCTATTACTCATTAATAATACACAGACAATTCCCCATTCTTTTACAACACAAACAAGCTATTCGTAGAAACCGTATCTTTTTAAGTTTCGTAGGGGTGTTCAATCCGGATATCGGTTCGGTTTAGGTTCGGTTTTTTTCGGTTTTCGGTATTTCGGTTAGTAAAATATAACTATCATTCTAAATCCATATTTAATTCGGTTTGGTTCGGTTTATATACCGTCGGTTTTCGATTTATTCAGTTTTATACCAAAAAACATAATTATTTAGTTTTAGATCATATAAAATGAATTTTAGAGTCATATTGTCAACACAGTCATTTATTAAAAATATATTACATGTTCAAATAAATGAACAAAAACGCAAAAATGCTTCTACCATCAAATAAAATCATCAAATCTGTAATTAAAATTGAAAATAAAAATATGAAACAAAACAGAAACATGAAAGAAAAGTTTTTTCAGTCTTTCATAGTTAGTGTTCATTAAAGTCATGTTTTTTCAATTGAACACGAAACTCTGTTTGCTTACAGATAAGAAAAAAGTTGTGAAAATTTTTCATTAATTATTTTCCATCAAATTTATCATCTTCATATTAATTTAGTGAATACTAAAATAAAGCAAAAAAAAAGACTTAGAAAATAGGATGTTTGAATTGCGATGTATTCAAGTGTTTTACAAATTATATAAGGTTCTTTATTACTATAACATTATGGTAATAGTTATTAACACAAATTTAACTTATATAACAAATAGATTTTCATGTATTGTTATAAAATAGATACATATTTACATGTTTCTACTTTTAATCGGTTTTGTTCGGTTTATTCGGTTTAATCGGTTATATACCAAACCATATCCAAATCCTACGGTTTTTAATATTCATTCGGTTTATATGGTATATACCAAAACCAAACCATATTGTCTATTTCGGTTCGGTTCGGTTCGGTACGGTTCGGTTTTACCATATTGAACAGCCCTATACGAGCCCTCCGTCACAGGTTGAAGACCTCCTAAAAACGTGTATAGAACTAAAAAAAAAACTGAAAAGATTTTAAAGTATATGAATTTTTTTAAACCACTTATATTTGAAGACGAAAAGATGAATCTGCATTTTTACAAAAACTTAGATGTTTTAAAATGGCGAAAGTGACATCTAGTATACAATATTATAATAATTACTAGGGTCGGCCCACCTGTAGGTCCGTATTAGTTAATTTGATATTTACAAAATGCTCGAGTTGAAATTTGTTTTAAGATTCAAGAATTTGGTTATTTGTTATGTCTTACTTATTAGTATGCGGTGGTATAGTTGTTTTTCGATTATTCTTGCTTTGGTATTGTATCAAATTAACTAATTGTCCAACTCATAATTACAGATGTACAAATGTGGATTTGTGATAAAGTTTGATGACAATACTGTTTTTTTTTAATTCTTATTCATAGTGGAGTGTGCATGTGTCAGAAATAGGCATATAACAACTTTTATGTTTTTGTGTATGGATTTTAAATATATATTATTTTGTATAATGCATACTTGCTATACAACATTTGCTTGTAGACTAAAAAAATTGTTTTCTATATTTTTAAAAGAGAAAATATTTAGTCTAGAATATAACATGGACATATGTATTGACTATATATAGAAGTTGAGTGTTATTTTAAAATGACATATATATAGAGATTTTTCAACCATTACTTCACTGGCACAAAACATTTATAACTGTAAATACCTTCTTTTAAAAGCAAAACTAATAAAAGCGTGTACAACAAATGTATTTTGATATATATTATATGCATCAAATTATAAAGGTTGGAAACATTGCAAAACTGTTTGGAGCAAAGTTTTTAACTTCACGATCTTCATCTTGACGTCAGTTCAGTGTCGGCCCTGGCCACAAGCAGAAGAAGCATGGGCATGGGCTTCCAGCTGACATGATAATAAGTATTTTCGCGGCCACATATTTATAAAAAGTGACTTTAGCCTAGTGGTTCTAAGAGAAATTGCCAGTGCTAGAGGTGCTGGGTTCAATTACCCTTAACTGCATTCATTTATTTTGGCTCTAAATATAAAATGGGACACGTGTCACTCCCAGAACGCACGAATTGATGACGTGGCTTCACGGGAGAGGGGCGAACATTTCTTTTATATATATAGATAGATAGATTTCAAAAACATGAAACTTTTATATTCTTACTAGGCCGAACTTTAAAATATAAGCCCAAACTATTTTTGGACCGTATAGGTCGGATTCAAATATGGATTTTGGGATGGACCAGGATGAGCCCAGTCAAATTAAAATCCATATCTTAAAGTAACTCTTTTGTTTGTTGTTTTGGCAAAAAAGTTTTGTCAACCTTATAAAAACCATTAGCTAAATCTGTTAAAAATCAAATTCAAAATTTAAGCCCAATATATTCTTCAAACCCCACCAGAAGCCTAATCTTCAAAGCCTAAATCTGTTGATATTGGGTCATCACGGTTGTGAAGGAGCGTGAGTCTCGTTCTTGGTCACCTCAACAAACTCGTGATTGAAATGGCATTCTTGGCTCATGTAAACCAGTTTCCAATGGTAATGTTATTACTCTCCCTTACTTTATTAACTTCATTGTGCAGGCAAATACCGAATAGGAGCTCCCGGAATGTCTTCTTGGAACCTGTAGGTTAAGCCATCTAGACGCATCTAAATCAGTTCCCGTTGTTCCATAGTCCTAGCAAGATCAAAAGTGTTTCAGATCAAACATTCTTTGCAATCCACTGAGTCATATGCACGAATCGCGATAGGTTATTTTGGTTATGTGCTTATGAAACTCAGATTTATAAAGTTGGTTGTATTCTGCCGAAATTCTTTGTATCTATCATTGTCCGTTTGATTGTTCCAATACTTAGCTTCAGTGCTTTTGAATTCTACTACAATTGGTTTATTCAAGTGTTGTTATGATGTAGTATCACCCAAACGAAGAATATGTGCATGTTTGTTGATCCTTGCACTGCAATTTCCCACGATAAAGATCCTTTGACAACGCAGAGTCATATTGAGAGTTGCAATCATTTCAGTTTCAGACCCTTTTTGTTTCTGCTGTACTTGCCCTTTGCAGATAAAGCTCTGACACACCAACAGATGCATATCTATTAAAAAAGGGGGAAAGATGGAAACTTTGATGAAACATAAACACGAGAACTACATAATAAAACAGAACCCACAAAACAAACTAAAGACTTAAGTTTATTCTTTATATAAATCAGAAACTGAATTGTCTCCAACAACAAGCTTAGTTAGCTACCAAGTCCTCTCATAATAGACTGTACAAACATAAGTCAAAGCAAGAGTTATTACAAATCCCTAAAAGCTCTTTTAAGTTATACCTAACAACAACAATTCATCAGTCAGATTCAAATTGATGTCAGATTCAGAAGAGGAGCTTCCTGCCCCGTCCAGAGCCATTGTTCCTCCATTTCTTAGTGAGCTGCATCGGAGCTCCGGGACAAGTATCCGGAACCATTTTGGCAACCCGCGAAAGAGGCGTCTTGCAATCATCTAAACAGCAAGTCTCAGCGCTGCCCTGTTGCAGTCGCGCCGAGAGAATGATTTGCAAGAGACTCTGATAGATAGACTCGATGATGTCTTCATCGGACAAAGTGATGGTTCCTCTGGACTCTCTCTGTGTGGTTGTTATCAGTTCCTCTTCAGACAGAGAAAGGTCTGAATCAGATGGAGAAATGGAATCTGGGTCATCAGCGGTTGGAGTTTTAGGCTCTAAAGAAGCCTTCTTTTTTGCTTCACATGGATCTCCTTCTTGGTCCATTAGATTCACGAGATCTAAGAGAGCAGAACAAAAGGCATAATAAACAGAAATTAATTACGAATAAAAACAAAAAAAAGGACAGAAATCAAATCTAGTAACTGTCGAATCTCGGGAAGCAACTATGGATTGCAGAGAGCTGAGAGAGAGAGAGGAAAGAGAGAATGAGTAGAGTACCTAAGAGAGAGAGAGAGAGAGAGAGGCTGAGTAGGTTTTTGTTTGCGCCATTTTTTAGGGATTTTTTGTACTTATATTACGCAAATTGAGATGAGAGGACTAGATGAATCTCCACCGTTCAATGTTTAGAAATGGACCTACACCTACCGTTCAGAGTTCAGACTCTCCTTTAACACCAGTTTGATTTTTTATAACTTTTGTGGGGTCTTCAGGACCAGGAGTCTTTGGACTTTCTCGCCAGTTAACTCATTGTAGTTGCGTTTGTGTGTCCGGTCTTTTTTTTGGGTTCAAATATCAATTTTCATTAACCATTATATCATGGTTACAAAGATTTCGACCTCAGTAGATTTTCAACCAGAGATATAATAAACTGATCAAGAACATGTCTATGGATCATTCTTGGTCTTGATCGTTTTTTTTCTTTTGGCAAATTTTAATAAAAAAAATTTAGTAAACCTTTTTTAGATGGTGAAGTTACTCTACTATTTTTTCTAAGAAATAAAAGAATAAAATTTCAATGCACTTTATAATAAAATAAAAAACAACAAACATTAATTTTCAAATCAGCGACTAATTATTTATATATCATAAATTAAATTGTAATTTTTGAAATATTTTAAAAAGTATTCACGAATTACAATGATTTTTTTTTAACTATCGTAAAACTAATATCATTTATTTAAACAAGAAAAATAAATTTAAAAGTTTATACTTTCCTATTGATCATATCCCCAGTATATTAATACAAAAACATTTTAAAAGTTATAACATGTAGTTTGTACTAATTAAAAAAGTCTCTTGTTGAGTTGTCACGTAATTGAAATACTAATTTTGCTTACGTGGCAGCTTGAGAATCAATTGAGAATTTTGTTAGTTGATATATGGTGTTTTAGACATCTTGTATATATGATTTTCAATTGGTTTTCAAGTCTTTATCGAGTCTTCTTAGTCTTTTTCGAGTCATTACAAGTCTGGAATTGCATTGGATGGGAGATGGACCAGCTGGAACAAAAGAGGCAGAAAAGAGTGCAATTTGGTGATTTTCACGCAGAACAGTCTTGATGGTTGTTCCCGATCGCGCGAAACACCCCGAGTGTTTGTTCCAGCGGCAGAGATTTTTAAAGAAGTTTCCAAATATTTCGGGATTTTACTTAAGGCTTCCCCCTTTTACTCTCAGACCGCCATAGACCTGCATATTTATCTTTTCTTATTATTCTAGACATTCTACGTTACTTTTTAAAGAGATTTTGGAGAGAGAAAACTTGTACTCTTGTTAAGGGAGAAGAATCTCTACATCCTTTGGAGAAGATTTCTAAACCCTCTTTACTTTTTATTATTGATTCAAATATGTTTTTTTCATCTGTTATCTCTATGTTTTCTCTCTCCATGGCTGAGTAATCCACTTGCTTAGTCTAGGGTGTTTGGGTGTTAGATCCGTGAGTTAAACATAGATAAATGAAACCATTGATTGTCTTTATTCATAACTGTTCTTAATGCTTGCATTAAACTGGCCGCTTAATGTTAGATCCTAGGTATAACTTGTTCATTAACCGTGTAATATGTTGCTAGATCTGTTATGAATGAGCATTGCATCCCTAATAAGCGAAAGCAGATATTAGGGTGTTTTGTGAACATATCGGACTTGATCTCTATTGCTTGTTGTCGCGTCTTGATCCAAACGAGAGTTTAGGTATCAAGTTCGATCAGCATAGGGAGCAGTACCACGACAATAGACTGTTCTACTTGAGTGATCCGAGTTCTAGACTTGCTCTTAATTGAACTTGAATAATTATTTGGCCCACACTTGTTTAACACCCTATCAAACCACCCTAGGCTAGCATTTTAATCATCTGAAATCTTTAATTAATCTTGTTACTTGCTTGGCACGATAAACTTAATACTATATTTTAAAAATATTATCTTATTTAATGTTTATATTTGAGTTCGTGTTTTAATTAAATTTATTAGATTTAAGATATATATGTTTTATGGTCTGTATATGATGACCATTTACTTTAATATATACTAGCTTTTGACCTACGGGTTTGTTCTTCATAATCATATATTTTTAACTTTCGAAAATTCGATAAATTCAAATGCTTATACTCAAGATGTTATAGATTCATATGTTTTCAGGTTTAACATTGGTGCGTCTTGTCAATGTGATTAGCCTTCGTTTATAAATTATGAGATTGTGTTTTTTTTATTGTGCCTTTATTTAGTTTATTTGGTAAATTAAACTGTAAAGTTCTAGAAGTTTAAGTATACTTGTTAGTTTTATTAAATTATATTACAAATATTTTTTTTTAAAGTTGAATATAAAGTTCAAAAATTTTATATAGATTTTTAAAACAAATACATTATTTAGGCAAACCAAAAAATAATGAAACCAAGTTAAAAATACATTCAAAAATAAGAAGAATGTAAAAAAAAATAAGAACAGATTTAAAAAATAATAATTTAACAAACCTAATAAATGTTAAATTGGGACATTTTTTATGAAAAAAATTGGTACATCATAATTGACCTTTTTCAATAATCCAAGCCCATATGTCTATATTTAATAAATCTATTTTATTAAAACGGGAGTGAATTTTATTTTATATAAAATATTTTATTTGACGTAAAATATTTTATTTTGAAAAATAGATTTGTTAATATAAGTAAACATGCTAATTGGTTTTCTTAGTTTATAAATAAACACATCAAAAAATAGTTAATGTAATTAAAGTTACTAATTGACGAATATTTATATGACATATTATTTTGATTAATTTAGTATCTAACCACAATATGAACAACCAACAAATTATAAACAATTAAAAATATCGATCTATTATATATGTTATATATTACAAATCGAAAACCAACACCTATATGGATATATCTGATATTTAGTGTATTTAATGACTTCTAACATCTAACTTTATCTCATTTTAATCATTTAGATTGCATATTAGGTGTATATATATATTGCATTTGCATACATAATTGCATATACAAGGATTAAAGTGCACACTTGAGAAGTTTGAGGCAAAATTCTGAGGTTATTCTAATCAATTTAGAATTATTGGGGCAAATGTGAAAACAACAGAAAATTCAGATACCAAGGTTACAAAATTGGAATATTCGCTGGGTTTAGATAACACAATTGAAAGATTCGGGGTTGATTTGAAAGGATGTTTCTGTAATTTACAAAGCTTTTGTCGATCTGAAAATAATCAGAAATGTGAGGGATCTAAAGTGAAAATACGGAGAAGCCAGCCATTGGAATGGATTGAGCTTTATCTTTGCCGGATCTGGAGCTTGACGACGCCGGCGGCCATGACGACGAAGCCCACGACAGAGCAGAGACACGGAATGGAGAAGTTGTGGAGTTTCGTTATGCAGCAAGCAGCAGAGATGGAGACTGGAGGCCAAGGAGGAACATCTCTCTCGATCTTTCTCTTCTTGCTTCCTTTTATAACCGGAGTTTCATAAAGATCACAACTCTTTTTCTTCACAAAGAATCTGGGCACGGCCATAGGAAAACAGAGAGAATATTTTCAGAATTGTTGGAAGGTTCTATCTATAGCAAAAGGAGAAGAAGAAGAAGACGTATTTTGCTTTGAGGCAAACTGGAAGAAATCCTAGAAAGAGAGGCAGATAATAAAGAAGAAGGAGAAGATAGAAGATCAATAATACTGGAATGCTGAGACTTAAAACGATCAGGTTTCGAAGAGGGAGACAGATATAAATTTCATGTTATTTTAAAGTTATGATCGATGGCTTGGTTTGTAATGGGTCATTGAATGTACGAAACAACAGATCATTGGTTTCCTTGGTTTGGGTTCAAAAAATGTAAGGTTTAAACTGTCCAAATTTAATTAATTGGCTGGTGGTAGCGAAGGCACAGTTTAGGAAATATATAAAACTATTGTGTTTTGATTAATGGCACACGATTATGTTTTGATTAGTGGCATAGGATTGTAATTATTAGGGAAAAGTCAGGGTCAATTCAGTTTTGTACTCCTGTTTTAATAGTTTAGATATAGGATCTCTGTTTACTGTAATAATTAGGATGCGGTTATTATCCGAGCCGAACCTACCAAACCGAACCGAAAATTTCAGTTGTCAGTTAGTTTGATTTGAAAGTTTGGTTTGGTTCGGTAATCGGAAAGTTTGGTTTTATAAAAAATAATTATTTTACCAAATAGTACCAATTAAAAAAAGTCCACATTGGACTAGCCGAACAAACCAAAATTCAAACCGAAATAACCAACATTAATCGGAATAATTCATTTTAATTTAATTTAAATCAAAAAATTTACCGAACTAACCGCAAAATCAAAAACATCTGAAATTTTTTGGAAACCGAACTAACCGAAAACCTAGCTGAATTCTTTTTTATGTTCATTTTGGTGAGATTTAAGCGATCCGAACTAACCAAAATTCTAATTGACCGACCCGATTTAACCGAAGAAACTGAACCCGCAGGTCTAATAATAGTTGTTCGACCTTAAATAATAATGATTGAAGCCACAACTAAAAATATAGTGTTTATTTCACCTTTTAAGGCGAACCTAGAATAAATCGAAGTTTGTATATATATATATATATTATTTTTTTTGTCAACCGAAGTTTGTATATATAATGTAACTATACACACATACGTCTATCTTATTAAATTAGAAAATCACAACTTCTTCTAGGTAGATTTTTAAGGTGGACTTTATATTTTAATTAAATGTCTATCTCTTATAAATTAAAGGTACCATAACCGATTTCATAGTTTTAATTAAATGCCTAATCCCTTATGAATTAGACGTACCATATCCAACCTCATAATTATTATTAAACGTACCATAACTGTCCCTATACTGATATCTATGTTAATACAAACTATACAGTTTCAGAATATAACCGTCGACTATGTCTTATAACCCTGTTAAAATCGGACTGAATTTTAGAAGCATAAACACAAAATAATAATCAACCACTAGACTATGCCAAACGAACAAGAATACATTATACATGCTCCAATTTTAATGTTTCAGCGATGGACACATAGATTTCAGAACATATGCTATAAAAATATTTTGTTAAAAAAAAATCACTTCTGAACATCGGTTCATACCACAAGTTCATCTCAGTTGCTCATTTTTTTTTCTTTTCAAACTTATCAAACACAATATTTCGATTTGGAAGTTCGTATATTTCTGTTAATAATTTATATATATATATCTATAATTTCGGTACATTTCATAACAGAAACATCAAATTTTACTTAACAATAACCCTTTCTCCAAGTCGTATCAAATATGCATAATATCTTGGTGACCATACTGCATGATTTGGTATTTATTATAGATTAGGAAATTGCCATAGGGAATATTTGTGTAGTATATTCGATGCACATGATTATTTTCATAACCGATATAGATATCTCGAATTTTACTTTGAAATAAAATTTTTTATGAAAAACCATTTCTCCAAGTCGTTTCAATTATGTCTAATATCTCGGTGACCATATACTGTGATTTGGTATTTATTATAGGTTTCTTAATTGGTTTAGTTAAAATTATGGGTGGTACATTCGTTTCCTTGCCCCAAAATTAAACTATAAATACTGGTCTTCTAAATCATCTTTACACATCCACGATAAACTCCAAAAAAGAAAATGACGAAACCAAGCACTTTCGATTACTTAATGGTGTCAAACCATTAAGAAACAATTGGCTAATTCGCGTTAAAGTACTTCATGCTTGGAAACAAAACACCAGTTTTGGAGGCGACACATTTGAATGCGTCTTAGCTGATGAAACTGTGAGTATTGTTTATTGTTATATTTTAGTTACCATCTTATAGTATTCATTATATAATTTGAATTTTTATGTTATGTAGGGTGTAAAGATTGCAGCATATTGCAAAAGGAATCAATTTTTTTTGTCTCCAACGTGATTTACCGGTTTGAGAGTGGAAAACTATCGATACTTTTTAAGTTCTAGCCGCTTCTGGACAATATCGCCCAACAATTCATCAATACAAATTGATTTTTTCAGGCGACACAGTGGTAACTGGATGTAATTTTCTATCTGATCATCTTTTTCTTTCTCTTTCGAGTTACAATGAGTTAAGGAATATCGACGAGAAGAAAAATATTTTTCTTAAAGGTACACATGTTTATTGATTACTTTGTAATGAATATTATGATCTTATTAAAGTTTTGGACAGATTTTGAATTCTTTTGTCGTAAATTCATTATGTATTGTTGTTCATACAGATGTTATTGGACAAGTCGTGGATCTTCATGGGGTTCAAACGGTTCAAGCTTTGGGGAAATAGAAAAAGAAAGTTCAATTTTGTTTGCGTGATTGCATGTAAATTACATGTATACGTTGGGACAGAATATTGGTGTTATGAATTACGTTGGTTCAAATTATGTTTCTAAAACAAATATAAACATATATAGTTTTATATATTACATAGTATAGTAATATTGTATAGTGTTATATTTATAACTTTGTCCTGAAAACAAACCAAACTGAAATATAATATATATCAGAAAATGTTTGGAACCATTACACAAAATATATTAGACGTCAGAATATAATAAATTCACTGAGCAATTATGTAATAATTGTTTAAAAAATTAACTTTCATAATGTACACAACAAAATCAAAACACAAGTTTCAGAGCAAATTTTGCATTACAATAAAAAAACGCAACCCACATTCGCAAAAGAATGAAAACCCATCTGACCGGGCGGGTCATGATCTAGTTATAACTTAACGTAGCTACATAATAACTATAAGGATGATATTATACTATTCTTTATTAGATAGAAATCTGACATAAACATTTAACGATGACTTTTCATTTATAAATACCAATGATAATTGTATAATGTATACCAATAATGACTTTTGTTAGAAATATAATTATTTATATGTACATTGTATTTTGTTAGAAAAATATTATATTTGAGTAAATTTAGGTTAAGTTGCTAAGTTACTAATTAATGGTCCTACTATGACTTCTTTATAGTAGATAAAAAATAGGATCCTAAATTAATAGATTAGATAAATTATTGAAACCAATAAACATTTCATATTTAAAAAAAAATCGTTGATTTAAAATTTTGTTTCACAAATATGCAAATAATCATAAAATCATATGAGTAGAAATCTCATTTAATAAATATTCATATTAAAAGTATACTATATATCGATTTTAATATCATTCAAGTTTAATTATATATCATATATGATAGATAAGATTGTTTGTTTTGATTTATTTACCCTAAAATGATTGCGAATAAACAAGAACGGTCGTTTGATTTATATGCGCATTCAAATTTATGACATAATAGTAACTAATTTCTTAGTTATTTAATATATAATTATTATTTTATTATTTCATAATATGCAGAAAAATATAAATAAGTAATAAATATTTGCACAAGGCGCATATCTTAACCTAAGTATGTATCTCTTTAATAATTTTAAATCTTAAACATTTTTAAATCTCATGCCAAAACAAAATAACGAAATGAGAATAAACTCAAAAATCAATATTTATATCGAGCAATAACCAAAATGAAAAAAAAAATGACACAAAATATTGAAGATAGATAGGATTGACACGTGAAATACTAAATCATGATATAAAACCAAGCTGACATATTTTCATTATAACCAAATAGTAGGTCTGAGATTCTTCGGCCTAAACGTTTGGTTCTTATGCGATAAGTGATTTTTTTGACATAAAATATTTTTTTAAATGGGATCAGCTCATCAGTAAACAAATTATGTAATTAACAAAAAAAATTTAAACTTTTTTAAGGGCCAAAATATTTATTTGATCAAGAATATAAATTTTATTTTTCCATACGATATTTCTTAAATAATTTTCATATAAGTTCATCCAGCGTAAGGCGCATGTCTTGTCCTAGTACATGTTAATATCAAATATTATTTTCTCATTGTAGAAATGAAGAGGTGTGAGTTTGCTGTAGATACTTCTACCATGAAGATGGTTATGGATATGTTATCAGATGTTAGATTGGACACAAGCTTATTAGACATGCTTTCTTGAATAATGTAAGCTTCTGGCTGTTTATAAAGGTTTGCTTATCTGGTCTTCCTGTCAGTGTTGGCATCTACAGACAGGAGTCTGAAGAGGGATGTTGAAGAAAGATCATTTAATTGTGTCTCCAATGCCATCAAAAGAAAAATTGTTGAAAAGAGATAATTTATTTGTATATCCCCAAGAAGAAAAAGGAGCAGATCAGGCCTCAAAAGTCATAGTATCTGCCTCTTTTCTTGTCGAATCAAACAGTACAGTGGATAGATATCTTTCACCAAGACTCGGGAAAGACATTCAGCTGTTACATCGCTGTTCATGAACTAAGCTTCCATGAGTTCACTGATTGTTGTTTATGTTCAGGTTTTAAATTGTCGTTGGCCTCTTTGCAAGTTTGATTGTTGTGGCAGCTGCTAGTCCAGATGAGATTCCCACCTAACAGTATATATTGCTTTTAGT
This sequence comes from Brassica oleracea var. oleracea, assembly GCF_000695525.1. Lineage (NCBI taxonomy): Eukaryota > Viridiplantae > Streptophyta > Magnoliopsida > Brassicales > Brassicaceae > Brassica > Brassica oleracea. The sequence continues at coordinate 15,183,555 of NC_027751.1, read as the reverse complement.
TGTTAGGAAGAAACAAGTAGTGTGATAACTATTAGTGGTTAGGATGACATTCAGTGGATTGGACCAAGGACTAGTGGTTAGGATGACATTCAGTGGAATGGACCAAGACCAGGCCCGACCCTGACCTAAAGCCCAGCAAGCAAGGGCTTTGGACGCCAAATTATATTACACATTTAAGGGCGCCAAAATTTGTCAAAATTGTCTTTAGTACAGTGGCGAAAGGTGTTATCAAATATTCCTATGAACCCGAGTTCGAATCTGGCTCACGCACTTATGGGGCAATTATTTTTTCTTTGCTTTACGCATAATATGAAGCTGGGCTGGTACCGACCAATACATTGTTATTTGTTAGCATAGCGGAGAGCATGGTATATATGTTTCCTTTTGAAATGCGAAGAACTCACTAATAAACCTTCTTCTCGAATCCCGAGCAAGAAGCCTTGCCATGTCAATGGATTCTACCAGAAACAAAACCATCATTTTTTCCAAATGAACCTTTCCATATCTCAGGTCCAGTTGTCTCATATTGGATCTGCAACAAAACAGTGAAAACACACACACAGCATCGTGCCAAAGTATCAAAAACAATAAAAACATATTATCTATCAGCTTCTCGATTAACAATAGGTCATTACAGAGTATATTACAAAACTAACAAGCGAATTAAAATTATTCATGTCACGCTTAAATTTTGGTGATATAATATAATATAGTTCTAAAATATATTTAAACTAGGTTAGGATCCGCGCCTTGCCCGGGACGAACATTATATATACTATTTTTATGTATTATATGTTCTTTTACATATTTATAAAATTATAAATATATATTGAATAATTAAAAAGTCAGTAAGTATTACATATATAATTAAATTGATGTGAACACATAAATAAATTTTATTAATTCAAACAATTACTTTTTCTATATTCTATTGTATATAATTAAATTTAAATGACGTTAACATATATATAGTATGTATTTTTAGTATTGATATATATTAAACTAGGGGGGTGTTCGCGCTTCGCGCGGAATATTGTTTTATTATTGTTAAAAGTATGATTTGTTGGATAATGTAATTATGTGATCACTTTTATTTGTTAAGAATGTTATTTGGTGTTTTTATTGTGTTATGTAGTAGTAATAGTGATATGTTAATATATTTTGTCTTTGTTTTTTTCATAATGTGTTTTGTCTGTATAGTATTTGTTAGCAGTGAAGTGAGCCTCTAATATAAAAATATATTGTATTTCAATAACTTTGCATTTATGCATTTGTTGATTCTAAGATTTACGGTTTCAGCGTCAAAATTTTCTTTTAATTTTTTTTATATTTTTGAACATTATAACTTTCAAGATGTTTTC
>NC_027751.1:15167033-15181823 GCF_000695525.1 Brassica oleracea var. oleracea | reverse complement strand
TGGGATTATGGTGGTTTTATGTTTAAATTATGTGTTCTGCTTTAGTTTGGTTAATATTAAGATAAATATATAGTTGTAAATGAAATAATAGAAAATAGTAAAAAATAATAAAATAACGAAAGTTTATGTTATTTTTAGCTGCGAATAAATTAAATATTTAAAGTACATTTATATTTTTTACTTATTTCTTTATTCGTTTTGCAATTTTTTGAACAATAAAATAGATTAAAATATATTAGCAAAATTCAAATGATGATGGTTAGTGTGAGAAGGATTAGATAATGTATAATTAGAAAATAGTGAACCAAATTGCAATAATCTAAAAGAAAAAGGATCTAAAATGTAAAAAGACAAAAAGATGACACATGGCAGCAAACCCCCCTGCCACTTGTCGGAATAAGGGAAAAAGTCTACTTTATATATAAAGATGATGCTTTCTACTCATATGGTTATTTTATCATTTATATTTTTTTATAACAAAAACTTTAAATAACCGATAACTAAATTTCTATTGTGTGATTAATAGTTTTAGTAATTTTAAAAAAAATCAAAGCTAAGTTTAAAATTTAAATATTAAGTTGTCCATATTTGTTCAATAACATTTACCAAAATATTTGTTCAAAGCAAATTTCAAAATTAAAATATTTATATATTTTAGATGGTATATAGTTTAATTTTAATATATATCTTTTACACTTAATATTTATTAAACGAGACTTCTTACTTATCTGATTTTGTAATCATTTATATTTTATCATAACAAAAACCTTTAAACCATGGATCGCAAAAAATTGAATGTGAGACTTTTAACAGTTTTAGTAATTTATAGTCGTTTAAAAAAATCAAAATATAACATATACAAAAAATTTTAAATTTTTATTATATGGTTAATGTAGTTATTTAATTTATTTTATTAATTTATAGTAAACAAATATGATAGAGAATACACTAATTTTTATCAAATCTTTATTACTCAAAATCATTAATTTTCATATATACTTTAGCCACATTAGGCAATTCCGTAATTTTTATTTCAGGAAAGAATGAAAAACATTAATAACAAATTTATGGTTAGTTTAATAAAATGCTTATTATATATTTAGATGGACCAACATATTTTTCTAAGGATTCTAAGACTCATTGTGGTGATGACACATGGTTACCTCAAATGTTGTAATGCTTATCTTTTAATATATAGAAGATATTTATTAAATGAGACTTCTTACTTATATGATTTTATAATCATTTATATTTTATCATAACAAAAATCTTTAAAACATGGATCACAAAAAATTTAATGTGAGATTTTTAACAGTTTTAGTAATTTAAAGTCGTTTAAAACATCAAAATATAACATATACAAAAAAATTTAAAATTTTATTATATGGTTAATGTAGTTGTTTAATTTATTTTATTAATTTAAAGTAACAAATATGATAGATAATACACTAATTTTTATCAAATCTTTATTATTTAAAATCATTAATTTTCATATATATTTTAGCCGCATTAGGCAATTTCATAATTTTTATTTAAGGAAAGAATGAAAAACATTAATAACAAATTTATGGTTAGTTTAACAAAAACATTAATAACCAATATATTTTTCTAAGGATTCTAAGATTCATTGTGGTGATGACATATTGCTACCTAAAATGTTCTAGTGCTTTTCTTTTAATATATAGGAGATTCACCAAAACCCATCGTGAGACGCAAAGAAATCTGTAGATGAATAAGCAAAAACCCATAAAAATATTCACAAACATGCTATGAAAGTTGAGATAAAAGCAGATAAGTTTCGGTTGACGTCGGTTAATCTTTGTCATGAACACCACCAAAGCAAGTAAGAAAAATGTAATATACAGAGACACAAATCTTGATCTGGTTTGGAAATTTGTCACCATATGAAAATGAGCATATCAAACCAAGAACTATACAACCCAACGAAGAAAGGAGCAGTAAATATTAGCAGATCAGTTCAGTATATTTTTCTTTTGGTCCAGAAAAATGTGCGTAAAAGGAAACGAACCGTGAAAGATGGGTCAACCAAAGAGAAGCTAAATCCATCTTTCACGTTTCGGTGAAAGGAATTCAATATATTATTCAAATGGCATTGTTTAGAAAAAAAAAAGATGAAAGCTGCCAACAAAAACATACTTCGGTGTGTGATGGACCAGTTTCATTATCTGTCTCTACCTTATTGCTAGATTTGAACCAAACTTGGAACATACTTGAAATAAATGGTGTATTCGTAGATTCTTCTTCATAAGGGATTAATCGGTAACAATTACCATTCTCTCCAAGAGTGTATACCATGAACTAGCTGACCTCACTACAAGCACAAAACAAGGCCACTTCCTTATCCTCATCGAGCAAAAAACTCATTGGAAGAGGAACATAGTCAGGTTCGTCCACTGTAAAAGATTTTCTCCACCTCAACGCGGCTTTAGTATCAGTATCAATCGTCACCCACATGTCCATTTTTGATGTAAATTTGCTTAAATGTATGTAACAATGCGAGTTTTTCTTCTCCAACAACTGATACAACATTACAGCCGGAATATTGAAATTGGGGAAGACACATACTTTTAACTCTCTCTTTTGTAAAATCGAAACAGAGTAAGAAGTCATCTATTGTATATGTATTAGCCCAGTAAATATTTCCCTTGATAGATACGCAACCATGTGGTACTTCGTCAAGAGTAACGTCATCAAGAACCCTCCATGAATCAGAGCTAAACTCATAAGTTTCAACAACTGGCCCGTTTGTTTCACAACAAGAATATCTATAACGTTTCCAACACCTAATGATCTTGTAGCTACGACCAGATTTGGTGTTTACGTATCCTAGAGCAAAGATACTATCTTCGTATTGGATCCATCTAGTTTCCCCTAAACATGGATTCCAAACCATGAGTCTACGGTCAGTTGTGATGCATAACTTCATCTTTAAACTCTACCGAAGGAGGAACAACGTTGAGATCGACGTTCACTGGAAAAAACATAAATTCCTTCAACATGGTAACATGAGACTGCCTTGGAGCTTTACCAAAGTTTTTCTTGGCGAATCTTGGATCTTTGAATAAAGTGTTCCATTGTTTACAACTTGATCGTAGTGGTTTCAGAGATGTGGCTGGAACCCTTGAAAGTATTTCCTCGACCAAATCTGGAGGAAGATCGGACATCACCATTGTTTCTCCTGTAGACTAAATCCCACGGAAGAAGAAGAAGAAGGGTTTTGTATCGTTCTATGTGATCAGATCTCCAAGGAAGAAGAAACGTTTTGATGGTGCTCTCTATGGTTTTTACCATTTTCACTGTATGCCCTTATATACCCATCATATAATATTTTTCCTATTTTTACTGTGGATTATATTTATTAAATTTACTTCTTTTTTCTTTCCAATTTAGTTTTTAAAGAAAATTGAAGCATATGTATACAACAATTTTGTTTCATTGTCATATCAGATTTCAGAGTTTAAGCAATGTTAAAAATCATCACTGCCACTTTTAATGGAAATCAACGAAAATAATTTAGTCAATCTTTAAACTGGTCCGAGTATTGATAGGGTGCAAAGCCCACCTCCAGTAATTAGTCGGGAGAAAAGTGAGATCTAGCGTTAGATCAAGACCTTTTTTGTCAGAAAGCTACAGAATCTCCACCATTGTTAATCGCTTCACCATCACCGGTCCATAATGTTTCTCCAACCCATCACCACCACCAATATTATCTTTATGTTGCCGTCATAATCATGTTTGGTTCAGTTCGGTATTTGGGTAGTTCGGTTTTAACTTTTTTTACTAAACTAACCGAAATTTTTGGTTTTAATTATATTTTGGTTAAAAAATCGGTTAAAGTTGGGTAATTTTTTTAGTAATTTTAGTTAATTCGGTCACTTCAATTCAATTTTTTTGTTATTTCGATTAGTTAAGTTTGAAATTTGGTTAACAATTTTTTTTCCAAAAACCGAACTAACTGATTACCGAACCAAACCAAACCAAACCAAAAACTGAAGTTTTTTTATAAACCTACTGAATCGACCTGAACTTCTCACCAAACTAATTGAAATTTTGATTTGGTTTGGTTCGGTTCAAAATCTCAGACTTAACTATACCCATAAATATTGACAAAAAAAACCTATATCCATATATTTTGATGAAAAGTTCATTGAAGTCTCACTTAATAACTTTTGTTTGCAATAGTAAATTTTAAGTTGACTGCATATTATAAACAAATGACGAACCTAATAATCGTGGACAAAATTTCTTATAACTAGGGCCAGCCCGCCCTACGGGTGGAAAGTTATTAAAAAACTATTTTATATGAATTTATAATAATTTTATGAAGCATTTTAAGAAAATTGTAGATTGAAAACAATATTATAAACAAAAAAAAAGAATTTAGCCAATTAAAAAAAACGGAGATCATGTTGTTATTTTGAATAAATATTTTTGGATTGAATTAAAGATCCACTCCCATCCCGACTATCTCTTCACCTAGCAAATGCCTAAAGTCAGAAGAGTTAAGTTTTTTTTTTTTTGATAAATAAATGTGTAATGAATAACGCTATGTACTGTTGTGAATGTTGTAAGATCTCTACTCTTGATTTGAGCTTCAAGTAGTCCTCGTACTTCTCCGGTTACTTCGAAAAAAATTAAGGACAATCTTGAAGTTGGGATTAATCTTTGACAATTCATATCTATATACTGAGTGAGGGAATGTAAATTTTTAGCTGATTGATTTGGATCCAATGTTGCATAACTATATCCTCTAATTCATACAAACAAATTATTAACAGAATCCCAATGTATGTCTACCAAAGTCACTGATCATATCATTGCAAATCATCCGAAAGCCTCAGAAGTCATTAGTCATAAATACATGATTCATATCGTTATTGTGTAAACATATTTGATGCTCAGAAGCTCAAAAGAAGAAGAAATGTATAGTCATAATTCATGGGAAAAGCATCCAGATTTGGTTCATTGACATCTCATTGTCTCTCTTGGTTCTTCCTTGTGAAAAGCCCATGTATGGAAAATATTTGATTACCTTTAAGAAACGTGAACGATGCCAATATCTGGAGATCAAATAACATCAAGCAAGACCACTTCTTCTGAAATAGAAAAATAGCATAAACAATATTTAGAAAAATAGCATAAACAATACAAACTTATGTGTATTGTTTCCTTGTTTTGATCATAGCTAAAATTATTTAAGCAGATCTGTTGCAGGCTGGAGAACAGAGTGGGCAAGATGGAAGATGGAGGCTTGATGGATCGACCAAATCTATGATCGGATGGGTGATATGAATGGAATGCAAGTTATGATCCTGAAAACAAATGCAAAAACAAATGAGATGTAATTTCTAATATGATAAAACAAGATAAATAAAGATAGATAGGATGAAATTAGGTTGTTGGTCGTGTGACACTATCAGCCTAATCAGTTGATGATTGAAGTGGATCGAGATGGTGCTTTGCTTGTTGGATGTTTATAACTCTCAAGCTTGGCAAACGAAATGGAATGGAAGGATGGGGGATTGAGGACGCCACAAGACTCTATGGAAAGGAGGTTTGATAAGCCAAGATGCTCTGGAGCTGCTTCACACACACTCAAAAGACGTAGAACAATAGTTTTGACAAAACTATAAAAACTGAATAATTCTTATTACTTTCAAAATGGAGTGATTTACACTGAAAAAAAGACTAAAGCTTTATAGGCTCGACTAAGACAGACTCTTACAGTCATAAAATGATAAAAGAAAAGAAATAAACTTGACATAAAAGTCTTGGACTCAAAGGCTTTGATGGTTCCATGAAAACTAGCCGTTAGGCTGATTTGTTGCTTTTGGAGAAGACTGATCTTGTATCTTGATATTATGGAGAAATATCCACGAAATAGGAATATCTGGCTTCTGATTAAACTCCTAAGGATCTTGGTTTCTTCTGGTTCAAAGGAATAGAGCCGTTGGTCCTTGCTCATTAAGTGGTGAAGACTTTCCGTGAATGCATATGGTGTGGCCGGATATGGAAAGGAGATGAGAATCCGCCTGATCCTCTGGGTGCTGGTGCATCTATGGACGTCTTGGGTGTCTTCTGAATGGTCTAGAGTATCTCCTGGTTTCTATAAATAGGCTTGGGTCGGACCAAATTGAATTGGTTGGAAACTTTCCCAAATTGATGTCGGTTTGGCCGGTTTTAGAAAATTGATTGCATCTTGGTTTTCCCTTGGCCAATTCTTTTGATTTAGGGCTTTCTGGAAAGATAAGACATTATAATTGAAGCCCATGCTTGATTATGGATAAGTATGCTTCATGGTTGAGCTGAAATCCACTTCTAATGGCTGATACTCGCAACTGGACGGGCTGGGGAACCTCCAGTTTGTAAAGTTTATAACTTCTTCCACCGTGAAGATTTTCTTGTAATTCCAAGCCTCATTAATTCCTTGATGAGTTAGTCTTATTTTAAAATTGGATTCATGGAAAATACCTTCTGGTTGTTGAGATATTCGCTTTGGACGGAACCTCTATCGCTGGTATCTCCAAAGTGGCCGGTTTGGAGAGCTTGGTTGATCTCTGGTTCAACCACTGATTTGATGGCTGCATCATACCCTCCCCTTTGAAATTTTTTTGACCTAGAAACTGGATAAACTGCACCAAGATAGAGCAAGTCAGCTTTCATACTCTTTTGAGATTGATATTGTTTCGGTTTGGGGATTGTGCATCAGGTGGCTCTTCTTTCAGCAAATAGGATACGATCACGCCCTCTGATATGGAATTTGGCATTGCTTCTCTTCTTCAGTGGATGGTCCTTCATACTTCTAGTAGGCTCAGTTCTGACCATCTTTGGGGTTGATCCTCCTAGCAACAAAAGATTATCAGGTGGGATTTCTTTGAAGCTTTCTTCTTTGCAACCTAAAAAATTCTCAACATTCTGGACAAGGACAAGTGAATTATATCTGATACTGGAGTTTCATGAACAGAATGTGTTATGGTCGAATTTATCTTGGATGCTTTAGCATAATGAAGAAGGATATTCTTCTTTGGACAAGTTTGGTTAGATGACTGCCTTTCTTGCAACTTTTTACCTTGGTTGGTATGACCATCTTCTTGTGATGGCTCAGCTTGGTTTTTATGTCCTTCTTGACTTATCCCTGGATCAAAACATTTTGGCAAAGACAAGTGTATTATACCAAAGTATATGGATTTATAAATTGAAGAAAACATAGAAGAATTAACCTTAATGTCAAATGCGGCAGTAAGAATTTCTTGTTCTTTGTTTGCCTTGTACTCACCTTGATTTTTTGTACCAATTTCACTTTTCTTTGGACAAGACAAGTGCATTAATCTTGCATAGAATAAATAAGAACATTCTGTTTTAAAGTGAATTTTACCTCAGATTTTGGCACTTGAACAATACATTGTTCAGATTTTGGTTTCCACTTGTGGTGTGGATTTTGATTGAACTCATGTACTGGTTCGGCCCTTGGAACTTCAGTAAGCATATGGCTCCCATCTGGTATACATGTACCAAGAATACAAATGTTTAAACCAGTATCTAAAGGTGTTGTTAAACACTTACCTTGGTTTGATACTTTGATCACTGGTTTTGGTTTATTAAGCAACTTTAGTTGCTTTGTGCTTTGAGCTTCCTTCTGGTCCGTGGGAAGGCTTGTGCCTGGCGTCTCTTCTTCTATGTACCTAGGCTCCATTAGACCTGTAATAACACTCTTGGACAAAGAAAAGTGCATCAAACAAGTGGTAGATGATTTATGAACAATATCATCAAGTATAGGACTTACCTTAGCTTTTACTTGCATAGTAGCATGCTCTTGTTTTTCTCTGGACCTGATCAAAGTGTTTGGGCCGACACTTTTACTCATCTTCATGGCCTCTGGGATGTCACTCTTCTGGTCTAAGCAGTGGACAATGGCGTGCCCCTGGTTTGGCTGAAAGTTATCTTGTTGAGACAAGACCCTTTGACCTTCTTGTGCCACTAATTTTCTTGCTTCTTTGGAACCATGAGTTGGATACCTCCTTGGATATAGTTCCTGGATTTCAGAACTTTTAAAATCTGGTGCAAACTTATCCTTCGTGACTTCCTTAAGAGCTCTCCACGTTTTGATAGTTGGCTCCTTGTAAAACCGCCTATCATCTTCTTTTTGTACCCACCATTTAAAGGCTTCTTCTCTAAGTTGATCAATAGCATAAGCTAGCCTCTCTTTCCTCAGGATGTTTTTGAAGTGAAACTATTCATCAAGGTTCCTCTCCCATCTTAGATAACCTCTTTTTCCTGAAAATTTAAAGAGTTCAATTTTATCAGCAAAAGAGTTATAATCAAACCGAGAATTAACAACATGATGGTTGTGGGTTTTAGAAGTTGGAGTTTGATTGATCCTTGAAGGATCTGGTTTCTTGGGCTCGACATATACAGCCCCTGGTACATCTCCAAATCTTGTTTTTCTTTGCCGTGGTCGTTGACCCTGTGCCTGATTTCTTTTCTCCAATTGAGCAATCTTAATTTGGAGCTATTGTAGAGCTGCGGACTGTTGGCTCAATGTGGCCTTTAGGTTTTGGCCGTGTCCCTCCTCTTGCATTGCTTCCTGAAAACAATCTCAAAGAGCAAGTGAAAGTATGTGAAGTTTTGGTAGAACCAAAATAAGACAAATGCAATGATGCAATTTAACTAAACCGAGAGAATATGCAAATATGAACCGATATGAAATAACTATGCAATAAATAATTTTTCTTTTGGTTTTCTGAATGTAAACTCGAAATTAAACTATATGATATGATAAGAAACACAAATGGAAAGAAAATATGGAAATTAAACTAACACTGATTTTTTTTTTTGAATTTTCTTAAGATGCAACAATTAAACCAACAATATGCAAACAATAATAACTATGCCCTTAAATATTTTTTTTTAATGCAAGCATGGAATGAATACAATATGAAATGATAATAAACACTATGGAAAGAAATATTAAATGCAAAACTAACAATGATGATTTTTTTTTTTTGAGTTTTCTTATGCAAGTAACCAAAATAGAAACAACTATGTATGCTTGAACCCAAAATGATATAAACTAAGCCGAATGATTTTTTTTGAATGCCAATAACAAACTTATGAAACAAATATGGTATGCACGAAATTTAATAAAATGCTATGCCTTTTTTTTCTATGCAAGATTCAAACAAGAAACAAATATGGAATGCAAACTTTTTTTTTTGACTTTTCTAAAATGAATGCACAAAATCTAAAAATGGCAAGTGGAACTGAGGAATGAACGTAAACAACTAGACAAGAATTTCAAAATAATTTCGTGAATCAAATGCAAGAAACTTCTTCTCTTTTGTTTTCTTTTCTTAAGAACAATAACAATGCAAAAACTGTTTTTATGGATTTTTCGGTTTATGAATGGAAAAACAAATGCAAGCAAATATGAATGATGCAAGGATAGATGGACTTGATTCAGGAGCTTGAGATCTTATACCAAATGTTGCAGTCTGGAGATCAGGGTGGGCAAGATGGAAGATGTAGGCTTGATGGATCGACCAAATATATGATCGGATGGGTGATATGAATGGAATGCAAGTTATGATCCTGAAAACAAATGCAAAAACAAATGAGATGTGATTTCTAATATGATAAAAAAAAAGATAAATAAAGATAGATAGGATGAAATTAGGCTGCTGGTCGTGTGACACTCTCAGCCTAATCAGTTGATGATTGAAGTGGGTCGAGATGGTGCTTTGCTTGCTGGATGTGTATCACTCTCAAGCTTGGCAAACGAATTGGAATGGAAGGATGGGGGATTGAGGACGCCACAAGACTCTATGGAAAGGAGGCTTGATAAGTCAAAATGCTATGGAACTGCTTCACACACACTCAAAAGACTTAGAACAATAGTTTTGACAAAACTAGAAAAACTGAATAATTCTTATTACTTTCAAAATGGGGTGATTTACATTGAAACAAAGACTATAGCTTTATAGGCTCGACTAAGACAGAAACTAACAGTCATAAAATTATAAAAGGAAAGAAATAAACTTGACATAAAAGTCTTGGACTCAAAGGCATTGATGGTTCCATGAAAACTAGCAGTTGGGCTGATTTGTTGCCTTTGGAGAAGACTGATCTTGTATCTTGATATCTTGGAGAAATATCCACGAAATATGAGTCTCTGGCTTCTGATTAAACTCCTAAGGATCTTGGTTTCTTCTGGTTCAAAGGAATGGAGCCGTTTTACCTTGCTCATTAAGTGGTGAAGACTTTCCTTGAATGCATATGGTGTGGCCGGATATGGAAAGTAGATGGTAAGGAGAATCCGCCTGATCCTCTAGGTGCTGGTGCATATATGGACGTCTTGGGTGTCTTCTGAATGGTCTAGAGTATCTCCTGGTTTCCATAAATAGGCTTGGGTCGGACCAAATCGAATTGGTTGGAAACTTTCCCAAATTGATGTCGGTTTGGCCGGTTTTAGGAAATTGATTGCATCTTGGTTTTTCCTTGGCCAATTCTTCTGATTTCAATCTTTCTGGAAAGATAAGACATTACAATGGAAGCCCATGCTTGATTCTGGATAAGGCCGCATCATGGTTGGGCTGAAATCCACTTCTAATGGCTGATACTCGCAACTGGACGGGCTGGGGAACTTCCGGTTTGTAAAATTTATAAATTCTTCCTCCATGAAGATTTTCTTGTAATTCCAAGCCTCATTGATTCCTTGATGAATTTGCCTTCTTTTAAAATTGGATTCATGGAAAAAGACCTTCTGGTTGTTGAGATATTTGCCTTGGACGGAACCTCTATCGCTGGTATCTCCAAAGTGGCCGGTTTGGACAGCTTGGTTGATCTCTGGTTCAACCACTGATTTGATGGCCGCATCAAGATCCGACCAGATAAAAATGCTCCATCTTACTCACTTGCTTCGTGTATATATCTCGACTTATCCGTCACGCTCTTCATCTCAATATCTCTGTCACTTACTCTGTTGCTCTCCATCACGTTCTCTCGGTTTCTTACTACAGCGCTCTCCCTGTCGATTTCTCAGATGTGAGAGACGATTGGTTCAGAAATAAGCCAACAAAAACAATCAAACCAGAAGGCTCTGTAAATCAGAATTATAAGGGAGACGAAATTTGAGAATTGATTTGGATCATCACTTGATGTTTATAAAATGAATAAAGAAGAAGACTGGAGAGAGCGTGACGTTCAAACTGTTTGATTGACACAATTAAAAAAAAAAGAAACAACTTGGAATTTACTGAGAAACAGATGAAGAGATGCTAAAGGGGAAAAATTGGTGTGAAGGAGACGAAAGAACAAACCTATTTTTTTGCAAAAAGAAGTCAACTTAAACCAATCCTTCATTCCCTTTATCGTACAAAAAAAAATCCAGCTCTTATAAACTCACCATGTCCGAGAGCCTATTGCTTCCCATGTGAGAGCTTGAACTGCAGCAATCGACTTTGCTATCTCTCTCTTCACACTCTCCGTAAATTGTTCCATGGCTATCCATCTTGATCTGCCCGTCACTTGGTCCATCAGCTCTCTGCCGCTTGCTCCGTTCTTGCCCCATCGCTTGCTAGCCTCCCTGCAAGTAGCCATAACACGATCTATTAGTATGAAATAGAAGAGATACGAAGATAAGATGAGATCAAGGAAAGCAGCACTCACACATATTTATACTAAGAAATCACCGCCTTTTAGATCGAAGAAGCATTGAAGACGACGCAGTGGGGGAGTGAATAAGCCTTCATTCATACCGTTTCGACTGATGTGAAGAAGCGCAAACGGCATCAGGTCACCGCCGCACGAAGGGGGAAGATGATCTTGGTTTCTTCTCCGCCGTATTAGGGTTTAGCGAGAACATCACTCAGTCAGGTCCGACAGAACAACGAACTTCACAGCCCAACGCTCAACTCAGAAGACAAAGCCCACAAAGGTAACGTTTAATGAAATGCGGCGTTCGCAACCCATCAGATACGTGTCGTGCTGTCGACGCTCGGAAACTACCCCACATGGTATATGATTGCAGAAAATAACAAACCGAATGTGTATATACAGAAATTGTAATTTGAAAACTTATGCAAATTTTGGTAATGTTAAAATTATGGGGAAAGAAATGATTTTAACTTGATATTTAAGAGAGCCCATCATGTGGTAGCTAGGCAGGAGGAGACCCACCTTCCCATGAGGAAACTCCATAATCATTCAGTTCCGGGACTCCTCTCTTAATCGTCGGTGATCTATCCATTTCATTTTTGAAGATGTCATCTTTAATTTGTTTCTAAGACTATTAACAAAGGATGATGTACTAGTTACAAATTAATAATATATATATATATATATTATTATATATATATATTATAATTTTTATTTAAGAATCGAGAAATAGTATAAGAAAATAATTGTATCAGATCGGATCTACGAGCCATATTTCTTCAAGGCATGTCGTCTGATTTGACATGTGGGGCTGTTCATGTGCTTGATAGTTTAGTTTTCCTCTTACTCGACACAATCATATTGTATATTTAATTGAGACTAGTTTCGTATTATATCAGCTCCAATTGGTACAGTTTATTTTCCTTTTTTTCTGATCAAACAGTTTATTTTCTTTGTAGTGTTGTTTAAGAACAAAAGAAGTTTCTTAACTAAAAATTTTAGTTATCTTTGCAGAAGCCAGAAGTTTGTAAGGATTTCAAGCTTGTTAAGGTCTCTTTATAATCGATTATCAAAACGAAGTTACATGATCGATCAATAAAGATTTCTTTAAAAAATTGGATTGTGAGTTTATAAAGAGTATTGATGATTTTTGTAAATAAAATAGTTTTCTAAAATTAAAAAGAGCTTTAAATGTTTTTATATTTTAATTTTTTGTTAAATATTTTTGTATATTGCTACATATTTTCTAATTGAAGATAAATATATAAACTTTTGTAAAATTTATTTTTAAGTATTCGCCAATAAAATAACAATTTTTATCGCGATATCCAATATCAATTCATTAAACAATCAGAGAATCTACGTTTGATACAAATCAATGCAATGGAATCTCTTAAGAATAAAATATTAATTTACTTAAATTTTGAAAAATCTCAAAAATTTTTGTTTAATATTTCTATAAAACATCTAAGCAAATAAATGTTTAAGTCTAGTAAAAACACTATAAATTTAATATAAACAAAAATAGAGAAAATTACTCATTTATTACTTTTAACAACAACTAACTTAATATTAAATATAAATAAATTATATTTAATAAAATAGTCTATAATATATATAGAATAAAGTATGAGAATCCAAAAGCCTTAGAACACTTTAGTCCTAATTAAGATATAAAAATGCATAAAACATTAAAATGCATCTATATCATAAATTTATTCTGATTATAAAAATATTTTAAAATTTATATCAAATTATAAAAACATTTCATATTTTAACGATGTTTAAATCTTTAATTATAAAACTAATTGTTGGTTTAGTAAGAAATTATAAATCTTCAATCATAAACTAAATCCTAAACCCTTTAGCTCTAAACCTGAACAGAATCATCTATTTATATTATAAAAGGTCCATCCTTATTTTTAAATAGATTTTTTTTTTTTAGTTTTCTAAGACATGCAAGTATTGGTTAGCCCATTGAATATTATAACTAAATTACTTATAAAACATAAAACTGAAATAAATTTTAAAAAGGTTTCCAGCTAAAACTTTGTATCTTTGTATTTTAGATTTTTCGATTAATATAATAATGGTTACTTGGACGTATTTCAGAGGTTCCACTTATATGCTTGTGTTCAAATATTATCGAACCTACACATTGGGGAAAAAATCTCAACAACAAAGGAATATGAGCTGTATACGTATTTGTATATATCACAGAGAAATATGTTCTGTAAAAATGTTTAACCATATAAGAAGTTTTTTAAAAATCATTTGCTTAATATAAAGTTTGAATTGAACTTCTCCAATGAATATATGTCCCAATTAAAAGCGTGGAAAAGTCCCAGAAGTTATTTCCTTTCTTATTTTTTTTGTTGGTCAGAGAACTCGGAAGTTATTACCTTTCACAAATAAAAAATGATGTACAAATGTCGTTAAAGTGAAGAAAAAAAATGGAGTAAATTCAGTTTACCAAAAAAAGAAGATTTGTAATAAAGAAGATACACTGAAAACTCCATATGCATGACCGCATATTAACTCTTCTCTCTCTATCTTTTCTCTCTCTCTCTCTTTCAGTTCAGTTGTGTAATCCCTAAATCCCCAATTTCAGACAAGTTTAGATTCTCTCTCTCCTTCGGCTCGCGCTTGTGGAATACGTTCTGCATAGTCAGCTGTACCAGAAGGTTCGTGGGTCTTTTCTCACTTTCCCCTTTTCTCTCGTGCATTCTTCTTCTTCTTCTTCAGATGAAGATTTCTCCTTATGTTATGTTTTTTAAACATTGAGACAACAAATGTTTAATGCAAGAAAGGCTGTTCCTTTTATCTTGTTCTTGTGTTTAAATTGAGACAAACAAATGACTGTTCTCTTGGTTTCTCTGATTATCTTCTGTCCCCGAAATGGGTTTACCAAATAAATTAAATTAAATTAAATGATGAAAGATTTCATCTTTGTGCTTAAAATAGAATTTGCCATTTATATATATTCTGAGGAAACTGCTTTATTGCTGCCCGCTTTGTGTGTCAAGCCATGTTGACTGTGCTTAAAACTCAATTTGTGAAATGAAAAAGAAAAAAGAATTTGTAAAAGATGTTCAGAATTATTCACAATACATGGTT
>NC_027751.1:15162237-15166974 GCF_000695525.1 Brassica oleracea var. oleracea | reverse complement strand
GGGGGGGGGGGGGGGGGGGGGACAGTGAGTGGGTGGACAAAATGAACAACGGTTCGTGGTTACCTGAAGAGGACTTCAAGGGTCTCACGGACAACTTCTTTGATGATCTCATCAATCACATCGATTTCCCTCTGGAGGACATCGAAACAACGAACGAAGAGGGGGACTGGGGTGCCGATTTTAAGAACCTCATACCTCCACCATCGGATGTGCTCACAAGTTTGTCCTCTGAGTTCACTCGTGGTGGCACCAATGGCAATGGACAGCGTGTGGGAGCCCAGAAGAAGCCTGTGCCCACTCTGGTGAGTTCTTAGTCCTGATAAGCACGCTGCTATATCTTCTCTTCTTCATCATTTAGGATAACATAATTGCTTCATTTTGAATTCAAGCCTTGATAGATTATGCTCTGCATGTAGGTTAGAACTTAGAATAATAGTGTGTGCAAACAAAATTTGCTTTGCATAAATTATTATGGTTTGTGAAAAGTTGGGTGTACTTCTGCAACATAGCAACTTTCACATAGATATTGTCTGCACATCTGTTATTTCATTATCTACGCATATATTGTACTTTTAATGCATTTGTAAGAGGAAGTAAGTAATTAGGTAATGTAAGAGATTTTTCGTATTCACTTGGGTGCTTTCTTTAACCGCTTCAGGTAAATAGGTTATAAGGGTGCACGCAAAAAGAAGGTGATTGTTACTTTTGTAGTATTAGTGTATTATTTTAGGAAATCACCTGCAAATGAATCCTTGTTGTGGGGCAGTAGAGAGTGTATATCTTGTGTTTAACTTGTATGAGAAAAGGAATTTTGCTGTTTCTTAGGTCTTTTCTCTTGATCTTCCTGTCCTGGTGTGTATATAGGATGTGGTGAGGAAGTTAAGTTATTATGATTAGATTAGTGTCTTCAGAGTGGGTTAAAGGATATGGATATGTGTTGATTAATGTGAAATCCTGATCGTGCTTTGTTCTGTTTGTATACTTTTTATATGGCTCTACTGATTTGAAGCATGGTTCTGTCCCTAACTCTTCTAATGTTCCATGATTGGTAGCATGTCAGATCCTGTCTGAATATATTATATTCATTGACTTTATCTTCATGTGTGCAGAAGCAGGAGTCAGGAATCTCTTCTACCGTTGATACCTCCCTCCCTGATGTCAAAGTCTCAAAGCTGTTTCAGTCCTCAAGCCCAGTCTCAGTTCTCGAGAACGCAGCAGCCAATGGTTCTGCGGCCTCGTTCCAGAACCAAAACAGAGCTCAGAGACGGGCCTTCCCCGTCAAAGGCATCCGAAGCAAGCGCAAACGCCCCACAATCCCCACATTCATGTCTCTCCACTCCTTCTTATCCGAAATGTTAGAGAAGAAGCTTGCTATGCTGGATGATGATTCAGGCTCTGAAGACACTTACAACCTCTCTTCCGAAAGTTCCGCCAAGAAGAGACGCAAGAAGACCAACAACAACAGCAACAACTCTCACTGTCCGGAACCGTTCAACGCAGATGGGACAGTCAGGAAGTGCACTCATTGCGAGACAACCAAGACCCCACAGTGGAGGGAAGGTCCCGGTGGTCCTAAGACACTCTGCAATGCTTGTGGAGTTCGGTTCAGATCAGGCCGTCTTCTTCCGGAGTACCGTCCAGCTTCAAGCCCAACCTTCATCCCAACGGTGCATTCAAACTCTCACAGGAAGATCATAGAGATGAGAAGGAAAGAGGAAGAAGGCCAGTTTGTTACCGGAATGCCCCGTGGCTTTAGATACCGAGGGTAGACAGAGAGAGAGAGAGAGAGAGAGAGACTTTGTAACTTTATCAGACCGAAGTGAGTTTGGTCTGTGTGAAAACCAAAACTATGAGGATCCCTAGAATGGGATTAGCTCTCTGTAAGACTTGTCTTCTTTAAAACTAGGGTTTAGTATCTGTCTTTTAAACAAAACAAAAAAGAATCTGATGCAGAGAGTGTCTTTAGGGTTTGTAGTTGCAAAGTTTTTAGGATCTTTTAAAAGTGTTTGTTTGATTTATGTTGGCTGACATCTGTTTTATCAGAGTAGTGTAATGCCAGTTTTCTTTGTTAAAGCTATTTTGATAAGAAACCATATTTTGCTTGTATTATTTTACAGAAGAGATTCTGAACGTTTCTTTGAGCTGCAAGATGAGTTTAATACCTTTTTTGAATGGAGAGGTTCTATGGTTTATCTTACACCAATCAAACATGTTTTCTACTCCACTATATCCAGAAGACTCAAGTCCAATTTGTTATGAATTTGCATCAAGATATTGATGCAATAGTATCTAAACAAACAAAATTTGTATCCAGAAGCAACATCCAGGTTAAATCAAATTTCACTAATCAAATGATTATTTTTAGAAATCGTTATTTCCAATTGATTATAACTTAACATAGAAATATTGCTTTGTGCGTGTTTTGAAAAGATTTGCCATAGATATTTAAATTACGCTAAAATCTTCAAATTTATCTCTTAAGTTACAAAAGTAATATAATTCTAGTGTAAAAAAATAATATAGATGAATCATCTTCATCAAATCCAAATAATTGTCATCAACTTAACTGATGGCATTTTCTTTTAGTTTAAGCTAGAGGTAGTCCAAAGAAAATTGTCTAACTCCATGTATATATAAGTGGAAGTCCCTTTATTCCAATGGTTTTACTAAAAGTTCATTAATGCTTCTATACTCGAAGGTCTAGAATTCAAACTCCAGAAAATGCAAATTATGCAAATTATGGAAAAAAAAGTTACATGAGATCTTCAATTATGGAAAAAAAAGTTACATGAAAAGATTTATCATTAAACATGAATCTCATATGACGGCTCGTAGTGGCGCAGTCAGACGTGTATTCTCACAAGGTGATAGAATTATCGGCTGTAGAATCGTCTATGTAATATTTCTCATCGTTGTAATTGCATAATTAACCAGACGTTAAAAAAAACTTTGTGTATACTACGCATAAACTCCTACGACATCTGTTGGATGGAACCAAACATGCGACATTCCATGCATGTTATCCTTAAAACACCATTCCAATCTACCAGTGCCTTGCTTACATATGAAAATTTGAAACATTGGCTTAGAGCATAATACTTTTATATAAAACTTAAGGGGCATATTTAAAAATTTTATTTTATACCATTCATGAAAACTCTTATTGAAAAAATGTTATAACTTGAACCTAGATAACAACTTACTGTTATTAAAACTTCTTTGATGTAGTCAAACTTAAGTTTAGAAATCAATTAATTACAATTATATCTATATTATCTTTGAATATTTTATTTTATTTTTATTTAATTTCTGTCAATTTTTTTTTATTTTTATATATTCACTGTAATAAAAATTCCTAAGCCCAAAAAATATTGATATCATTGTGATTAATTGTTTAGTCTATTATTATTTATCCTAAATTTTTTAAAGTAAACCTTTTTGGCAGAGTAAACCTTATGATATAATTTTAGAATAATATTATTTAGACTAAAATAAAGTTATATGTTACAAGTTTTATTTTACAAATGAAACATAAAATAATTCTAATTTTATAAAAATATATCTTACAAAATAATTATATTTTAATATTTTACTGTAAAATAATTATATAAACAAAATTATTTTTAGTTTGGCCTATGACATGAAAAATCCTTCGCATGGCTCTGCAATCTACTAACTGATCCATAATCAATCTAAGAAGCACTGATTTGGGTTGGAAATACTTGGGATTAAGGGGGCCAAAGGAGAAAGTCATATGGCGTTTCAATGAAAGGGATCGAATCTTTTGGTTTGCGATTTTTTTTTTAAAGTTTCATGATATCTTGCGTATTTACATTGTTCTATCCATTCATCCATGAGCATTTTCATCATATAGATTAGGATTTAGTCATGTCTAGGTTGCATTTTACATTCATTGTCCTTATTAGGTGTTGGAGTGTGCCATGGAGTGATTTAAGATGTTTGGGAGCATTGTGATCCAAAATGAGGTGAAAGGTGAGCATGGATGGAGCCTTTAGAAAAATCTCTTGTTGCTAAGATTTTGTGGAGACATAAAAAATTGAGTTAGCTTTCTAATGGAAGTGGTTTCAAGTCATTTGGAGATGTAATGAAGGAGTTATGATCAATTTACTAGAGGCATATCCATCCTGGTCGAGCATCGCAGAGTGACCTCTCAGAGTGA
Organism: Brassica oleracea var. oleracea; assembly: GCF_000695525.1. Taxonomy (NCBI): domain Eukaryota; kingdom Viridiplantae; phylum Streptophyta; class Magnoliopsida; order Brassicales; family Brassicaceae; genus Brassica; species Brassica oleracea. The sequence goes on along the minus strand of NC_027751.1, from coordinate 15,162,794 downwards.
CCTACCGAGGTCGCTCCCAGCCAGAGCGGCCAGCCAGAGCGACTAGCTCAAGTCACTCCCAGCCAGAGCGACCAGCCAGAGCGACCAGCTCAAGTCACTCGCGTTTTGACGGGTCGAGACACAAAAAGACACAAAGAAACGCGTCGGGAGCGACCTCCTGGAGCGACTATGCTAGGTCACTCCGCGTGTTTTGCTTGGACGATTTTTATGTTATTTCAGGGGCCTTTTGGTCATTTGTTTTGATGTTTTTACACTTTCTAAACCTAAGTTAAGTACTTTTGTAAGTCATTGGAGGCAGATAATCTCTTCTCGAGAGAGAAGAACTAGTAAAAACTTCTTTTGATTCAGATTTCATTGTTTTCATCTTGTGTTCTTGTTGATTTCTTATCTATTTCTCTACATGATTAATCTGAAATCCAATATGGGTTTAAGAGGAATCATGGAGATTAGTGAGTAATCACCTTTTGAATTCATGGGTTAGGGAGATTAAGGGTGATTAGGTTAGTTCTAGGATGTTTTAGTGTAGATCATTCTTGTTCCTTGCTAGTAGAGTATTC
>NC_027751.1:15160212-15160477 GCF_000695525.1 Brassica oleracea var. oleracea | reverse complement strand
ATCAAATTGGCGCCGTTGCCAAATTCTGAGTAGATTGAAACATTGAGATTTAGTCACTTGCTTGAGACTAAGTCATTTTAAATTTTGTTTTGTTACTGATTCTTCTTCTTCAGAGCTTTAGAGAGAGAGAGTGCTAGAGCTAGAAGAGAAGAACAGCAACAAGCCCACTTGCAGGAATTGGACGTTGATATGGCAGATCCACAACAAGGGGCAGAACACCAACCGCGGGCAGCTCGACCCATTGGTACTTATGACCGGCCCAACA
>NC_027751.1:15159170-15159332 GCF_000695525.1 Brassica oleracea var. oleracea | reverse complement strand
AAAAAAAACAAATCATATAGATTGCATCACTTGCATTTTTAGGAGAGTCTAGAGCATATAGGTTGCATTCACTTGCATTGGGAGCAATGATTTTAAACGACTTGTAAAGAACACCACTTTGCACCTGAGTAGCTTATGCACCTCTCAAAAAGACTTGTATGC
>NC_027751.1:15158430-15158961 GCF_000695525.1 Brassica oleracea var. oleracea | reverse complement strand
CCCTCCTTTTAAGCTTTCATTGTTTGATGAGTGAGGCATTCTTCAGAAAGTCTTACATGTGCATAATGTTGAGAGTATCGGGAACAACAATGCTTGATCTTCATTCTTGCTAGATTGGGCACTCTATTATCTAGCTATAGGTGGGGGATGAGTGTTGTGATTATGATTTGGGAGCAATGAAAAAGGAAAAGAAATGACTCTTTGTGTTTAAGTGAATTGTTTTATTGGGATAAGTAGATAAACCTCTAGCTCAAGTTATGAAAGTTTTGGCTCCCACCTAAAAAAAATAATAATAATAAAAAAAATGAAATAAAAAAGAAAAGAAAATAAAAAAATGAAGAAAAGAAAAAGAAAGAAAAAGGTGGCTAGCAAAGTTGTTAGGAGCTAAGTAATGTTTTGAGGTTGTGAAAAATCCCTTGTAAATTTCAAAGAGAAGGAGTTAATGTTCTTAGGATCTTTTGGTGAGAGATGTGAGTTGGGTTTGACATTTGAGAATGATTGTGTAATTGTATGTTTGGGAAAAGGGTAGAA
>NC_027751.1:15147313-15157068 GCF_000695525.1 Brassica oleracea var. oleracea | reverse complement strand
CACCCAAAAGGTGTTTGATGAAATGCCTGAGACAACTCTCCTAGGCTTTTAGTATACTTTGCCAAAGACATTTGTTGTTAAAGGTGCTAAAATAGCTAATAGACTTGTTAGTAATGATTGCTTTCATATTATTCAACCAAAGACATTTGATGTTTGAGATATGTTAGCAAATGGGTATTCATCTAGACATAGAGCTTGCTTAGAATTGTGTCTAGGCTTAAGGTTGATAGTTTGATTGATCATTTGTCATCCTTAGTTCGATACTTGATCACCCAAGGTCTAATCTCTATGCCCATGAGTTCTCTTTTCTCTTAGTCAAGAAAGTATCATTCTGTTATTGCTTTCTAGTATTAGTAGTAGTTTAAAACTCATCTAAATCATTGGTTGCACTTAGATTAAGTTAGTACTTGCATTCTCGGTGATTTGATATCCCTCAGAACTAGTTCGACAATCTTTTATACTACAATATTTGTCTTACGAGCCTTGAAAACTCTTAATATCATTTCACTTCTAATAAGGCAAGTTTGTTCACTAGTGATATCTCTTTTTCATTAAAAACATTGGCGTTCTATTTCTTCCATATTTAACAAGTGATCCATGGATAGATATCGCTTTGTAAATCAGGAAGTTACGTTTTTCTGTTCTCCAAATAGAACATTCACATTTTGATATAATTAAATACACTTGGGAAACAACCTTAAAAGGATGAAAGGTCCGAAAGAGCTCAAAGTAAACATTCAAAGATAACATGGTTAATTGTTTTTTCAGTGTCTCCATTTATACAACAACTCTTTTTTTTTTTGATAATCCAGTATCCGACCACTTTGCGTGATCGACTAGCCCACCGGGCCGAAGCCCAAGCCATTACAGGATTTTTAAGCGTCCACTTAAGGGCCCCTGGTTACGCAAAGTGGTCTGGAGGGCGAGAGGCAGCCCATGTAAATACCCCTCGTGGCCGGGGCTCGAACTCGGGTGGCGGGCACCTCAGCCGAGGTTCCTTTACCACCAGACTACGAGGCCCGGTTATTTATACAACAACTCTATCATTATCAAAATGACATGAAGTGTAGTTAAATTGGCTACACGTCCGGTAAACGCTTTCGGTTTGAAGGGGTCTCGTCTTTACCTTCTACACTTCGTTCTAGAGATCGGTTTCCGCACTTCATGGGAGTCAATGTGTAAGATTTTTGGCTTTCGTACTAAACTTTCCAGATTTCATTAAATAATTTTCTAATTTGGGTGATTCCAACATACACATTTATGACTAAGTAGCAACCCTAAAATAAGAAGAATACAGTTAGGTTGGAAAGGTTTTGGAAATTCAATACTACCTCCGTTCCCGAAAGTAAGATGTTTTAGATTTTTTTCTTGTTACACAAAGATAGATTTTCTATATTGTTAAGGTACTTTTTTATACTTTTGAGAAACATTAATGAAGAATATTTGAATTGATTAAATTTCATTGGTGGAAAGTTATTGGAAAGTGTATAATAAAGTAAAAAATAAATTAAATTATAAACATTTATTAAAATTCTTAATAAGCGTGCATACTCTAGAAAATCTTAATTTCAGAAACAGAGGGAGTACATCGCAGTCATTTGTGTTTGTGTATAAATAAAGAGCATTGTCTCATATGTAAACGTGGGCTGAAAATGTAAACTTGGGTTTGCAGTTTATATAACACTGACATATATGAGTTGGGTTCAAGGCAAACAACAAAGCCCGCCAACCGCACAAGCGCATTTGTCGCATGAGGATCAACCAGCGACCAACAAAATCACAATCCCTTGCATAACAAGCGAGGAGAAACGATCCTTTGGTCATAAGAAATCTATTCACGGTCCTAAGTCCTAAATTTTGAATAGCCAACACGTGTTGGTTGCTGATCGGTCAAGTTTCTCTATGAGAACCCATTTATTCGTGTTGTATATTAATTCTTCCCCCTTGCTTTCATTAATTTTTTTTGTCAAAATGAATCAGAAACCATATTTGAAATGCATAGTATTATTAGATTGTATATGTCATATTAATTATTAATTTTCCAACTTAGTTTTAAGGTCAGTAAAATAACGAGGCCAAGAAAAATAGCTACTATAAGTTAAAGAAAAAAAAGAACGAAAAAAAAAGAAATCTATATATATAAAAAAATGTTGGTCTCTCTCCTGTGAAGACACCTCAGCGCCACGTCATTAAGTCGAATGTTCTGGTATCGACACGTTTTCGTTAACTCCAAAGTGTTGTGTTTCAATTAATGGGATAAGTTTAATTTGGGCTTACTAAAAAACTAAGAAGTTTGACTTAGGATGAGTCATACAGCAAGACTATTATTTTTAAAGTTGGTCTGTGAACCTAAAACATAAATTACAAAATTATTTACAAATTAACTAACCAATAACTTAAATTAATAAAATAGTATATCTCATACGCACCTTTTGCAAATGTGAACCTAAAACATAAATTACAAAATTATATAAAAAATAATAACATAGATCAGAAGTAAAGTATATCCCGTCCGTAGGTTAGTCATGTTCAGAAAAAATTAGAAAGATGAGAGAGGAACACAGATGAAACAGAAGGTGTCATCTGAATCTGAAGACATAACGACACAGATTCCTCAGACTCCGTTGTCTTCCTCTTCTCGTGGGTCCCTTTATCCCACACTGATACACATCTCTCCTTTCTTTTGTCTTCATCTATTTATTATTTCTTTTTATTTTATTTTATATTTATTTGTTAATGGACAAAAAACAAAATCATTTAAGAGTTGAGTGAAAACAAAAACATCAATTATTTTGGCCCAACTTATCTTCAAGAGTATGTTTTTTTTTTGTTTAAAATATCCAATTACATATGTTTTGTTCTGTACCATCGATTATTGTTGATAGCTAGCTATTCGACTAGTTCCATGAAATATACAATAAATGTACACAATAAAAAAAATACAATAAATGTACAAGACTCATACTATTTCTTTTGGTATTAGTAAGGTTCATACTAATCCTTAAGAGATCAATTTACCAGTAATAGATAAGCCTAATTGTTTTACATGATAATTAGATAATGTAAAATAGATTTTGAATCCGGAATGGTTAGCACCTTTCTGAGTCCAATATTTCAAATAAAAGTTTATAACAAATCATTTTAACCTATAACTAGATTTTGATCTGCGCTTTCTTGACAAATTTATTGATATAGCTGTTTGTTAACTAATTTGTTTCGCCATAAACATTTTTGCTTTTCGTTCTGACTCTAATTTGCTTTTATTGATTTTTTATTTCAGTTTGGTTGTGGTTTTTGGTTTAGAAATATATGAACAATTTTGGTTATATATGAAGTTGAGTTTTGGTTAAAGTGATTGAATATTTTGATATTTTGTGTGTTATGGATATATAAAATTTTCGAATTTTTTAGTTCTGTTTACATTTCTGTTTTAAATCAGACATATGCATTATAATGAACTCCAATATATTTGGTATAGTTTTTTGGACAACGGGTTTTTGATGGTATTAATAGGGTTTGAATAGAGTTAGAGTTTGAATAGAGTTTTAGGGTCTAGGGTTAGAACACAAACGAATATGGATGAGTTAGTAAACATATACGAAATAGGCTTAAAAATTGATTGATATATTGTTTAAATTATTGGGCGGTTTTGTTTAATTGGACAGAAACATACTACTTTTCTAATTGTTGGGCTCTCAATTTCCGAAAACCATTTAAAACAATTAAAAAAAGTAATGGAAATTTTTGTAATTAATTGGAAAAGTCAGAGACATAATCTTAAGAAGGATTCTGCTTTAATAGTATAGATAAATATACATGAACTCATACTTTTTTTTTTGAGAATTAGCATCGAGTCTTGTGGTCAGTATTTCAAACAAAAATTGTAACAAATCACATATACTTTTATAGTCTTTTTTGAGTAAAGATTCACAACGATGCCGGTTTGAATCATTAAGCGTTTTAAAAAGATTTGACATAAGAAACTATTATATTATTTAAACAAGAAGTGATCCGAAAACCCTATAGAAAAATTTAACAATTCTAACTAATGAATCAACAATTGCATTATGCATCCGAAATATACAAGAAATGTTGAAGGCTTAAAAACTTTTTTGTAATTTTGCAAACTCCTTCGGCTCTATTAAAAAACTTGGCCATATTTAAGGTTTTTAGTCATCAAAATCATGTCTTTGCAATCTGATCTGGTATGTTGACAACTAGAATGGCGTAGCATACACTGCTGAAACAAACACTTACAACTCCGAGTGCGTTTCTTTTTTTTACCCATAAGCTAAATTATGTGTGATGTGTCTTTCCAATCTCACTTCACACCCACTATATTGTGATACAAAATTCCAAAAATCATAGACCAAACAGATGTTTTGAAAATATATGACTTGTTGTAAGTGGTGGCTACATCTCTATATATACTTTAAATTTATTTAGAGTAGATGTTATTGGCGAGAAAAAAATATTATAGTAAATCAACATTGCTTATTTTTAGGCGAGCATATTTTAGCATAAATTAAGCAACACGATTCATTAACATTAGGGAATTTATGCACACCCAAAATACTTGACCTAGTTAACCACTGCGCCATCTTGCTTGAGTTAACTTTTATTATTTTGATATTGATGGAACAATAGCTACATCCTAAAATCATTAAGATGTTGACAACAAATATAATAAAAATCATTTAAATGAAAGAATATTGTTCCATTCTCTTATATATTACTCCTTCCATTTCACAAAAAATTATTTTGTTGCGTTTTTCACACATATTAAAAAAAACATTAAATCACTACAATAAATATTTTTTTTTCTGCAATTTTCAATTTTCAATATCTTTTAACCAATAGTAATTCAATAAAATCAATTAAATTTTTTTAAGTTTACAATTTTTTCATAAAAAACACAAAATATTTATCTTTGTGAAATAACTTTTTTTTTCTAAAACATCTATTTTTTTAAAACAGAAGGAGCATGAGCTAAGAATCTTTTTCATCATCATTGCTTGAAACAAAAATAATAATTATAGGAAATCACAAGAGATGAGTTGACAAAATAAACAAAAAAGATGTAAAGATTATAAATGGAATCAGTTGGCCAATCATGTTTCAGCTAATAGGGTAACAGAGAAAGGACATAACGTGGGCGACAAAGTTCGCCGCGATGTTGATGCCACGTTTACATCAGATATGTGCCAGATCAGCAATAACATGTCAACTTTCATACAAAACAGACCCACTACACTTATAAAGCGTTTTGAAGTTAGTTGTCTCTAGCTGTCACGAGCGTAAGTTAACGAGTTGTTAAGTGTGTGATTTATGGGCGCGTCTGGCTCAGTATAGCTCCGCTATGTCCTTGTCCTTTGGCCCAAATACTTTTCGTTTGGCCCACTTTTATAAATAAGCCACGAATTTATTTATCTTGTCGAGACGCCATTAGTTTTTTTTTTTCCCTTTCTTCAATGTCCCAAAAGGCCAGAATACACTTTCGTCTTACAAATTTTTTTGATAATTTTTCTTTTTGAAAATTAATAAAACTTTTCTTAACAAAGACTTTTGTTTAATCAGAGTTTTTTTTATGTTCTTACCCGGCCTAGGCGTTTTAATATGGATCTGAAAACCCGAACTAGAACAGACCCGAAAACTCGATCGGAAACCGAACCGAAAATTTATAAGTACCGTTTGAGTCCAAAATTATTTTACCCGAAAGAACAGGAACCGAAAGGAACGACCCGAATAGAGCCGGACCCAAAAGTAACCGACCCGAATAGACCCAACCCGGTAAGAATCGATTTGTACCCGACTTAAAAATATGTATATCCAAAACTATGATTTTTTTCTTTGTATTTTATATATATTACTTTATGATTTAGTTGAAATATATTTTGTTAGAAATATTTGTTATTATTTTTTTAACATTTTTAAGTAATATAAAGCTGTAAAATGTAAAATTTAGAGTTTAAACATGCTTTATTTTAATTATTAATATTTTAATTTACGTTATTTTGTAAAATTTTAGGTATATATAACCAATATCGACTAAATTTGAGTTTGGATATTTCATGTCCTTTTTTATCCTAAATACATGAACCTGATCCAAACCCAAAAATTACAGATATTTTACAGGTATTTAATTATAGACCTGAACCGATCCAGACTCGAAAAAAACCAACCTGAACCCGAACCGAAAATTTACAAGTACATATTGGAACTAAAAGTTTAGGACCCGAAGAACCCGGATCCTAAAAGAATCGGCCCGAATCCGACCCGAAAATCTGAACGTCGAGGCCTAAGTTCTTACAAATGATAATTAATTGATTAACTATGTGCATCATATGCAATCATGATGAACAGTGGCTCTATGATTCAAAATTTTCTGCAGTATATAAATCTTCAACTAATGATCCTACATACTTTTTTCAATATATATACACTACTAATTTAAAGTCCTATTTTTATGTATTGACAAAATTTATCATTTAAATTTTAAATGGTCCAACAAAACATATAACAGTATTTGGAGTGTTGTAAATATATTTATTATAATTCGATTACATTGTATCCGCGCATAACACAATTTTTTGATAAATTATATTCGTCATATTTATAGTTGGCCTTTACACAAATATACATCGCTTCAAGACTCATATAAATAATTTAGATCACTCAAAAAAAAAATAACAATATTTTATACCAAAATTTATAAAATATCACTAAATCATGAAATTGTAAGTTTAAAACATAACTTGTAAATAAAAATAGAAATACCTCATGCAATCATGTTAAAATCTAGTAGATGATCTATTACAATAGACAGTTTTGTACGGTATTCAAAACCACAAAAGACGATTATATGACATCTTTTAAATCTACAAACCCTAACTAGCTGCAGGGTTGTTTGTTTTCAGTTTTATATGCATATATATTTATTTTATATCATTAGTGGTATATATTTTTAACGTTAATCATATATTTAAAAGGTTATATAATTGTTTCAAATACAATAACTTTATAGTTTACATGTTGTAATCCATCAATTGTTTAAAACCGTCGCATGTATTTGTTTCTTTTTATTATATATTTATCTTATTGTATTTGCATTTAGTTATTAAACAAATTAAAATATGCATGAAAAAACATTTTTGAAAATTATTTTGTATTTAGTTTATGCTAAATTTTTATCCGCCCTTCAAAACTGGATTCTTTTTAAAAATATTTTTCTATGTTTATTCATTTTACATAATATATTATTGTATATACAAAAATCTTACATGTATTATATAGTTTGCAAATATTAAGCCGTTCTGTAATCGTATTAGACTTTTAACATAAATATTTCTATTTACGAAAATAAAATTTATAAATTTAACAATATAATTTTCTCATATTTATTGCAATATAATAATTTTATTTTAACATATGATTATGATTATAAAATAGATAAACATATGATATAATTTTTTATTTTTCATTTTATAAACAATAACTTAATATATATTAATGCATAATAATAGTTCATTTCTAATAAAAAAATTAGTGAAAATATTTACACAAACTTTTTGAAAATTAAGATATTGTTAAAATATTAAGCTCAACATAATAGTTGACCAAAAAAAAAATTTAGCTCAACATAATAATTTTCTTTTAATATGTTTAATTATAATTATATAATAGATAAAAATAGGATAAATTTTATTTTTTATTTTATAAAATATAACTTAATATATTAATATATAAAAATATTTCAAAACTAATTACGAAATTAGTAAAAAATATTTACATATAATTTTTGAAAATTAAGCTCTTGTTAAAATATTCTTAAACAGCTTTGTTAGAATTTTTAATATATATATATATATTTAAAATGAAAAGATATCAAAAGATATTATGATTAAAGTAATTCAACGATTATATATATTATTAGTCTTAATAAAATACATTTAATAAAATTTCTAAAGGATGATACAACTTAAAAAATTCACACATGAAATGAGGTTGCGATTTCTATTTTAATAGAATAGATGGATACATGGAAAATGCCAAAAATATAACATTCATAATACCATTTTTCATGTTTACTCTAACCACTTTTACCTTCACTTTTAAAGAGGGAAAAATATATTTATAACCCTATAGTTAACTAATCTAGATTTAAAATTTAGAGTTGAGGGGTGAGGTAGAGTTTTTGGAATGTGAAATTTAGGATTCTAAAAAATATATAAATAAATACATAAAATTTTAAAACTAGTTTTTCAAAAAAAAAAAATCGATTTTCAGAAAGAAATTTTGAAAAAAAAAATTCAAAAAAAAGAATTTTATAAAAAAGTTCGAATTTGAAAAAGTATAATTCGAAAACATAAAAAAATATTTTTTTATTTATTTAAATAATTATTTATTATATGTATAGAAAACAATGGTATAAGAGTGTTTTGATTTTTAATGAAAAAAATATTTTTGAAAATGGTTCTTTAGTGGTGGTAAAAATGAATAATGATACCAAAAAAGTGGTAAACATGAAAATTTTCCTAAATACATTTGTATTTATCTACTTGCATAATCCACATTTTCTTAAAAAAAATACCCCAAATTTGGTGTAAAGCCATTTAAACATTTAACCACTTGGGTAATGGACTTCTACTAGAACTAAAATACTTATGTTAGTGACGATAATATAATATATTTTAAAAGCTAAAATGTTATTTGTTTTTAACTATCTTAATTTAGATGTGATACGTGTTTATAATTTATATTATTTTCGCACCATAAATTAAGATTGGTAGACAAATAGATTTCACCAATGTCTTGTCTATATCTAAAATAAAATTTACATCCTTCAGCCCAATTTTTTTTTTATCTAATGATATAGACTGTAGTTTTTATGGCAGCTATTAATTTCAAAATCACTAATTTTGTGAAGTGAAATTAAATAACAAAAATTACATTTAAAAAAAAAACAGGTGGTCACACTATGCACATGCAGTTCATTTATCTTCTCTTATTCATGAAATAGTTTCAAATATATGATTTGACTAGGTTAAGATCCGCGCCTTGCGCGGGATCAACATTATATATATATAAATTATTTTATGTATTAAATATTTTTACATATTATGAAATAATAAATATATATTAAATAATTAAAAGTTAGTAACTATTAAAAATATAATTAAATTGGTGCGAACATATAAATCAATTTTATTAATCTAAAAACTATTTTTTTTTATTTGATAGGATATGTTATTAAATTTAAATGATACTAACATAGATAATATATTTTAGTATATTTTTAATATTAATATCTATTAAATGATGATTTCTACTCATCTAGTTTTTTGATCATTTGTATCTTTTATAGAAAAAAATTTAAATTACTGATAACAAAATTTTCATTGTGGGATTAATAGGTTTAGTCATTTATAATTTAAAAAAAAAACTAAGTTGTCAATGATCGTTCAAAATTTTTATCAAAAAATTGTTCAAAGTAAATTTGAACTAAAATATTGTATTTTATATGGTTTATAGTTTAATTTAAAACGATATATATATTAATCTTAATAATTAATTAAATTAGACTTTTTACTTATATAATTTTTGTAATCATTTGTATTTTGTCATAACAAAAATTTTAAACCATGGATCATAAAATTTGAATGTGAGACTTTTAACAGTTTTAGTAATTTATAGTCGTTTGTAAAAATAGAAAATATAACATATACATAAAAATCTAAATTTTTATTATATGGTTA
>NC_027751.1:15129527-15143519 GCF_000695525.1 Brassica oleracea var. oleracea | reverse complement strand
AAAATTTGAATGTGAGACTTTTAACAGTTTTAGTAATTTATAGTCGTTTGTAAAAATAGAAAATATAACATATACATAAAAATCTAAATTTTTATTATATGGTTATTGTGGTTGTTTAATTTATTTAATAGCTTAAAATTAAACAAATATGATAGAAGATACACTATTTTTTTATCAAATCTTTATTATTTAAAATCATTAATTGCCATATATACTTTAGCCACATTAGGCAATTCTGTAAATTTTATTTAAGGAAATAATAAAGTACATTAATGGTGAATTTATTATTAGTTTAATTAAAAGCTTATTATATAATTAGATGGACCAACATATTTCTCTAATGATTCTAAGAATCATTCTAGTGATGACATTGGCTACAAAAAGAAGTTGTAATGCTTCTCAAATAATATATAGGGGATATGTCTCTTGTTTTCATTTGTATAAACATAAACTACAAAAGTTAATTATTTAGGGAAGGGTTTTCAATATCCCAGATTATTCAATGGCCCTCACAACAATTTACTTTGTTTCTTATAGAAGTTGTCTACCAAAGAAGAAATTGTGAACCGTGTGTGTGACAGAAAGGTGTCGTAGAAAACAAAAGAGAGGAAAGAGAAACGATTCTCTCTCTTCAACCTTCACCGTAAAACTCTAGCCACCGCTTTATTTTTCCTGCTTAGTAGAGTCGACGACAGCTTTAATTGCCACCGGTCCCCTCCCATCTGGCCCATGTTTGTCTCACTTATATCCACAATTTCTTTCATCTTACGTCGCAACCTTCGTGTCGAACAGCCTAAAGAAAGACGGGGTGTGTGTCTTTCTTCTCTAAAGTGTGGATGAAGTCGTGATCGTTTACAAAGCCCGGTGTCCTTGTTTCTCTGCCTCCTCCGATCGTCGGCGTCAAATATGGGTCAAATCTGAACCCAAGACTAGGTGATTTTCTTGGAAGCGTCGATGCCTCATCTCTCACCCCCATCGTCTTATTACCTGACAGTCTCTGTGCCGCGGATCTCCAAGGTTTGTAGAGCCTCTGAGTTCCTCAGAGAGCGGCATAGTGGTGGTAATCCTTTGAGGGCCTCTTCGTCTAGCATAAAGTTTCAACTTCCGTTGTATTTCTCCTGTTTTGGCTTGTTCTCTCTCCCCTGTGCTTAGAAGGTTTAGATGTTTAGGATCTTTGAGGACGAATCCGATGTGTCATTCACGGTAACAAAGCCAAAGTCTCGCCTTAGTAGTGGTCACATGCTTAGAGAGGTCTTCAGATTTTTTCCGCTAAGTGTTTATGTTGTGTTGTGTGGCCAGTTTCCGGAGAATTTGTACCGCATGCATTTGATCTTAGCTATTTCTCGTGTCTCACAGAAGTGTTGACATCTGAGTCTTGTTCAGAAGAGAGCTCCTTGAGAGGTCAACGGATTTGGTTTCAACGGAGTCTTCATTAGCTTGCATCGGAGTGGAATGCCAGGCCCTCTGTCACCGCAGCTTGAGGGACCTTTAGGTTCATCTCCGGAAAATCATCTCTGTGTAGCCTACTCCTTGTTTCTCTCAGTTCGCGTCCAGCTTCTTGGAAGTGTTGGTGGAAAACATAATTTGATTTTGGCGCTTTTCTTGTAGTTTTAAGTTTCTTATATTGAAACTAGATTCGTTCTTAGATTGTTGCTATGAGTTTTTTTATATTTTTTGCGGCTCATTTCATCGGACCAGCTTTTAAACAGACGAGATTGCAATCTCTTTGTAATTAGACATTTATTAACTTGTTAGTGATATTTACATCTTTAGAATGAAAAAAATTAAGGAAATGTGAGATAAGGTGGCAGGTTACATACATTATCCATTTTTGAGTCATTATACGACTCATATCCGTCTCGAAAATCAGTATAAATAATTTCTAAGGTTGTGACTGTTATTTAATAGAGTAAAAATGTGAAAATAAAAAAGTGAAATACGGGGAAAAAAGAAAAGCATAACCTATAATTAAAAAAATTATGAGTTTGTTTAGAATAATAGATTTCACCACTTTCGTTGCTTTTTGAAGTAAATGAAAATATATTTTACTTTTTTTTTGAAAACTTATTCTATTTTTTTGAAAATATATTGGTGAAATATAGAGTAATAAATAGGAATAATGTTTTACTCCATAACATATATTGTTAACAATACCATCCAATCACACTCTAAATCAAATAATAATTATCATAATTTTACCACCTGTAGATAAAGGTTATTCAATAATAACTATCGTAATTGACATATTTATTTTGTGTATATTCAGCTTAGTTGTGATATGTTTGTGTTTAAATAGCTTTGAATATATAAAAGAATACTTTGGGAGAAAGGAGTTAATGGTGGTTTAAGCAGTTGATGGTGAAACATCGAAAGGGACGTTTGGGTAGTTTGGTTTGGTTGTCTGAGCAGTGACGCTTCTGTTTGATTTGGAAGGTTTGGTGGACAGTGACGCAACAACTTAACTACACCCATCTTCTCTTTTGTCACATCTCATGTCTTTCAACCATAACTCTCTGCTCTACATGCATTACTTACTCTCTTCATAACGGCGGGGGGGGGGGGGGGGGAAAAATTAGATATCATATCATTTTTTATGTATTTATATAATTTTATAATATTTTTATTCACTAAATTGATTATTTATTTACTAAAATTTTTAAAGTATGTAAATCTTTTAAAAAAAACTAGAGAAATATTATTATTTTATATTTTTCATTATTACTTTTTGCGGATCGGATCCGATATCTAGTAAAAATACAAATTTTCTAATATCCAAAACACCAAATATCAAAAAGTTACAAATCAATCGAATTGAAAATTGATTATCCGCGTAAAATGGAACATATCAGATTTACCCTTAAAATTTTGAATATCCTTTTTGTGCCCATCCTACTTAATATTTTCCTAAATAATTGATATATTTAAGATTTAATTTTGGTATAAAGACTTCTAAGCAAGAAAATCATAAATAATCACAAAATTTGCCAGTATTAAAAATGATCATCGATAATTTAATCGTTTGAACCTTGGTTACTAACTTTGATATACATACACTTAGGCTTGGGCGTTCGGTGGACCGTTCGGGAGATTGGGCAAAATATTAGTTAATTTGATTCGATATGTTGTTTGTGTCGATTTGATTCAAAATATAAAAATATCATTAACTCTACAAATCAAATCAAATACCAATATTTATTATCTGTTGTTAAAGATGGATTAAATCGTAAATACTAATATATTTTTATCCGATCCGATCCGTTATATTCATATACACATGTATAAAAAATTAGATATCATATCATTTTTTATGTATTTATATAATTTTATAATATTTTTATTCACTAAATTGATTATTTATTTACTAAAATTTTTAAAGTATGTAAATCTTTTAAAAAAAACTAGAGAAATATTATTATTTTATATTTTTCATTATTACTTTTTGCGGATCGGATCCGATATCTAGTAAAAATACAAATTTTCTAATATCCAAAACACCAAATATCAAAAAGTTACAAATCAATCGAATTGAAAATTGATTATCCGTGTAAAATGGAACATATCAGATATACCCTTAAAATTTTGAATATCCTTTTTGTGCCCATCCTACTTAATATTTTCCTAAATAATTGATATATTTAAGATTTAATTTTGGTATAAAGACTTCTAAGCAAGAAAATCATAAATAATCACAAAATTTGCCAGTATTAAAAATGATCATCGATAATTTAATCGTTTAAACCTTGGTTACTAACTTTGATATACATACACTTAGGCTTGGGCGTTCGGTGGACCGTTCGGTTTCGGTCCGGGTGATTCGGATTTTCGGATTTTCTGTGTTATGTTCAGAAGTACCATTCGAGTTTACTAATTATTGGATCGGATTCGGTACGACTCTTTTCGGATTCGGTTCAGATCAGATGTAACCAATGTTTAAAATCGTCCAAAAATATATTTTTTAAACCTCAAAATTGACAAAAAAAATTCAAAATATATAAATTGTTTACAAATCTAATTGAAAATTAGTTAAACTATCTAAATTAACTAAAAAGTATTCAAAATAGCAATTAAAACAAACTATAAATATTTTGAATATTCTAAAATATCTAAATCATCTTAAAATGTATAAAAACATTAACATATTTAACTAATTTCGGATATCTTCGGATTCTAGTTCGGATTTTGATTCGGTTCGGGTTATAACCAAACACCTAAGTACTAAGTTCATAAGCCCCGTTCGAATATTTTTGTATAACAGTTTGGATTCGGTTTTGGTTTTTCCGGTTCGGATTTAGGTAAGTACTTTGGATTTTTGGATTGAGGTAAAAACGCCCAAGCCTAGATACACCTTCTCGGCGGCTGACCAGACAGCACAAATATAGCTCAAAACATTTATTGATATTACAACTTTAAGACAAGTATGTTATTCCTCAGAACTATAATGACAGAAAATATTGCTATGGAATATATTTCAATGAAATACTCCCTCCGTTTTATATTAAATGTCGTTTTAAAGAATTTTTTTCGTTACAAAATAAGTGTCGTTTTCGATTTTCAATGCAAAATTTATTAATTTTTTGTAAAATTTATTTTTATATTGGTTGAAATATGGTTACGTGTATAGATAATAGTGTTTTTTTATAGGAAATGTACAAAATTAATTGTTTCCTTAATCTGTATGCCGAAACCTAAAACAACACTTATAATAAAACAGAAGGAGTAGTATACAAGTTTATTTTTTAATCACGGAAACATTTACCTATAAAGATTTTTGAATAGTAGATTGACAAATATTTCCGAAGGCAACATATATCCTAATTTTAATGGTATTTTTTGAATCCAGAAACATTGTACAGTAGTACAAATTGCTTTCCAGGTTTACCTGTAGTCGTCGAATATAATAAAAAAATTGTTTAGAAAATGTTCATATGTTCGATAGTCTGTATATGTTTTATGTGAGCAATTACTAAGAGCATAAATATCGCGGATCTTTAAGTGGATTTGTTAAAACAAGTAATGCTGAGAACTCCACAAAACAAGTAAAATTGGTAACAAAAGTCGCCAAAGAAAGATCGACTTTCTGCTGTTTTTTGTATTATTTGCGGACTCTACTGACACGTGGCGGCACGCGATTGATTTTTTATTTTTATCAGAGAAAAAAAAAATTTAAGAAACCAAAAAACTGTTTTAGCGATAATCATGGCCTAATACCCCTTTTCAACCGTAATAATAATTACTAATAACCAAGTTTAAAGATTTCTTGTTGCTTAATGGGTCATTTAAACGTATTCATGTATGATTCAACGGCTAATATTTTCTCTAAGAAGTATATAAGTCAACCTGTTCGTTACTAAATTTCAGTTTTATATACAAATTCGTCAATATATTTTCCATTCATCAATTAACCCCTCAAACTTTTTAAATAAATTATCTTCAACATTGGATTAAAAATTACTTGTTAACGTCAAATTGTACGTGAGATTATTGACACTGAAGAAGTATACGGAGTGCGATTGGAAAGCAAGAAAATAATAGAGTTAAAAATATTTCTGATGTGTTACGCCACTTTTGTCCAATCAGGTAAAATATTTTTACTTTGTTTTCGCTAAAAGAAAGTAGGGAAATCTGTTTTTTTAGAGCAAAAAATGGTAATTATGTCTTTTTAGACTAAATTATACTATTTTATGTCCTATTAGACTAATTTTTTCCAAAATGGCAGTAATGCCCTTAAAATTGTAATTTTTTTAAAAAGATATATATTGAGTTCGACAAGTGGGATCGATCGATCCCACTTTACAAGTTATAGTGGATCGATCGATCCCGATCATTATTCAGAACAAAAAAAAACGTGAAATATATACTGATCGACCTGGTCCATTTCACTCGATCGGCGAAGGTCGATTTACACAGATCGACCGATCTGTAAGAATAGATCGATCGATCCCGTGCCGAGGAAAGAATCCCAAATCGATTTTTTTGGTTTTGTATGATTATATCTGGATTGATTCCCACTTGATTTGAACCGACCAAGCATGATTTCAACTCTTTAAACTCGATTTCTCTGGGATGAAAGTGAATATTCTCAAATATTCTCAAATATTTGAATTTCTAAAAATAGGAATTTGAATTTCTAAAAATAGGACACGCCTCTTCAAGAATGTTCCATCGACAACAACCAGTAGCACCCCTTTGAATTTGAATTTCTAAAAATAGGATATTTTTCTCTGGGATGAAAGTGAATATTCTCAAATATATTTTGTTTCCATATTTTTAGGAACTGATTTCTTATCCGTAGAATACAACTAATATGTAGAAATCAGTTTCTACAGTTTTTTAGAATTATAGTAATGTTTAGAATTTGATTTCTACATGTTTTAGATTTATAGTAAATCTGTAGAAGTCGGTTTCTACATGTTTTAGAATTAGATTAATGTGTAGATTTTGATTTCTAAGAATTTTAGAATGGTAGGTTAAGCGCGGAATGTGTATTCTACATATTTGTAGAATACTCCTATTTACGTAGATCACGTATTCTAAACATTGTAGATTCAATGAAAAAAGTAGATTTCGTTTTCTACTTCGTAGAATGTCATTTCTACTTTTTTTAGAACATAATCTGAAATTTATAATTTTAACTTTTTTATAACTGGAAAATATACCATTAAGTTCATATAGGTATTTTAACAAATGTTACTATTTTTCCAAATTTTTTTTGTTTGGAAAAAAAAATATAAGAAAAATATTAACTGGAAAATATACCATTAAGACTATTTATTAAAATTATTTTCATAAATATTAAAGGGTATTATAGGAAAATATTACACAAAATATAGATTAGTCTAAAGGGACATAATTACTATTACAGTTTTCCCAAGAAAGTAGAGTAATTTGTTACCTTACATTTAACCGGGAGAAAAATTTTACTCTGGATTTTGTTTTTCTTTTTCCCACCTTTTTACTCCATTAAATACCCAATCACACCCAAATTTTCGTGCGCAGAGACGAGTTGAACACAAATCAAGAAAGCTAAGTGTATATAGTTTGGGAAGAAGACTACGATTTTAACAACAGGCAAAAACAAAGAACAGAGGTGAGTTTAAGATAGGATAGGACCATTCATAAAGCATAATGTAAGACAACCCACCAACACATCATTTACTTACCATTCTAATTTTGTGTTGCTTCTTTTTGGCAATGTCATGTCCATTTATTAATTATATATGCATTTATATACACGTTTATATGTATATATCAGTGTGTGTATTCGAGATATGATGTAGAATATATGGCTGAAATACACTAGAAAGACAAAGAAACTGCATGTCTTGTCGATGATATTAATGTTTTTTTTTCAGAAGTCATGTATTAGTTGATCCTTTTGTTTTTTTCCTTCCTCATGTCCATTTATTCTATACTATTATATATTTTTGGTTTGCTCGTTCTTTTTTCAACTTTGTTTGGTCATCCTTTGAAAACGAACGTACAAAATATTTATTTACATTTTATACTAAACCTTTTATAAATTTTCTTAAATTTTTTTTTGGACATCAAAGTTTTATCTAAATTAGTACAAATTGACAAAAGAGTTATTTACTTCGTTTAATGTAAGATCATAAGAAGTAAATAAATAGTCCCTCCATCTTACTTAGGTCGTTGTCTGAATAGAAATTGGCGAGAAGAAAACGCATAAAAGTATGGATCCGTTCTCGAGATGAATGATGGATGGATGATTTGGGAAAATAGAAACGTTAATAGTCCCATTATTTCAAATGTTCGAACTAAAGGTTGATTAAAGTAAGAATATAAAAAATATCTGAATAGACAAATATGATACATATTTTGATCTATTTGTTTGCAGTAGTATTTCTTTAATTTGTTTTCTCGCCAACACCTAGATAAGGCAGGTTTTACTTTTAACGTCTTACATTTGTTAGTTGCAATTTGATTGTTTCCCACAAGAAATAAAACTCAGACCTTATGTCATATCTTTCTTTTTTGTTTGTTTAGAGTTATCAGTTTTAAATAACTGCATTTTTTTAGGTTGAGTTGTTTTTTTTCTTGGAAGTAAAAGCTGTGATTTATAAAAGATGAAAAAAAAATTCATCAAAATTTTGATTTTCCTAAAAAATGAGATTTTTCCCTATATATTTATGTACAAATCTATAAAAATTACTACTGACGAAGTTATTTTAGTCAAAATAATTATTTTAATTTTAATTTAAAATAATAAAAATCCTACAAAACAAACACCAAAAACTCAACAAACAACTCTATGCATCCGCAACTTTAGCTTTTTTTTTTTTTCTCATATACACAGAGAAAGAACCTTATATACAATTTCAACTAAAACAGAAAGAGAAAATTGAGGAGAAATACCGGTTTTTTTAAACAAGGTAAAACTACCTTTCTAAATCTTACGAAACTAGTTTTAAAATTTCATCAGGTGAAAATCACAAAGATGTGACCTATAGCTTTTGAACTAAAAAAATGAAGCAGGTTTCAGGAGGCAGGACTAGATGCTAACACACCTACTGTAAAAAACTAAGTCACAATTATCCTGGTCATTTAATATGAATATATGTCCATGTTTTAGGGTCTCTTTGAATGTCCGGATAGAAGATTTATTCGTGGGTTATATCTCCTTTTGTGAATTAGTCCGGATCTCTCCATAAACCTGGAATACCTCAGATTAATTAAAAAAAAACAAATTTATGAATGAGCCGGGGTGTGACGTGTAAGGTTATCTTTGGCAGATGTAAGCCCGACAAAACAATCGGACGAGTACATCTCAAAAATCCATTTTTACAGCCGCGTATTAGTAGGGGTTATTGGTTGTTGTATTTTAATGGATTTGAAAATCCGAACTAAATCTAGTGTTATTGGTTCTATGATTTTCAAATCTGTATTAAAATCATGTGTTATTGGTTTAATGATTCATAAATTATGTATCAAATCAAGTGTTATTCAATCGTACGGATTTACTAATATATTTGATTTTATAATGAATTTGAATGGATTTGTTTGGATTTTTTAGTTAAAAATACAAAGACTCAAATCCGAGGGAAAACCTCCGGATTTGCATATTTTACTTGGATTTATAAATACTATATGGATTTCTAAATCAATCAAAATATATAAACCAATAACACCCCCTTAATCTTCGGGTCAACCCCTCCCACGTACGTTATATTCTAATTTATGACATCATTAAGACAACTCGTAATTTTTTTAATGATGTCGCGGTGGATTATAATAAACCAGTAACCTCCTTTATATATTCTTTTGTTTCAGTTTAATTGTTCTAGTAAAATATTTTTTTTCAAAATTAGTATTTTTAGAATTTGAATACAAAATTTATTAACAACATTTTCAGTTTATTTTTATTTTGGTTGAAATCTGGTTAGTTGTATCGGTAATTATATTTTTATTTTGCAAATATACAAAATTAAATATTTTATTAATCTACATGCATAAACCTAAAATGAAAATTAAAATGAAACGCAAGGATTATTATTTAGTGGATTCTTAAACAATATATGATTAATATTTCAGTAATATATTTTTGACATGTAATCATTTAGGTTTGAAAACAAGTAAGACTTTTCTTTAAGACAACCTCAACCATGACATTAAATTTGGTATTTGGTTTTTTATTTTATTTTTAATTTCAAATCATAACACTGAATTTCACATCAAAAATATTATTTTATAAAATATTATTTATTTGTAATTTAGTAATCCTCCTTTGAATAAAGAAGAAAATTGATAACTTAAATATATACAATCATTGCATAAATTATATTATGTTTAAAACTTTTTTAAGCGTATTTAGTTACAAATTTGAACTATTTAATAAATATATATATATATATATATATATATATATATATATATCATATTTAATAAATAATGCAATATCTATCATATATAATATATATCATATATAATAAAAATAAAAATAAGTAAAAATAAAAAATAAAATAATTATTTTTAATTACCAATTTAAATATTTAATAAATAGTAATGTAGATATATTATAAAGTAAAAATAAAAATAAAATATTTTAATGTTAACTATGTAAAATAAGAATACAAATTTACTGATATATTTATTTTTAAGAATTTAAAATAATTAATAACATTAATTTACTTATATTAATAAATTAAAAATAAAATATTATTTAAATGGTTAGTGCGCAATGTAACACTACTGATAAAAAACCAAATTTGGTGAAATAGTATTATTTTAAAGTTTCACTATAAAAATAAAGTTATACCAAATTTAATGTTTTTGAATTTCATTCGTATAGTTGTTCAAAAACGAGTTTCATTAGAGTTGACTGTAGCATAGCGTAGGTTATTTACAATCAATAGCTTTTGTTAAAAACATATTATCTTTATATAACATTTTAACTAATCACTGAAATGATATTATTATAATTTAATAACATATATATATATAGTTTGAACATTAATTAGGATCCGCGCTTAGCACAGTTTATTTCATTTTGATTTTAAATTTTAAATTTATATGAAGATATATTTTAGGTGTTTAGAATTTTATCAGTTTCGAAGTTTTGTATAAATTTGTTGCATGTATGTATTTCATCTAATTATTTATGTATTGGGTTTAGAGATAAAAAATGTCTAGGCTAATTTTATTTTCTTAAATTTATAGCAGTGATGTGTATATGTTTTTATTTCACCATATTTTTACAGTTTGTGATAAAACCAAATTTAATACTATACATAAAATAGTTGATATAATTTTTTAGTCAATTATCTTATATTTTATATTTCAATGTTTTAATACATTTTATTATTAATTTCATATTTTGAGGACTTTGGTTACCCAGTCTCACATTATATGTACCAACTAACTGTCTAAAATTTACATTACCATGATATCTTTAATAAATGATTAAAACTAAATTTAAATATTATCGATATATTCTGTAAATAACACATCAACTAAAAGTTTCTTATAAATTAAAACCCAATTTTAATAGATTAAATAAAATTAATTATTTTTAACATACAATCAATCAAAATTTAGTAATTTTTAAAAAATATGCCACTCATTTTAGAAAAATGGGAGAAGAGATACATAATGACCATCCACTAACGGCAAAACATAGAATTTAAAATATTTAAAACTAATTTCACAGAAAAAAAGACATTTTAGGAACTATATATTTGTATTTTCCGCAAAGTAGGATAATCTCTTTTCAAAATGTGGAAGAAGTTAGATGAATTATATTATGTGTATTTCTTTAAAAAATAAATAAAAAATATATATATATATATATATATAAGAAATGGTAAAGAAAACATATTCTAATAGATTACACAGTAAGATGTAGAGTTTGGTTGAAATAGATAAAAGTGAGAATACATGGATGAGAGTTATGTGGAAAGGGATGAGACAAGAAATTATGTATTTTTTTTTTTTTTTTGTAACACAGCAAGAAATTATGTATATATTTTATCATCCTTACTCATTTCACTGTTTGAAAAAGTCTGGTTTGAGGAATATTTGAATCGCAAACAAATCTGAATTAACAATAGACGCTGACAATGGTAAAATAGCCTAGACTTCAACGACTCGGCTTTGTTTTGATCAAACTGGTTTTCCAAATGACAATCTACCATATATGGCGAGAGAAGAAGGCTAGGCTGACATGACATGCAATAGACATCTACAGATCAATACCAGAATATCATACAGATCATGCCTCTAAAATACAACCCTCAACACAAATATGCATGTGTACTACAAAAATGGTTCCAGATTATCCTATAGTGTTTTTTTTTGAAAAAGGGCATATTATCCTATAGTGTTGAATGTATAAATTATGTTCTTTCATAATTTTAAACTCTATTGATATTCCTATAACTTTGATTCTTTTGTAATTGTCGTTCTTTTTTCTATATACTAATAAATTGAAATTTTATCTAAAAATAAAATATTTTTTTGGTCAACCTTTTAAAAAAAAATTCATTTTTTTGAACCAATCATGTGAAATATTTTTCTTATTTAAAATTTAAAACATTTATTTGAATAATCTATATTATTAAAGTTGAAGTACACAATGAGATTGTTTGGAAACTGTAATAGTAGTTTTAATAAAATTTGTTTGGATATATGAATAGCAGTATCTATTAATTGTATTTTCATATTTCACTTAGTTTAACAATTTCATTAATTATATTATTTTAACAATAATTCACATCATTAATTATATTACCATAATAATAGTGCATATTTTTATTTATTAGTTAATCAATATTAACTTTGTGCCAATTATAAAATCAAAACTGTTAAAAAACTAGGTTTTGCATATGATTAAACGTTTGGTTTAGTTTATTTTATTAAAACATTTTTATTTGAGTTTCAATCAGTGGAAAATCACGTAGCCAAAAACATAATTCAAAGATATGTTTTTGTAAATAAAATAATAACTTAAATCAAAATAATAAGAATATGCTACATTTGTTGCCACTTAATTTTCACTCCATATAATTATTTTACTTAACAAAAAACTCTTTCTATTTCACTTATTTTAGCCAAACACATAAAAATAGATTTTTTTATCAGTTTATAAAATCAGTTATAAATGAACATTATCTATCCATTTATGTATATATTGTTCCTTTCGGGTATCGTTTTTTTTGTTTTGAGTCCCGCTTAAATATTATAAATTTATGTGTGAGTTTTGAGTTGGGTCATTCTGGATCTGGATGAATTCAGTTCTGATGTATATGAACCTAAAAATATATAAATAACCAATGTATCTAAAACATATTCGGATATTTGTAACAAAATAGTCATATTATCTGATCCGGTCCAGGTCTTTTGAATATCATTAGTTATATTATGATACATCTAAAATATATAACACTAATTATGAAAAATAAATATCAATGTATAAAAATGTACAAACCAATATCCGTGCGGGTGCGCGGTTCAATCTCTAGTATTTACTTAAATTGATATACAAAAAAAATTGTTGAAGAAATTTATACTAGCTGAGTTCATTGTTTACCAAAATCCCTTGGAATCAATTACAACAAAAAGAACCACGCTGTATTACTCTTTTAGAGGTAAATTATTAAAATAGTTTATTTTGTTAGAAAAATATGAATGTTTTAACAAGTAAAACAAACAAATGACATCTTTTTAACTTTCAAACTCCCCAATTTTATTTCCCAGTCCCTAATTCATGATTTCGAGTGTTTTTCTCAAATTCGATATCTCTCTAAACTACTAACTTATTGAGGGTAATAAAAAAATTCATATCTTGCTTTCTTATCACTCAAACCGATTTTATAATTATTAATTTTTGGGACTAAAATGTATGATGATATTTTTCAAGAACATTGTGAAATCTGGAAATTTGCTTTAAATTTATTCAAAATGTTAATTAAGGAATGCAAAATGTTATACTTAAGTACTCATCTTCCATTTAGATTTCACTTGATGTTTTGATGACTATTTGTATATTTTTGAAAACCTATATAACTTGAAATCATGACAATTTTTTTTTAAATGAAAATTATGGATGTTATAAGAATCAATGCTGTTTTATTTTTACTCTAATGGTATTGGTAACAGTTATTACCAGTAAATAAACGAAAATAAATTTTGCCTAAAATAATATTTAAATTGGTCATGTCAATACAAATTCTGTGTTTTATGTTTTAATAATTTGTACATTTGTTGGCAAAAATAAATTATTTTGATCTTTTAATAACTGTTTTCCTATAGCTAATAAATTTCAAATACATTCATGTGTTTTGGTGTGCTGGTTGAGACTCGTAGTTTAGATGGCAGGATGTAAACTTTTATTTTTATAGGATCCTTATCTGCTTGAAACAACCATATATATATATATGGTTAATTGAAGCTGGATCAAATTAGAGTTTCGGATCGGGGGGAGGGGGTTATTGGTATATAAATTCTTAAAATTTTGGTAAAAGCCTTTGTTATTGGTTT
>NC_027751.1:15094367-15129094 GCF_000695525.1 Brassica oleracea var. oleracea | reverse complement strand
ATTCTAATAAATTTTTCAAGATACATTGTTATTGGTATATAAATTGTTAAAATTTTGGTAAAGTCCTTTGTTATTGGTTTGAAATTTTGAAAATCCTTTAAAATTTCTTACCATTCAAAAAGTTTACTTATATTTGATTCTCTAATTCAAACTCTAGTGTTACTAAGAGATGAATCTTTTACATTTTTACTCATGAAACATAATTTTCAAAATACTATGCATATCTATGAGATTTTCAAAATCTAGGTGAAAAGAAATTAAAATAACTATTGTTAACAAATATATAATTCATCATCCTTTATATTTTTATATTTTTCATTGTATAATTATTTTTTTCTTTAATTATGTTTTCATGATTAAATAGAATAGCATAACAATTTCCAGACAAAAATAATATAGTTAAAATTATTAATATATAGTATTCATCTTATCATATAACATAATTATACATGTATCCTTCTTATTTTCTTTTTAACAAATAATATTTTTACGAAAAGAAAAAATAAACATGCTATACATCTTAATTTTACTTTACAAAAAAAATGACAGAAAAATACAATCCAAAATTTTTTAATAATCAAGAAATTGCTAGGCGGTGGTTACCCACCTTATAAATGATCAATGTTTAGGCAGACGCCTTACACTATTTTAATGCATAGACCAATTTAAAAAAATGGTCTGAACAAATCATTTCGTTCCTGCATGATTTACCGCCTAGATGCCTAGACCGGTTTTTATAACAATGTGAAAGTCTATAGTAATATATAAAAAGGGTTATAGAATTTTACAAATCGAAATTATATATTATATTTGCATAATCCACGTAACTTTTAAAATCTATCAGTTTTAAAAATTTTTCAACTCGACACAAATCAATCTCCAAATAACATTCCATTATAATAATATTTTGTTTTGATAAGGGTCAATTTGATAAAATAAAGGATAAAAATGTGTTTTCTTAGAGGTAACAATCTTAATTACTATTTACCTAGTCATCTACCAGTTGTATCATTTAGTAAAATTGCTTTACATATTTCACCATTTCCCAATTACATTTATCAACCTATCTTATCTTTTTACCCTAGTGCAGCAGTATGAACTATTCACTTTGCCATGGGTGAAAAGACATGGGTAAAGAGGATAGGAAAAATGGTCTAACCATGGTTAGGTTTGATAACCAGTCATTAAATGGTTTCTGATTTCTAGAGTACGATTAGTTTCTAATTAGTACCGAGCAAATGAAACAAACAAGTTAGTTGCAGGTTTCTTTCAAACATTTTATGGTATATTCGAATTTATCATTTTATGTTATAATAAAGGAAAAAAAAAACAGTTTAAAAGTATGTGTTGAGATAATCTCTCGGGTTGTTTGGTTCTTGTTCTGTATACATCATGAGAAGGGAGAGAAAATAAATAACAATTTAAAAATGAGTGTGTTTATTACTATTTATTG
The DNA here is from genome assembly GCF_000695525.1 of Brassica oleracea var. oleracea. Classification (NCBI taxonomy): domain Eukaryota; kingdom Viridiplantae; phylum Streptophyta; class Magnoliopsida; order Brassicales; family Brassicaceae; genus Brassica; species Brassica oleracea. The sequence goes on along the minus strand of NC_027751.1, from coordinate 15,127,641 downwards.
TGGTCTTGTCCGTACCTGATTATTGCTCCTCTGTGATCTGATCGGCCATTAAAGCACTATGATACATCTTTTGAAGTGAAAAAAAAAAACACAAGCTCTGCTGTTTCTCTTTCACTTCACTTTCTCTTCTGTCTCTCTCGCTTCTTCTTCTATGCGCAAGTGAGAACACTTGATGTTCATGTCTTGAAGAAAGCTTTAATATTCTTGTCTGAAAAGGAACACGAAACGACTAAATCTTTCTATCAGTAAGGACAAAATTAATATTGGGATTATCATCATTTATATATTTCTTCGTCATCTTCCCTTTATTTTTCACAAAGAAAACTGAATTTTGATTTATTTTACAGTAAAAATGGAGCAAGAGAGAAGCTTGGATCCACAGCTATGGCAGGCTTGTGCAGGATCAATGGTTCAAATCCCTTCCCTTAATTCAACCGTCTTCTACTTCCCTCAAGGCCACGCCGAACACGCCCACGCGCCTCCTGATTTCCACGCGCCGCGCGTCCCTCCTTTAATCCTCTGCCGCGTCGCCTCTGTGAAGTTCCTCGCCGACGCAGAAACTGACGAAGTCTACTCCAAAATTACGCTTTTGCCGCTCCCCGGAAACGACCTGGATCTGGAAAACGACGCCGTTCTCGGTCTGACTCCGTCTCCCGACGTTAACGGTAACGAGAAACCAGCGTCTTTCGCCAAAACGCTGACGCAGTCCGACGCTAATAACGGCGGCGGTTTCTCCGTGCCCCGCTACTGCGCCGAAACGATTTTTCCGAGGCTTGATTACACGGCGGAGCCTCCGGTGCAGACCGTGATCGCCAAAGATATCCACGGCGAGACTTGGAAGTTCCGGCATATATACAGAGGAACGCCTCGCCGTCATCTTCTAACCACCGGCTGGAGCACTTTCGTCAACCAGAAGAAGCTAATCGCCGGAGACTCAATCGTCTTCCTCCGCTCGGAAACCGGCGAGCTCTGCGTCGGGATCCGTCGCGCCAAACGCGGCGGTCTCGGATCCAACGGTTTAGGATCCGATAACAACAACAACAGCAATAATCCCTACCCCGGATTCTCAGGCTTTCTCCGCGACGACGAGATAACAACTTCGAAGCTAATGATGATGAAACGCAACGGCGGGAACGTTAACGACGCGAACGCGCCTGGGGGGAGAGTACGAGTGGAGGCGGTTGCGGAAGCGGTGGCGCGTGCGGCGTGTGGACAAGCTTTCGAAGTTGTTTATTACCCGCGGGCGAGCACGCCGGAGTTTTGCGTGAAGGCTTCCGACGTGAGATCAGCAATGAGGATAAGATGGTGCAGCGGCATGCGTTTCAAAATGGCGTTTGAGACGGAAGACTCTTCGAGAATCAGTTGGTTCATGGGTACCGTCTCCGCCGTTCAAGTCGCTGATCCAATCCGTTGGCCTAATTCTCCATGGCGTCTCCTTCAGGTAAAACAAAAACAAAAAGTCTCTCTTCTGACCTTTACCAAAACGCAAACGCTCAAAACGTTGTTGTGTGGTTTTATTATATAGGTAGCTTGGGACGAACCGGACTTGCTGCAAAACGTGAAACGGGTTAGCCCGTGGTTAGTCGAATTGGTATCGAACATGCCAGCGATTCACCTCTCTCCTTTCTCTCCGAGAAAGAAGCTGAGGATTCCGCAGCCTTTCGATTTCCCTTTCGACGGCACCAAGTTTCCGATGTTCTCCCCTGGATTCGCCGCCGGTAACAATGGCGGCGGCGAATCCATGTGTTATTTGTCAAACGACAACAACAACAACGCTCCTGCAGGAATACAGGGAGCCAGGCAAGCTCAACAACTCTTCGGATCACCATCTCCGTCTTTGTTGTCTGATCTCAATCTCAATACTTTTCACTCCGGTAGCAAATTACAACAATCTTCTTCTTCTCCGGCCATGTTTCTCTCCGGTTTCAATCCCAGGCATCATTACGATAACATCGTTTTGCCACGTCAGACTCGGGACGCCGAGTTTAATAATAACATTTCGTGTTCTTTGACAATTGGGAATCCTGGTTTAGCTCAGGACAAGAAGAAGTCCGATTCGGTTAAGACGCATCAGTTCTTGCTGTTCGGTCAACCTATTTTGACCGAACAGCAAGTCATGAACCGGAAACGGGCTTTGGAAGAAGAGGCGGAGGAGGAGGAGAAAGGTGGGTTAACATGGAATTACGGTTTGCAGGGGCTCGAGACGGGTCACTGTAAAGTTTTCATGGAATCTGAGGATGTTGGACGAACGCTCGATCTCTCGGTTATTGGCTCGTACCAAGAGTTGTACCGGAAACTGGCCGAGATGTTTGGTATAGAAGAGAGGTCGGATTTGTTGACCCATGTTGTGTACCGGGACGCAAATGGTGTTACCAAACGCATTGGAGACGAACCTTTCAGGTACATATATCTCAAAGAATTCTCTAAATTACTCAAAACGGTTAGGTTTTCATTTTTCGATTTTTCTACATTGATTGAACTTGTGTGTTTTAAAAACGCAGTGATTTCATGAGAGCAACGAAGCGACTAACGATCAAGATGGACATAAGCGGCGACAACGTGAGAAAGTAAGCCTATCTCTCATGCATATTTCTTTGGCTTGTGTTCCAAAAAAGAGGAATACCGATTTCGGTTTGGTTTTCGGTTTTGTGCAGGACATGGATAACCGGGATCAGGAATGGCGAAAATGGTATAGACTCTTCTACTAAGACCGGTCAGCTTAGCATCTTCGCTTGAAGCATTGAAGATGTTTTGATCCTAGTTTTGTTTTTCTGTCTTTAAATTTGTTTTGGTGTACTTTGGTTTTATGTGTGGAACAAACTATTTCCAAGTTTTTAAGTAATTCCTGAGATTGGTACTTGAATTTTATTTGTTTGGGTTGTGAGTTGTATATGTTAATGAAAGAACCTGACATATTATTTGGGAATACCTAACAAAAGCTATATATGCTTGAAGAGGATACTATATTATGAGCAAAATGTGTGTAAAATGCCTAGCATTTTTCATGGATAAGATTTTTTCTGTTAAATTGACATTTCATAGCTTGTTTAAATATTGATTCATTAAAAAAGCTTAAAATGTTATAATTACATTTGGTACTTATATAGTTTTATATCCCTCGTGAAAGTTGATTTTTTTTATGGAACAACTTTTTCTTGTTACCGAACTTTAATGCTACTATTAGCTAGGTTACTGTTTCAAAAACTTCCCTAAACTGTTGCTTAAATTCTTTATATATGTTTATAAGAATTCCGGAGATATCCCACCAAGATATTGTCATTCAGATCCTCTAATCCAACAAAATTTTCCTGGAAGAAAAAAAAATCAAATTAAACATAATAATCCCACTATTTATCAAAAACAAATGTTTTTAAAATACATCAAAAACATAGAATTTTGAAGTTTTCTAAATATTTTGATTAATTAATAAGAATAAATTGTTATTTTTTATAAAATAACAATTCATAATATATATACTCCTAATTTGAAAGAGAGGGAGTATTTACTGTCCATCGGATCTACATGAATTTCATAATTTGGTCTCCCCCTCACTCCATATTTGATTAGTACAGTCTACAGAGGATCCATTAAATATTTGGTTTAAGATGCCTTCAATTGTACTTAAAGCTAGTTGCTTTGAAAATTAACCACATATATTTTATTCAACATTGTTACTCTCGCACACACGTATGTTAATAATATATAGTATATACATTTGTGCGCAGAACAAGAAATTGATATTTGAAAATCGACAGAACAGTAAATGATTAAAACTATACAGTGTTCTGTGGGGTAATGTTCATACTTTTATTGGCATCTATTTACCCAAATATATGTAATTTGTTACTAAATGGCCAAATCTCGAGTGGCTAGAGCTCTAATTCAACCATAATACTCTTCTTTTGATCGTTATGTTACAGTTCAATTCGTTGAGACAACATAAGTAGAAGAAAGTGCAAATGTTATAAAGGTTTGTTAGTTGTAAGAGAGAAGAAGGCTTAGGGATCTAAAATGCGGAAAACATGACAGCAAAAACTTGACTGTCCCAGCGAAGTTGTCGAGAAAAGTCAAAGAAAAAGTCACGAGTTCTAAAAGTAAAAAAAAGACATACATTAGCTAATGGGTCCCGCACATGGCATTGTCTAGGTCCATCTCACGTGCGGTCCCATTTCTGCCGCCGTTTTGGTGCTTGTGCCTTCTCTCTTTTAACCCTTCTTACTAATTTACATTATTATAGTTTTTTTTTTTTTTGAAACTTCATTATTATAGTGTTTTTTTTGGATGGAATTTTAAATTTATTGTGGGAAAATTTATATGTACAAAGATGAGTTCGTATGAATCTACTACTAAGCTTTTTATGGAAAAAAGTTAGGAATGAGCATGAAACCATCTCTGCATTAGTCCCTACAGTCTTGGCTTCAAGTAGTACCTCGTGAAGGAGATTATGTTCTTCATTGATTTCTTGATCAATCGAGCAAGCTTCACAGTCCCATTATGTCGTCGATCATTGCGTTCCCTTCATATGAAGTAGATCGTGGTCTGCCACACCAGCCTCAAAAGTATGTAGGTAAGGCGCTCATAAGTGTCCCCAAGCATTCTTTGTAACGTGATTTTCCAGTCAGGATCCGGGTCTGGACCAAACAGATTGCCAACTACATTTAACCACAGTGTGAAAGTGTATGGGCAAGCGAAGAACAGGTGGTCCCTTGTCTCATCTGGCTCCCCACAATAGACACAACACTGCATTTGGCCCCATTGTCGAGTGCGGTGGCCTGTCGCGAGCCTATCCCTTATGGCCAACCAAGAAATGAAGCCATACCGAGGCACACCTTGTGGAAACCAAACAAGCTTGCTCCATCGGACCTCTTCCTTACGCCCACGGAGTAGATGCCAAGTATCAAATGAGATAAACTTTTCCTTATACTCATCTTACCCACACTTCCAAAGCACGCCATCAGGCTCCAATACAGTTAATGTTAAAGGGAAAGAGGACACGACCTGGATCACTTCTCCAATACGCTGATCTCTGCAGTTTCGGAATCTCCACACACCATCACGCAAAACTTCACTGATCTTTGCCTCTCTTGCGATACCAAGCTTCTGCGTACCAATCTCTCCAGTGAGCTTAATGATACGACCCTGCGAATGCCACACATCTGTCCAGAACCGCACATTTCGACCATCTCTGATGTCCATCCTTATGAAGTTTTTAGCTAAGGACTTCAACCTTAGCAACTTCCTCCACCCCCAAGACCCTAAGCCTGTATCCTGTGCATCCCAGAAAGTCTCGCCTCTCAGTAAATAACGCCTGACCCAGTCTCCCCATAAAGAACTGGAGCAGGAGAACAACCTCCATATCAGTTTCAACATGAAGACATTACTGACATCTTTCACACGCCTGACTCCCAATCCGCCCTCTTCATATGGACAGTACAAATTCTCCCATGCTACCTTTGCCTTTGATGTATCATGAGGTGATCCACTCCATAAGAAAGCAGCGCACATGCTCTCGATCTCATCAATACAAGCTTACGGCAGACAGAACGCCGCACACCAGAAATTAGTCATACTCGCAATCACTGATTTGATGAGTAAAAGTCTTCCTGCATAGGAGAGAGCTTTACTGGTCCAGGAGAGGAAACTATCCCTAATCTTTGAGATCAACGGTTCATAGTCATTCCTCGACATAATCTTTGAGGTGAGAGGAAGTCCCAGATACCTAATAGGTAGAGCCGAGATAGATAAGCCCACTGCTGCAGCTTCATTCTCCAGCAGCTGTTTCCCTCTCCCTGCTGCAAAGACAGTAGACTTCGCTATGTTTATATTCAGACCCGACAGATTTCCAAACTCCTCAAACACTAGCAGAGTATTACGAAGCGATGTCGCATATCCATCGGTGAAGACAACGATGTCGTCTGCGAAACTCAAATGGGATAGGTTGACATCTTCGCATTGTGGATGATACACGATCAGACCACTTGAAGCCCCCCTGTTTAATAACTTTGACAACACATTGCTGATAAGGACATATAGATATGGAGATAAAGAACACCCCTGTCTGATCCCCCTGCTGCTTTGAAAGAAACCCTCAAGTTCACCGTTGACTGATACCGAAAATGCCACCGTGTCTATACAACGCATAATCCAAGTAACAAAAAGATCTGGGTACTTCATTGCAGGTAGAGTATCTTCGATGAAAGACCAACTAATCGTGTCGAAAGCTTTGGATATGTCCAATTTTACAGCTGATCGAGCAGATATCAAAGGCTTGTGGTAGTCCTTGACGAGCTCGGTAGCTAACATGACATTCTCCAACAGTAGACGTCCCTCAACAAACGCACACTGATTCAACTAAATAGCCTCAGGAAGGGTAGCCTTAAGACGTGTAGCTAATATCTTCGAGATAACTTTGTATATTACATTGCAACATGCAATGGGGCGAAAATCAGACATCGTCTCAGCATCAGTTGTCTTCGGCACAAGGGATAGCAGAGTAGCATTGACACTGCGGGGCATGAAACCGTAAGTGAAGAAAGACTGCACAGCCGTCACAAAATATTTCTCGATCACAGGCTAAGCAGCCTTGTAGAACTCCATGGGGAAACCATCAGGCCCAGCCGCCTTGTTACTAGGCATAGAGAATAGAACTTCTTTAATCTCAGCAGCTTGAACTGGTTTCATAAGCCTGCTCCCTTCCTCAGTGGAGCACCGATGACCTATAAGCGCAGCGAGCTCTTCCTGAGGTAACCTCACATAGTCTGGCTGGGAGCCATTCAGAAACGTCTCAAAATGTGTAGCTGCTTCTTGCTTTATATCAGGCAGTGATGTGAGAATCCTGCCATCTGTTGTAACAATCTTCCTAATAGTATTCCTCGCGTTTTGGGTGACTCTGTGAAAGAACCGCGAGTTCCTGTCCCCAAGCCCCAGCCACTGAATCCTCGATTTTTGATAGTAAAATTGTTCTTCAACACCGGAGATATGATGCCAGTGTTCCCAAGCATCTGAAGCAGCTTCGAAAGAAGCAGTATGTGGATTCTGCATCGCTTCTGTTTGCTTTGCACAGAGATCTTCATAGGCTGCCTTTACACGCCCTGGTAGATCTCCATACATATCCCTATTCAGACTCTTCATTTCAAACTTCAGTGACTTCAGGTTTTCATGAAATTTACGAAGCGCTGCGCGTGAATGAAAGAGTGGCTCAATCTCATTCCAGACCCTAGCGACAACCTCCAGGAACCGAGGATGCGAAGCAACGTGGTTGAAAAACTTGAAAGGCTTCATATTTCCCTGAGCAACCTCTCTAAGTTGCGTATGCATTCGCATATGGTCAGACACTCCACTGGACTCAAAATTTGTAAAGGATTGTGGAAATGCACTGATCCAACAATTGTTTGCCATAACCCGGTCCAACTTCTTGCTTATAGGATTGTCATCTTGACAATTTGTCCACGTAAAGGAAGATCCAACCTGAGCTAGATACATCATGTCACAATTGTGAACAACCTCCTGGAAATCTCGTATCGCACCATGATCCGATCTTGTTGCTAGTGCTCGAGAATGCTCCTGCACTGATAAAGCAACATTGAAATCTCCATGCATGATCCAAGCATTATTTGTACCCACCACTGATCCATTAATTAACTCCATCTCACTCCAGAGCTGCCTTCTCTCAACCGCACAGTTTGATGCATAAACAAAGGAACATAGAAACGTATCTCCAGTACCTTTATACTTCACCCATATTGTGATCATATGTGCACTAGTGAGAACCGGACAAACCTCAACTTTATCAGACCAACAAACCCAAATCCTTCCCAAACTATGATGAGAATAGTTATGTAAACAACTCCACCCTGGAAAAGACGCATCAAACACTTTCTGAAAATTCTCCACACTCACCTTTGTTTCCAACAAACATCCAAATGGCAGTCTTGCAGCTTGAACCCAATGCCTTACTGTCTTTTGTTTGCGTGGCTGATTGAACCCACACATGTTCCAAGCAAATATAGACGACATCAGTGCTTTCTGGAGGAAGCTTTTTTCGCTTGGTGAGGCCCCTTCTGTTGTTGAGACACTGCTTGTACTAAGCTTCTTGAATTCGCAAAAACCTTCTTCGACCCTCTACCACGACTGCGCGCCGAACTACCCCGTGAAAGCCCAACAACAGTCTCAGCTTCATCCTCTTCTCCTGTTCCAGTCAGTGGAAATCTCACAGGATCAGAGCTCGTCTGACTATCCTGAACGGCATGATCCAGCACACAATCAACATTCTCCACCTCATCACTCTCTACGTGAGTCTCATCTTCACCGTCAATCTCACCCTCCTCTCGCAAATCTTGCAAAACTTGGAAACCATTAGGCGAGACACAACCTTCTTGCTCTTTCACATTTTGATCCTCAATCATGCCTCCATCTGATCCTTCAGCCAGAGTCCACTCCTCCGCAATCACACTCACCGTATCATCTTTAACCTGGTCGACCTCTCTACCCAGGAGAGAAACACCCGGTAATCTCTCTTTGTCAGAAATTGATTCTAGCTCAACCATTAGCTTTGTAATTATCACTGAGTCTTTAGGGGAGAAACCCTCTAGAATGACAGAATCATAAGGGAGCTCCCCACCTACAACTTCTGTCTGTGAATGCATAGGAGCCGAGTGCTTCAGAGCCTGACAGTTCCTTTCAACATGACCCCATTTAGTACACACTGCACCTAAGGGGGAGCCAAGGGTAGTTAATTGAGACCATTGTATCAGTGCCGTTCTGCCCCTTAAACTAATTTTGTTTGGCAAAGGGTTGGTCAAATCAACCTCCACTAGGACTCGAGCAACGTCCATACGAATACATCGCTCAGTGTGAGGGTGAAGCTTTATAAACTTTCCTGCAGTGCGTGACAATTATTATAGTTTTTCACTCTTAAAGACACATTTTTCACTCTTAACGACACATTTTTCACCAATAGCTATTGGCTGCGAGGTCTACGCAACAACGAAGATGATGTCAACGTGGTTATTGAGATTGTTTTCACGGAATGAACTACAATGAATGGATCCGTATCGAGAAATCACAACCAGAATAACCGATATATAATGTGGTATGCGCTTCGGAAAAGGACTGAAAACTAAATCTTTACATGTTGCTATATGACTGTGTATTTGCTATTTGCAAATTAAGTTCGCCCAGGTCATTCTAATGAAATGGTAGGGCTGAGTTACAATCCGGTAGACCAAATTTTTTTTTTTTAATGTTGGATAGGTTCACCCTTAAAATTGGACCTTTTTAAAATAAAAACACCTCTTCAAATACTTATTATTTTTTAAATACACCCAAATTAAATGCTTTTGGAGTATATACACCATTTTATTGGATTTTTAAAATTAAAATTTAAATAACTCACTTGTTCAACAAAAAATCGTCGAATATTGATTATCCTAAAATACAGCTAAAATCAAAACCTATTTTCTTGCCATCGACAATTTTTCAGCTAGTTGAAATACAACTGATCTCACCGAAAAATAGCTATATCTGTATTTTGGTGACGTTAGACAAGTAGATGGAATTGTGAAACAAATAATCTTGATATAAGTTTTAATTAATATTTTTAGTCAGAGGTTTAACTGATATAACCTTTTCATCTATTAGGTGAAGAATTTCTTATATATTACTTAAGAAACATTATAACTTGTGTGTATGTTATATATGTGACATCAATATAATTTTTTAAAAATATTTAGAGAAAACTAGTCAATCTAAATATATATTATATTTTTATTAAATTAATCATAAATTAATTAGTAATCTACGAAAAAATAATCTTCTCTCTTTCCTTAAATAAAAGCTACGAAATTACCTAATATAATTAAAATATATATTTGACAATTAATGATCTTGAATAATAAATGGTATTTGATAGCAATTTGTGTATCATCTATCATTTTTATTTCAGTTGATATTGCTAAAAGAAATTAAAAAATCACATTAACCATATAATAAAAAATTATTTTTCGTATATGTTATATTTTAAATTTTAAAAATAACTGTAAATTACCAAAACTGTTAAAATTTTCACATTAAAAAATTTGCACATTAAATTTTTTGTGATCAATGGTTTAAATTTATTGTTCTAACAAGATACAAATTATCAAAAAAACATATGAGTAGAAAGTCTCGTTTAATAGATATTCAGATTAATATATATATATTATATTAATGTCAATTAAATTAAATTATATACATATAAAATAAATAAATATTTTAATTTCAAAATTTTAGAAATATGTATCATACTTGAATTGATAAAATTTAAATATTTTTCAATTTTAATTTAATCAAATCATTAAAGTATATTTTGTTATTATTATAAATTTTTTTAAAAAAATCTATAATATCTCACTCTACGTAAGACAAGTGTTATTACCCAGTATGTGTTAATTGAATATAACTGTATAAGGATATGTGTTCTGGAAATAATGTCACACTTTTGTAAGAATTGAGTCTAATGTCAATTAACGGTCATAATTGTTTTGCAGACAAAAATAAATTATTATTTTTGTTTGAAATCTAATTTTTTCATTGGTTTTATCTTGACACTAATTATTTCATAACAACAAGAGCTTGGTTTTATCAGCAAAGATAGAATAAAACTATAGAAGTTAACGTTTTCTAAAATGCCCGTGTATTGTATGCTATAAACAACAAAGAATTACGGCTGAAACAAAAGTAAACATATTCAATATTTAGATAAACCATAGAAATTTTTTTACAAAATGCATAATAATTTAGTAGAATGTAGAAGGAAAAATATACATTCCTTGTAAAACCTAGATCAGCAAAATATTGCGTTTAAAACTTGTATAGTTAAATATGTTAAAAATTAACTGAGTTTATAGATTTTTACTTCTTTTCTGAGTTATATACAGTTTCAATATTTTTTTCATTAAGTAGTTTTGTTTATCAATATTGACATATTAACGCAAATATATGGATACATTTATGCTTAATATGGTTTATTTACCAATATTTCTTTTAAAATTATACATCTTTCGTTAAATTAAACTAAAGTTTAATAAGAGAATAATATGTGTTTTTATAAATGCGGATGAAAATTTTGTTTAAATTCTACCAAAACTTAGTAACTGCATTAATAATTTAATAATGATACATTTTGGTAATATAAAATATCACATCAGGTCAGTTGGCATGCTATCACGATCGATTAAAATTAAATTTCTTTACTTAAAGAAAAAACAAAATTTTGATGTTCACTTATTCATTTGATTTTGTAACTTTTCTCTTATAAAATCATAATCTGACTTTGATTTGATCTATGTTCTCTAGTATCCAGATAAGACCTCAGCTTTGGTAGATTTATATTCAACTCATATAGGATAGGTGTGCCTCTTGATGAGTTAAATTTTCTATTCCAGTACAATATATTTGCCACAGAATTAAAAAAAAAAAATCAAACAGCAATGATATTGAAGAAATCAAGTGGTCAAAACTTATCTAGAGAATAGAGATGAAAAAGATGAAAAATTAGCAGAAAAGACAACAAAGGGCGAAGCTTTTCGAAACAAACAAAACAAGTTCCCTTATTTTGCTCTCGTATTTTTCAGTTCCAATCCGATTGCCATGGGATCTGTTTTGTTTTTACTTGCAGTTCGTTGGGATAAACCAAAGCTCGATTTGACCCAAAAAGACAAAGCCCGATTTATTTATATACAAATGCTTCTGATTACATATGGTTGTTTAAAAAGGAAAAGTAATTACATGTAAAAAAAAGACTTATTCTTAGCCTTATCCATTTATTTTAAAAGAAAATGACAAAACTAATATGAAAGTATATTAAAAAAAAATTAAAAAAACTTACAAACCAGTAAATTACCGTTTTGTTGATGATTTGCTTCAGTGCATACAAATAAAATTGTTCGAACGTTAAAGCTCTTTTATTCTGCTGTTTGATTATTCGTAAATGTTTACAATCCGTAATTTCGAGTAGTATAAACTTTAGAGATTACTCTAGCTTTCAGTTTAACATAATCATAATTATATATTTTGAAAAATAAAAATATAAAGCAAACTCTAAAGGTTTTTTTCTACCTAATAAATAAAATAAAATAGTTTTTTTATCTAATATTTTTTTCTGGTAAATGAATTTATCTGACAAAAAGGAACCTTTATCTATTAAGAAAATAGACGGTTGACAAAAAAAAAAAAAGACTGATGTTGAGCAATGAACATGTTTTGAAGGATGATAGTATCAGTTTCTTTCTCTTTAAGAAGAGAACAGCTTCAGAAGTCTATACTAAGGTCCAATTACCAATTGTAGGGAGAAGAGGACATTTAAAGACGATACACCATGCGAGTTTTTCTTTTCTTTCGAGTTTGAATAGTTTTTTTTACCATCTATCTTAAGTTAACTCGTATTGGAAGAGTTTCACGGTAGATTAAGTTATAGTGTTAACGGTGTAGTTTGTATAAACATAGCACATGTTTCATGATTTGGATATGAAGCCGTATCTTAATGTTTTACTATTCTCACGAGATCATTTCATGATCATTAATGAGCTTGAAAATGTTGTAGAACAATAAAAAAGAAATATGAAGCCGTATCTTAATATGAAGCCGTATCTTAATGTTTGACGATTGTAAACGTTAAGATCAATACCGAACGTGCAAACTATCTCTTCTCATCTTTCCCACACATATTTTAATGTTTAGGTTAGAAATTTGTAGATTTTAGGTTAAAAAGTAGAAGACGGGGACATTTTCATCCACTTCAATCATACTATATTAATTATATTATCAAAAGAGTATACATACTGGAAAAGTTAGTTAGGCAGATCTGATTTTTGTTATTTCACAATAAACAAATGTGAGAAGTTTGTTCAAAACTAGTTACATGTTTCACACACATTAAAACCATGATTAATGATTCATTAATTGGTTAAGGTCCCGATATATTAATAGTTAACTTAGACATTGAAAATTTAAAGAATTGAATGAGTCAAAACTGTAGCCATAGGGTGGTGAACCAAGCAAACGCTGTTAATGACAAATGTTTGATTATATAATTCAATTACCCTAAGTGTAGACAGAAAGAAAGCACTCGCACAAGATCCAAGACCATTATCATATACGTAGGAGAAAATAAAAACATTAGAGTCTCTGTCAATAACATCAAATTCACCACGAACCATTTAAATTAATCAACATGGATGATTCGGTTGGTATCATCATGATCTATCTTGTGACATCTTTTATTATTCTCACACGCTAATAAGTGTGTGTATGCAATACTAATTTTTCTATTTTTGACAACATGCAATAGTTATTAATTGATCGGTTGCTACAACAAAGTATTTAAATTTTTATAATAAAATTAGGATAATGTAGGTTGGGTCCAAATGAATGTTACAACTGTGGTTGTAATCTCTTATAACGAAACCATACACTCCATCAGTTTAATGAAAAGTGTTATTTTGACATTTTATAAATCTTTAAAAAAATAATTGATATAGCTTTATGTTCAAAATAACTACAAATATTTAACCAATAATGTTTGAAACAAATTAAAATATTGATAAAATTAGTGCATTTTGTAATTGATATTAAACTTAAAATATGTATATAACACTTTTTATGAAACATAAGAAATATCAAATTAGATTAATAAATATTTGACTTTAAACTGTTAAAATTAAATCTATTCTATTAAAATAGAATCATATTTTTATCTACTGTACAAATATTGTTAGACCAATTCACTAGAAATCCAATATATATTACTTAATATTAAATAGTAAATACATTTATTTGACAAATATATATTTGGTTTACATAATCGTAGGTATATTTATATATATTATATATTTATTGTATAAATATCTACATAGATTTTCGCATCTAAATATATACATAATATTTTGGGATCCCGTATTTTATTTGAAATAGAAAATATTGTTATAAAAATATACGAATAGTAGAACATATGAAATTTAAAAAAGTAGACTATGAAAACTATATGATGGAGGTTTAAATTATTTTAACAAAAAGTAAATTTCACATATATTTTAGTTATATTATATATGATATTAATTTTTAATAATAAAATCAGTTACATTACTATTAATTTAAATTTTATAATAAAAATGATAACAATATCCGCACATCCAATTTAATTTGTATTTTAAAACTAAAAATCAAAAGGCAAATTCATGAACAAAGGCACATTTAAATTTTAGAGATTTCAAGTTAGACGAAAAAGACAATTTTACACATTTTCATTTATAAAATAGACAGGTTTATAAACAAAACCAGTGCTGAATTAACGCACTATAAACTCCATCTTTGGTCCCTTTGAATTTGTAGCTGCCCTTTTTCATAGATCTTCGTTTAATAAACTAATTTTAAAATTTAAAATTTGGTTCTTTATATACAACTAGTGTAATTATTGGTTTTGAAAGAATTTCTTCTTTTTTAATTTCCATAAGTAATAGTAGTATGTTAGTTCATGATGTTACATGTACGAGGTGAAATGGTAGACTTTTTCTCTCTTCTCTTTCTGAGATTTTGAGAGTTTGAAAGTCGCGGTGGTTCCCCTCCGAGCAGAGATTACCGGCTCCGATACACGGTGGTCCCCTCGACAGAGTGTAGCCGGCTTTGTTTCTTGCGGTGTTTGGTTATGTGACGTGTGTCTCACATTGGTGTTTCGGGCTGACACGTGTCTTCCCCTTTCGTTAAATGCAACACGCGTTTTCTTTGGCGTGTTTCTTGTCGGTTTGTCCGACTTTGTTCTTTTGGACCTGAGATTGTTTGTGTTTTTGTCTTTGGTTTGGCTTTTAGGGGTTGGGCCTAGCTGTATGGTTTTTCGGCGTTCGGGCTTGGCCCGTTTAATATAATAAAATATAGATGAAAAAAAAAGTATGTTAGTTCACGGTAGAAAGATAACTTAAGAAAATAGTAGTTTTAGGTTCTGTATGTTAGTTCACGGTTAAAGAATCATATTTTAAAAAGTTGTCTTTTTTTATCAAAAAAGATAAAGATAAAAATATGGAAGACAGAAATATTTGATAACGTTGCACAGACGTCGCGTTCGTGCGGTAGGTCCCACATCATGTGCTTTGTTTATTGTTTGTTCGGATCGTCGAAACCGGTCTTTCTTAGATTAACATGTCAGCTAACTGTAAGCGTCATGCCACAATGTACGGTAGATTCTGCATCATTCTCATTCATCTCTTTGATCCGCTTCAACCGGTTTATCGACTTGGTTTGGTCAAACGATATTTTCTAATTTTTAAATCTCTGTTTTTAATATCCTGTTAAATCGCGTATCATGGGTGTATTTTTTTGAAATGTTGTACTAACAATTTATTTTGCTACGAATAAAGTTGCAATTTACAAAATGTCACAAAATTTCTAAATTTGGTCTCACTACAAAAAGATTAAAAAACAGGGAAGTAAAGATAATTTCAGTTTGGGAGTGAACATGACTAGAAGTAGCAATACAAACTTGAAAAACCCGAATGAAAGATCGTGCCATGTCAGACAAACAAGAAGAGGTTTGAAAGTGCGTGTACGAAAATCTGAGCAAGGTAGAGAGTAAAACTAGCACTAGCTTAATACACATTAGGCCTGTTCGTTTAATAAACGCCAACGACAGCAGCCGTAGTTCAAAATAATAGCTTTGATCACGCCAAATACACCACAGTCGCAACAACGAAGATTTTCTTTTTCAATCGGTACATCAAGTAATAACCTGCAGATGCTATGCTAGAAATAATAGCAAGCGGCAACTCCGGTTTCCAGTCTCTAATCGATCTTTGGCGGCTGACGCGGCCGCTGACATAATTTTACATCAAGTAAAATTATTTCTGGCGTAGCTTTATTTATTGCCGCTGACGCCAGTTGCTGCGTTTTTAAAACGAACATGCCTATTGTCTTTACTTCCCTGCTAGTTCTACTCTCTACCTTGCTCATTCATCTCTTTGATCCGCTTAAACCGGTTTATCGACTTAGTTTAGTCAAACCGAGCTAATGATAGAGGCAAGAACAACTTTCCGGCCAAGTCTGATATTTCAAGCTACTGCTAGCTCACTAGTAGCATTTATTCAGTGACATGGTAAAACAACCATAGAGAAAATGACTGCTCTTTGCAGATAGCAACAATGTTTCATCTGATGACTGCTTTTAGCTAAGCTACACAATATTATATATCCAAAAGACTCGTATATACCTGAACTTTTGACTTCTTTTGGTAACTATATAAAATTATAAAGATAAAAAAATGATAAATTCATATAATCTCTCTAAATTACACCTAAATTTAAAACTTGGAATCTAGATGGCCACCTGTTTTATCGTTAAACAGGACGGTTTACTCTTTGAAGGTTGAAATTTTGGACTGAACTTGTAAAAAGGTTTGAATTGAGCTTCAAATGATACGAATTTCTGGATTGTACTATGTTTTGGAGTTTCTCTTTTCAGCTGGAATTTGTTTTAGGGTTGTATGGTGGAGACGTTAGCTAAGTTTCTTTCATTATATGATGTTGTTCAAGAGAAATCTAAAATGTTTCTTTTAATATTTCTACTTTTTTTTTTCTTTTCTTCTGTAGAACTTTGAATATAAAAAGAACTATAAAATAACTATAAAACAAGATTTTAAGTGTGTTTTAGAGATATTAAATAAATATTTTAAATTTGCCTCAACTCTATATTATAAAAGATTGGTCTTTTTTTGTCATCAACTTAAACAGACTCATACTACCTCTGTAAACCAAACTGGATGTGGAAGCTCCACATCCATGTGAACGACGAAAGACGGTTGGTTCCTGACATTGCATGCTAGATTATCCGCCTTTGAATTTTGCGTTCGTGGTACATGAATGATATCTAAGCTGATGAAGCTTTCTTTCAAAGTCTTGATATCTTCCAGATAACTCGCAAAAGCTGGCCATTCTTCTGGTTCTAAAACCATCTTCACCAATTGAGAACAATTTGTTGCAAACGTAATCTGAAACTGTCGCAAATTCCTCATATACTCCATTGCCCAAAGTAGCGCTTCCACCTCCGTATGAAGAGGGGAAAAACTAGCTCTGACATTTTTTGCTCCCATCAAACCATCAAAATTTTCTAAAGTACTATACCAAATTTGTTCTGAAAAAAAAATCGTTCTCTTTCCAAGGGTAGATTCGTTACCTCTACATGGTGTGCTGCCCTTTGTATGTTCAACTCATGTGCCTCGGTCCAAAGTATTGATTATGTTTCCGCTAATTTAAGCGTGTCCTAGGATCAATGTCCAAATTACTGAAAACTTTATTATTCCTTTCTTTCTAGATGTACCATAGTATCCAAGCAAACTGATGATCATCCATTTGCGGAAGAACTCTCCAAAAGAGATGATCCATATTTGTGAAGAGAGAACTAGTTGGAAAAATAGATGGATTTGATGGTATCTTTAAGAGCGCCCAAACCTGAAGTGCTGGAGGGCATTCAAAAAACACATGGTTTATCGATTCGTATGAAGCTCCGCATCTGGCACAAACTATGTCTTCTTGTATCCCTTTCGCTCGCAGATTTTTCTTAAGTGCTATACACCATGCATGACACCAATTGCCAAAAGAAATCATTTATCTTCGGTGGGCACCATACTTTCCAGCAGAACGCTTTCAATATATCAACTGTGGGTCTAAACATTATTGGTGTTTTTTTTTTTTTTGGGTAAACTCGTTCTACTTGGTATCCTGATTTGACTGTATATTTTCTATTCTTTTCGAAGTGACTTCCATCTCTATCCACCATTTGAGTTCTACTCGGTGGTATAAGATTGGTCATGTGGGTTATAACCTTAACCCGTTATAACCAATAAGTATGTTTTAGTCTTGGTATCAAAATTTACGGTTTTAAAAAATTTATACGGATTGCGCCAATCCATTTCCCATAATAGAAAAACCTTTTTATACATAAACTGTTATTATTACCACGAGTCCACGACATAATGTAAATCGACAAAATTAAGAGGTTGAACCTATAACAACACAACATAACTAGTTCTTTGCATTAACCAGCTACCATACCTTTCTCGAGGAATTGCTGTTCTGAGTGGGAAGTAAAGGATAGATGGCATGCAAAATGATGTGAAACTACAACTACAAAGTCACTAGACGAGTGCATCAACTGTCAATGACTAATACTATGAATCATTATTATCTTTTATAGAGATAACTGGACCATAGTGGGATGTTTTCTACTGAGCAAATCACGAATCGTGACGAATGTTTTTTAAACCTGCATTATATGGTATTAGTGAACAAAAACTGCAAAAAAGTTTTGTCGGAAACAAAAAGATGTCAACGGACAGTATTTTATGACGACAAATTCCAATCAAAATTGAGAAAATTGCTGAGTTAAGTGGACTTAGTTTGAGTGGGTATAAAAGGAATGTAAATTGATGATGTGAAACAACAACTATAATGTCACTAAAAAAGTGTATAAGTTTAATAATATTTCAAATTAATAGAAAAAAAAAACAAAAAGGACCAAATTGGGATGTCATTTTTTCTACCGACCAAATGACGATTCGGCTTGAATTTGTTAGCGTGTCGCTTTTAGTGGGAATCTTCATATTATAAAGTTGAATAAGGACCTTGTTAAAATAAATATCACTCCAATTTCTCCAACATATTTAAAAACGAGTTTGATTGAAAATATATTATAATGATAACAGTTATATAAACAAAAAAAAAGACAGCATGATAAATTACGAAACAAAAAAAAACTATTAGAAAAAATGCAGACTTTATTCAGGCTTCTGTAGTTATTTATTACAATTTCGTATATTTTACTCCAAAACTGTAACTTGTTGATCAACCCTCCAAAAATTTGTATCACTGAACTCTGTTACTCCCGAAGTCTCTGCCTGGTTTAAGTTTTCCTGAACAATGTTCCGCTTCACCGACTATACCTTCTTTCAAAGCTTGCTCCATTGATTTCTCTGTCCCTTGTGCTTCCACTCCCACAAACTCCACATCCTCTTCAAACAATGCTCGTACCCCAGCAGAAGCAGGAGGTGATTTCATACATCGATGGATGGGTTCAGATGGTACGTTGTTGTTCTCCGAAGTGCTGATGCTTGTTGATAAATTGATGTTCTTTGGTTTCTCGGTTAGATCATTATTGTCTTCTTCTCCAACCATTACTTCATCGTCGCTGCTGCTATTGTTGGCATTTGAGTTTCCGTTCATGTTCATGTCTTTGATCGTTGTGTTGTTGAATCTGTCGTCTTGGAATGTGAACCAGTCTGAATTTGTGAGCAAGCTGCATCAAATAGTTAAAATTAGTTTCAGTCAAAGAACCGATATGAGAACAAAGAAACATTCAAAAACGCACCTTCCTTTCAGCAGATTCATCGTCAAGAGTAAGCATCCTGTATATAGTATGATGACAAAATAAAAATATGACAAAAGCCCATCTGTACACATTCTCAACAGTGTTGCGCTCCTGCAGAACACTCTTTCTATTCACTGTTTTCCTAATGATTGTAAGAGAGGGTAAAGTCTCGTCAGAGCAACAAGCCTCTATGCCTGCAGTTGATGGATCTAATTTGTACTCTACAGAAGATTGTAATACTAACCTGAAGAGATGCCTTAATCAACAGGGCACTGCTATCACTCAGCTGGACAAGTTTATTACATAGTCTTGTAATATGTCCAACATATCCACCGGGTGGATTCCACCCCGTACGTGATGTTTTGTAATTGCACATAATGTTTCTGCTGCATTTGCCTGAACCTCAGGAGGACTCTGATTCAAGTTACACAAGGTTGTGAGAGAATGGGATCACTGATATCAGTGATAACAACCTACTTGCAGAAATTTGGGATAGACATGATCTTTCAGCCCCAACCAAGCGAACCAAAACCTAGACAACCGTCACAAGATGTGATGAAACGATGAAGTCACACCAAGTTGCACAGGGTCTCACAGACAATCATATTTACCTCCATAATGGATGTTATTCCAATCAAAATCAAATCAACCACATTGGCTAGAAACATTTCGATGACCCTGAAACCATCAAAAACTATATTTAGAAACATAGCCGGTGCAAATATCTCAATGTAACCGGAATTGGTAGGTGCATCAAATGAAATATTGTGATAAGTTATCTGAACCAATTTGGTCACACCAATCTGATCTCATCACTAAGTACTTACAACAGAAACAGCCATCATTTCACGATGACAATAAGATATTATATACTGAAAATGTACTGAGAAGCCAGATATAGTTTCAGAGAAATTCCATAATAAGATATGTACAAGAATGCAATAAGAGAACCAAAACATTGATGCAAGAAAAGAGAAGATAAAAAACTATCAGGCATTCCTAAGGTAAAGCGGCATTACTTAATTTTATATATAGTTCATAAGTGGTGCAGTCTTTCTGATCATAAGACATATGACAACCTAAATCAAACAAAGACAACGTAATGGCAGACCTTAAAAGCAGTTGGTCTTTACACATACTTCTTAAATAGTAAAGTAAGCAACCGAAATAGCCAGCCAGCAACGCACTATGATGAGGACGATTCGGTTCCAAAAAGGAGAATAGCAAATCGCAAATAAAAGGAAAAACATACCTCCTCGTCCTCTAATAACTTCAATTTCACAAGTGAACATCTCGCAAGAGATGGACGGAAACCAAAGAGAAGAAGAAGAATTAAACTTGTTATCGAACTTAAAAGAAGTTATAGATTTTTTTTGATCAAATTCGGATAATTTCAGTTAATTAGTAGAAGTTGGTTTAATTTAATATTAAAGTTTGGTCAAGTCTGGTTCGGGTTCAAAACAGCAGGAAAAGAAATAAGTCAACAACTCACTAAGGCATAAACCTTTACTTTTCCACCAGTATACCAATCCATCCAACGTGTTGTGGGTTTGCAACCTCCATGGATTTCGTCGTGCCCTGCTTGATTCGAGTCCCGCGCTCTCTCTCTCTCTCTCAGGTATCACATAAATCTCTCAATCAATCCACACAAGTAAAGTTGGAAATTAGATTTTGAGGATGCAAATGAGTGTGAGCAATGCATCAGTCCACCCGGTGGAAGCTCCTCCTCCAGCAGCAGCTCCAGCAGGAGCAGGTACACAAGCGCCACGTGTGAGGATGGAAGATATACAAGGGATGCCTGCAACGTTACTCGGACTCGCACTTCGTTTCTTCCAGTTCTTCTTCGCAGCTGTTTCTCTCTCCGTCATGGCCTCTACCAACGATTTCCCTTCCGTTTCCGCCTTCTGGTACTTCATTCAATTTTACCACATATAACATACATAAAATCATAGGTTCCCAAATTGAGTTGCTGTAGTTTATATTTGTATGGTTCATATGATGACTAAAGCAAATCAGCCATCTAGTTGCAGCCACTGGCCTGCAGAGCTTGTCGAGTCTTGCACTAGCCACAGTTGATGTCTATGCCATTATGGTCAAGCGTTCCCTACAAAACCGTCGACTCGTTAGCCTGTTTGCTGTTGGTGATGGGGTGAGAGATTCCTCTACTCATTCAGCCTCTCAATTTTATTTTAAAAAAAAACCCTTTATTAAAAGAAAAGATGGATGAACAATGCCATTTCTTTTTTTTGGCAGGTGACATCGACGATGACTTTTGCAGCGGCTTGTGCATCGGCAGGGATAACGGTTCTGATAGACAACGATCTGAATAGCTGCTCGGCAAACCACTGTGTTCAGTTTGAAACATCAACTGCATTAGCCTTCATTAGCTGGTTTGCTAGACTGAACACGAGATCTGTTCCCACCCGTGTACATATAGTGACTGGTTTTTTCTTCCTTCTTATTTGGAGTTTGTATTTAACTTTCTTCAAAAACCCAGTACTTGGAAACCATTGTTCGTTTTGTTGTCGTAACACTGACCAAGAAACTTACTATGCAAAATGGTTGCAGTCTTGAACTACCTGTGGTCATAGTTGTGAACTTGATGCATCTGTAAGATGATTTATCAGAAAAGTGAAAAAAACAACAAAATAAAACGAAGGGACACAAACAGACTTAATAAGGAAGTGAACAGATTACAAATCTAGAATCCAGAGATCGACAAGCCACAAAACTCCCAACAATATATAATACAAATCCTTGCCATTACTAAAGTTACAATCTTGCAGATACACTATCAGATCTTGAGATTCTCCAGTCGCTCTCTCGCTGTTTCCTCTTCTCCTTTCACTTCTGCTCTCTCAGTTTCCTTTGCACTCTTTGAAACTGGTTTAGCACTTCCTTCTTCTTCAATTTCAAGACTGTCAGGCAAGACAAGAGTTGTTCTTTCCTCTTTTTCTTGAACCTTCGTTTCCTCTACTTTAGTCATGGACTTGGGAGGGTTTTGGATATTCACTTTTCTAACAGGCAAAGGCCCTTCCTCCTTTCTAACCGAAGCAAACACAGGCGCTGCCGTTCTGATTGTGACAGGTGGCGCGATTCTCACCGGTGCAGCACGCATTATGGATGGGACATACACAGAAGGAAGCTGCTGCTGCTGCTGCTGAGTGTTTGCAGAAGGTGGAGGAAGCCTTGGAGGTGGTGCAGAGAAGACCGGTACAGAGGTTCTGATAGTGACCGGTGGAGCCATACCACGGTGGCAAGGCGATCCTAAATGCCTCACAGAAACATAAGGGGGTGCTGTTCCTGGAGTTGCAAATCTCTGCTGAGGTCGGTAGTGACGGTTTTCCAAAGCTGACGCTATGGCTCTTTCAACAGATCTGCTTCTAGAAGAAGGCTGCGGGCAAATAAACGGCAAGATTCTCGATGTGGCTGCACGACCAGGCTGTGGACTCGTTGGTCTAGGGCTCTGCATGAAGAATCTCTTTGCAAATGGAACCGGGGCACTCGAGGAGCTTCCACTGCCAATATTTTCCTTAATACGATAGTTTATCAAGGCTCTTGCTATAATCACCTGCTCTAGCTCGTCAATGTTCTCACTCTCAGGCATTGTGCTTGAAGTTTCTTTCGCCACTTTTAACCAAACAAGAACAGAGTCTCGTTAAGTAAAAAAACCAAATAGAAATCAGGTGAGGAGGAAGAAGAAGGAGACTCACATAGTTTAAGGGAAGACCAAGCAGCCATAGCAGCATTCTTCTCTGCTTGCTTCTTGTTCTTAGCCTGATCTCCTGTGAATGTGATACCAGCTAACTCCACAGTACCAGTAAACACAGGCTGGTGGCCGAGACCAGACCTGAAGGTTGTGTAACGCGGCAGAGGAGCTCCCACTCTTTGAGCTATTTCTTGCAACAGATTCTTGTACACACCCGTCTCATCCTACAAGCATGATCACCCATACAAGAACAAGATTCAAACTTTGGATCCCTAATAACCTAACCAAACCCAATCACATGCAAATTCGACACAAAACCCCAAAACCAGGGGCAGGGAACAAACCAAGATCCTGGCGGCGAGAGAGTGAGAAGGGCCGCGATTAGAGAGGGCACCGAGAGCAACTTCAGCAGCGGAGTGCTCAGCCTGACGGAGAGTGGAACAGTACTGAGGACTCTCGAAGATCTCGCCGTTGAAGTTAACGGTGGCCTTGAACCGCGGCGCGTGGTCTGGACCTTCTCTTATGCAAGTGTACGAAGGGAGATTGAAGCAGCTCCTCTGCGCGAGCTCTTGCAGCTGATTCTTGTACATTTTTTTTGTTACTTATCAGCTGCCTCCAAATTTGGAAACTACTATAGATCAATTAAAGCTTCGATTTTTAAGGTTTCGTTTCCATGATTCGGCTTCGTCCTCTTCCAATCGTTGAAAATCCCAAACTGGGTAAGCGAAATGGCTGGGATGGAGATTGAAGAGGGCGAAATCGGAGGAAAAGTTAGGGTTTTTGCAGAGGGAAGAAGAGAGAGAGAGAGAGAGAGAGAGAGAGGTGTGAGTGGGGTTTTTTGTTTTAAATGAATCTACTCTATTAATTTAGAGTCCTAAAAAAAATCTACCATTTACAAGTTCTCATTTATTTTTGGACTTCCATTAGAATAGCACGTGTTTGGACATGTAAATGTGTTTGGTTCCTTGGATATATCAATTTAACTTACAACTTAATTATTATTATTATTATTATTATTATTTTTTGATCAATCGGTTACTTACAACTTAATTTAAACCAACATAGAAATAATATTATCATCGATCATCTTTGGTTCATTAAACTACCTAAACCGGCACGTTGTCTACTATTATAATAACCGGTACGTTATCTTCATGTTACTATACATGATCCTCTCTTCTTATATTACAAGCCCCACATACAAGAATAATGTTATTACACTAATTGACTATCATGTTAGTATAAAAGTCCTATAATTCCATAACTCTGATTGACGATCATGCTTATATACATTGTTGTTTTTGTGTCTTCTCCGATCACTACCTGCCAACAGAAAGAAATCAAATTCGTTTTTAATTTTTTCAATCTTCAGCCATAAGAAACATTACAACAAATTAAAAATTCTAATTATGAACACAATTTTGTCTGCATATAAGCTTCAATCAAATAGATCTTACATCATGATCATCATTGACATTACATAAAGCCAAAGTCTATAAAGCGATACTTCACTTCATATCGATTTTGTAATATTAGATTATTTATATTTCTATTAATTATATACATATAATCTAATATAACATATTAGATTTTATCCTCACTAAGAATAGATTAAAAAATCTTAACTAACGTGCCGTCCAAACAATATAATCTCTAACAACTTAATTCCTTTTAATTTTTAAGATATCCTTCCTTATATTCCGAGCTCCATATTTATCAACTTTTTATCTACCATTCTTAAGATTACATATCTTAACTTCATATAACAGCTCCTAAAATATATGGAAATCGCAATCTTCTTTTCATCTCATTTAAAAAGGAAATCAGATATCCTCACGATATACTCATTAAACCTAATCTTTAGTACCAAATCACTATAAAACAGCTTCCATTGCCTAATACTTTCTAGATCTCTAACGAAAAGAAAAAAAAGAGACTTAAATGGCTATGGTTACATCAGGTCGAATAAGTTTGTTGAAGAATGTTAAACCATTTAAAACAACTTGGATCGTTGAAGTCAAAGTTCTTCATTCATGGTCACAACCATATAATTACGCTGGTGGAGACTCTCTTCAGTTCATACTCGCAGATAGGACAGTGAGTGTGTCTATTTGTTAAAATTCATGTTTCAAAAAGATTGTGTTCAATCGTCTTAATTTTATTATATCTAATGTTAATGTAGGGTGTTAAGATTAATTGTACCTGCAAGAGAGTTTTCTTTCCTCGTGTTAAGAAGTTTCAGGTTGGACAATGGAGGTTCATTGAGAACTTCTCTGTAACTCCTGCTGGCGGAAAGTATAGACCGACGAGCCATGAATACAAGCGAGTAAACTTATCTTTTCCATTGCAATCCCTTCGCCCCTCAGTGATATCTGTTGACAATCACTCAAATACATGACATAGGCACATAATAACAAATATATTAGAACCCTGAGATGACTACAACCTCAATTGAATTTTTAATTACATCTTATACTACCAAACTACTGCAATTTTGTCTACAGTCTACAAAACCCAAACTTTATATCCATCTTCTGTCTAACCTTTTTTTGTAAACATCAAACAGAAGGAATTGAAAAGTAGAGGTGAGAGATCTATCAATATGAGAAAGATATAGAAACAAATTTTAGGTTTGCCCGATCGGAGAATATTAGGGTTTACAAACAAAAATCTAAAGAGTCTAACCTCAAAATAGAAGATCGATTCACTTTGGTGATAGATTGAACGGTTTTGATTCGGGAATTGAAAGGATGGATTAAGATTGATGCCAATTTTGTTTTGATTCGACAGAACCACCAAAAGAGAAAACGAAAAGAAAATAAAGTTGTTAACGTTTTTTAGACATGTTAAAGTAGTTGACTTTCCCGGAAAAAAAACTGTGGGCTTAATTTTGTTATTGAGCAAACTAGATTGTTTTTAACTAATGAGCCAATTCCATAGACATCTTTTTGACTAATTTAAAGTGTCTTATTTTTTTTTAAATGGACCAAGTATAATGAACTTTGCAAATATATGGATCCCAAACATCTATCTCTTCTCAATTGTGTTTGACAAATGAAAAACATCAACTTCTAACGTTATATACACCTCAAAAACAAAACAAAAGTCAATTATAAAAGAAGTTCTATTATAAACAAGAAAAAATAATTTAATCTAATCTCAAAACTTATTACGAAAATTGTTCAAATAATATCCGCGCACAGCGCGGGTCTCAATCTAGTTTGTAATTAATGGAGAATTTATTATCTTGCTTTATTTGCTGGTAGTCAACTGAACGTTGTTAGTCTGCATGGATGTGATATATCTATATTATATAATTTCTGTATTTTTCTCTTTTTTTTCTTATACGAAAATGTATGTATCTCAGATTAGGGACTGTACATTACTTTAAAAAGCATGTTACCTGATTATACGAAAATATTTTGTTTTGGTTGGATTTCTACAAATCCCAGGTTTTACAATCAGTTACAATTTCTTAATTGGATGATTAAATTTAGACCGCCGGTTGTATAAGGTTTGCCAAAATTTTGAATATGATATAGATATTTTCACATTTATATCAATTTTGATTTTTTTTGGTAAATATATAATATACTGAAATATAAGTAAAAAGAATATTCCATTTTCTTTATTATTGCTATTATTTTGCTTTTCATTTTTTTTTTGTCTTCTTTTGCTTGTGAACTGTGACGTGTCTGATCAAAATTTATTTTCACAAGTTTTATATTTTTTTATTTTTTTTCTACATGTTACAAACTTACAATAGCTATATACTTGTATATACCATAATAATTTTTGATTACTATATAGATTTTTTTCTTAAAACTTAGCAGAAAATAAAAAATATCGTTGAATTGTGTTTAGTTCGGTTGAATTTATTTTAACTTGTTTGGTTCAACTAGCACTACAAATTGTTGTTAGAACATTTTGATTCGTTTAATGTCTTTGACTCTTTGAGAATCTATTTCATTGTAAGTTTTGCCGACAATTTTTGACAATTTTAAATTTTGAATAACAAAAACAGCTGCAAACCTAGAAGTATTTTTAATATGTTCACACACCTCTATAGAATAATGTTAGCTTCTGATCTAGTTTCGAAATATGTACACAGGTCAATGTGTGCAACCGTGCAGCAAATGACAAGCCCTGAAATTACCAAAATGCCTATTTCGTTTAGAGAGTTAAGGGGCAGTCTCGTAAATAAGTACTAGAGTGTCTTGCTGTAATAGAAAGTGGGATTCATCGCCATGACCATGGTTAAGCTTAGTGGCCAACATTAACTTCTTCTTTTTTTTTGTGTGTAAATGTTAAAATTCATACTAAGCTTTTCTGTTTTACATAGTTGTTGAGCAAATCCACTTATTACAAGAAAAAGGAGAAACATATTATAAAAATTATAAAGACAGGAGGAACAAATAAACAACACGAGAGAACAACACCAGGAAAAGAAAGCTAAGTTGGTCGGTAGGTGAGGGAGAAGAACAGCTGAAGCAGTGTCGGATGCGCTGAACGAGCAGGAGGAATGTAGAGGAGTCTGTCCCGAATGATCCGATCAACACGAGCTATAACCCCTAATTCCGAAGAAGTGACCTGTCTGAAGATGCGGGAGTTCCTCTCACACCATATGCAATACACAATTACTTGCATCAATAACTTAACCACAGCCTGCAGCCTTGAAGATCGTGCAACATGGCTGAGAGACAGAATATGTGCGACATCGAGCATTGAAGACGGAGCAGCCTGCCAAAAATTTCTTGAGAAGTGAGACTAGACACATGTACTAAAGGGACAGCAAAAGAAGAGGTGCTGGTGAGACTCCTGATCCATAGAGCAAAGGACACAAAGCGTTGGAACACTGATGCCCCCACGATGACAATTTATCTTTAGTAGGAAGCCTTGACTGAATAGCCATCCAACAGACAAAGGAGCATCTAGGAATTTCTTCTTTAAACCATACCAAGTCAAACCAAGGGACCTCAGGTGATGTTTCACGAATTCGGTGCCAAATTGCTTTT
The DNA here is from genome assembly GCF_000695525.1 of Brassica oleracea var. oleracea. Lineage (NCBI taxonomy): Eukaryota > Viridiplantae > Streptophyta > Magnoliopsida > Brassicales > Brassicaceae > Brassica > Brassica oleracea. The sequence continues at coordinate 15,099,534 of NC_027751.1, read as the reverse complement.
GAGGAGAACTTTGGAACGAAATGGTCTGCCCCATTATGCCAAAGATACACATCTGGGCCTCGATTAGGTTGAGGGGGCACCATTGTGGAGAGAACAATCTGCAAGGTCATGGCCTCCTCAAATCTTGCTGGTGGAAGAAACCATTCGCTATTTACTACAACAGAGCTGACCGGAGCCTCCAAGTTGATCCTCAGGTCACGTGGTCCCCTGTTACCTATAGCTAGGATCAGAGGACCCAAATCAGTCCAATAGTCATGCCAGAAGGTTGTAGTGTTCCCATCACCCACACTACAATTTTTCTAACTCGGCTAACATTAACTTTTTAATTTGTTTTTATTTTTCATTTAATCTCCTAAAGTTTGATGAAGTTTGACTCATTCATCACATCACCACTAGTCTACCTCATCACTTTGTACTTAGTACTTACTAGTCTTTTTTTACTGCCGTGTTTTGAACATAATTTTCCTTTTAATTATGATTTAAGAAAATAGTTATATCTTATTATTAAATTAGAAGTCATGACTTCTTTCATGTGTGATTTTTTTTTTAATTTGGACCATCACTTAGAAATCTTATTAAATATATTTTATTAAAATTATAATACATAGAATCTTTAAAATGCTTTAATCATAATATTTTTTGATATCTTTTTATTTTAAATATAAATATATTTATTTTAAAATTCTAACAAATCTGTTTTAAGAGATTTTTTCAAGATCTTCATTTTCGAAATTGTATTTAAATATTTTCATTAATTTTGAAATTAGTTTGAAATATGATTATACATTAATATATTCAGTTATCGTTTATAAAATGAATAAGCATAAAAAATATTGGTAAAACAAAATTTAGCTTTGAAAGAAAGGTCAGAATTTAGCATAAATTCAATACAAAATAAGAAGTGACAATACAAAATTAAGTACAAAATAAAAATTTAGAATAAATTAAATACAAAATCAGAATTTAGCATAAATTCAAATATATTTTCTCATGAGAAAACATATTAATTTGCTTAATAACTAAATACAAATACAATAAGATAAATATATACTAAAAAGTGACAAATACATACAGTTTTAAATAATTGATTAATTATAACATGTAAACTATAAAATTACTGTATTTGAAATAGTTATATAAATATTTAAGTATATGATTAACGTTAAAAATGTATGCCACTTATGTTTTAGAATAATAATTTATGTATAGAAAAGTGAAAACAAACATCCGCGCGGTTGCGTGGATCAAAATCTAGTTAAGCTTACAAGATAATATAACCTATTTTCAAAAGAAAATATAATCAAGAAGACAAACTATTTTAATAGAATTTCGGGAAAAGAGTTTGTATTGTTACATGTTATATTTGTGGAATTACTTGGCAGCGTAACAAAGGAGCATAATTTAGTTAAAGGATTTAGATTTACTAGAAAATTTGTATATGTTGAAATTGTCTTCTAGCAATTTGTATATGAATCAGATATTAAATGGATTGAAAATGCCTGAAACTAGAGATTTTGTTCTAAAAAAAGTTCAGAGTCCCGCCAATGGAGCATAATTTAGTTAAAGAAAATGTTATATATATATAGACACACGTTAACAGTTTAAATCTTGTGTTTCAAAATAATAAAATAACAATTTTAATCAAACTATTTGTGATTTGAGTGAGTATGTGGGTGCAAAAATTGAGGACGAAGATAAAAGGGTTCATAATTTTGTTGTGTGTTTTGCCTTTATAATACAAAACATTAATATTTTTGAGAAATCTGTAAAAAATAACTTTCAACTTACACAAAAAATAAAATAACTATCAACTTTCATTTAAACTATTGTAACTTCTAATTTTAAAAATTTATCTAGAATTTTTTTTTGCGTTGATCATACCCATGAAAAATCAGTAAAATCTATTTTTTTTAGCAAAACAAATCAATGAAATCTATTTAAGTAATTTTTGTGTATTCAAAACGGCATAATCAATTAAAACATTTTAAGTGAATAATCAAAAATCTTATTTTTTTATTAGAAAAACTAATTGTTTTAACTTAATCAATTCTTCAATAAAGCTGCTAAGTTACTTATTTTATTTCCTCAGGTTCATGTTTTTTCTTCGTTTATAACAGAAAAATCATGGTGACAACGAAGATGATTTATATTTGTTTTGTCAAAATCAACAGCTACACGAATAAAGAAATCGGTTGCATCAGTATCCAAGACCAAAGTTGTATCTACAAACTCGGTCTTGTACCAAGCCGGATGAAACATTTGCTTTAAGTTCCCAAAATTTTTGAAATATATATATAAATAGGTTTTCAAATTTGAAAAAAAAAATTTAGATTCTCAAACCGTAGAAAGAAACCCTTCTTAAACTGTCTATAGCCCTCAAAATCTCAGGACTAACTCTACATCTGATACACTTTAAATGGTAAAAACACATAGATTATGCGGACTTCGTGGTGAGTAGTCATTGAATCTAAAAAACCATTGGAATCACACCACGATTAATATATATATAATAATAATTGATGGAATATCAGTTTTCAAAGAAGTAGCTAAGTAAAAATAATTTATTTATTTATTTTAAACGAGAAAAATTCACAAAAGATTCTGATCTTTATATTGTAAGTCAAAGATCACGTTTTGCATTATTGGACGGTGAAAAAAGGTGGTTAAATGGAGACATGGTGAAAACAAAGTCAAAAAGAATGGCTTGGTAATTTTGTCAACAAACTATTTCTCACCAACCTCTCAAGCTCTTTCTATAAATACGTGATGCATCTTGTTGTTCTTCTTCATCCCAAAACAAAGTGAGAGAGAACAAGAGAAGAGAAGAAGAGAGTGTGCAAGAGAGAAAAAAAAAATATCTTTCTTGTGAGAAAATCTTTCTTTATAAGAAATTACCCTTAATTTCTTGAGTGTATTTGGGGTCGGGTGTAAGTTGAGAGCTTGTAAAATTTCCCGGGTTGATAATAAAAGATCTGTAGCAGGTCTGGAGACGTAGGCAAGATTGGCCGAACTCCGTTAACAATTTTGTGTGTTTTCCCGCTCATGCAAATTCTGAGTTACCGCAAAATTTGACCTCACATTTTCTAACAACTGGTATCAGAGCTTGAGTTACGGTGATCGGTCAATTTTTTTGCGGAGTTACTATTCATGTGAACAGTAATTCATGAATAGTGAATTTTGTCGGTAACATTGGTTTGTCGACAAAGGTGTCCTAATACATGTTGGTTCCAAAAACGATGGGAGGCGAAGATGGTTCGGCGCATAGTATCGTGAAATTTGACGGTACAGATTATGCATTTTGGAGAGTGCAAATTGAAGATTATCTGTACGGAAAAAAGCTTCATCAACCGCTGAGCAAGAAGCCTGAGAAGATGGATCAGGATGAGTGGGAGCTCCTTGACAGACAAGTTATGGGTGTTATAAGGTTAACACTGTCGAAAAACGTTGCTCACAACGTTGCGAAGGAGAAGACCACAGAAGGACTCATGAAAGTTCTCTCGGATATGTATGAGAAACCTTCGGCAAACAATAAGGTGTTTCTCATGAAGAAACTCTTCCATTTGAAGATGGAAGAAGGTGGATTGGTTTCCGCACATGTGAACGAGTTCAACACGATTGTCAACCAACTATCATCAGTTGAAATCGAATTTGATGATGAAGTGCGAGCACTGATTTTGTTGGCATCTCTACCAAATAGTTGGGAGCCAATGAGGGCAGCGGTCAGTAATTATGTGGGTACTCAGAAGCTTAAGTTCAATGATGTTAGAGATCATATCCTTGCTGAGGAAGTTCGAAGGATAAACTATCAGGAGGCATCAACGAGCTCTGCTTTCAATGTGGAAAACAAAGGGAGAAACCCAGATAGAAATAACCGGAGTAATGGCAGATCGAAGTCAAGGAATGGACGGGGTCAGTCCAAATTCAGACAACATGCAGAGTGCTGGAATTGTGGAAAGACAGGTCACATTAAGAAGAATTGCCGAGCACCACCGAAGAAGGAAGCCAACAAGAGAGCCGGAGCCAATGCAGTGACACGTGAAATCGCTGATGCATTGGTAGTGTCTGTTGATTCCCCGAGAAAAATTGAAGCTCTTGATGGAACTGCAATACCACCAAAGAGTCAATCTCCTATGTCGATAGCCCAGTCGATTCATGAGTGCTTGACTCAGGAGCGTCATTCCACACCACACCGCACCACAACATTATGGAGAATTATGTTGTGGAAAATCACGGAAAGGTATATCTTGCTGATGGATTACCTTTGGACATAGTTGCTATTTGAGATATCAACCTGAAGATGCCAGACGGACGTGTGTGGAAGATTACGAAGGTCAGACATGTGCCAAAGTTGATGCGAAATCTGATCTCAGTAGGTCAACTTGATGATACGTGGCACGATGTTAATTTTGGTGGTGGAGCTTGGAGAGTCAAGAAAGGTTCCATGGTGGTGGCTAGAGGTCATAAAAGAGGCACTCTTTATATGACGACGGGTTATCTAGACACTGTTGCTGTTGTCGAGAATGCCAAACATACCAAGTTGTGGCATTGTAGGTTGGGGGACATGAGTGAGAAAGGGATGAAACTCATGGTGGAAATTGGCGCTCTTCCGGATCTGAAGACGGTGGATCATCAGATGTGTGAAAGTTGCATCCTTGGAAAACAGAAACGGGTTAGTTTCTCTTAAGGAGGAAGAGAGCCAAAATCTGAGAAGTTAGAGCTGGTGCACACTGACATGTGGGGACCCGCTCATGTTGCATCGTTGGGAGGTTCATACTACTATGTGACCTTTATCGACAACTTCACAAGAAAGGTGTGGGTTTACTTCATGAAGACTAAGCATGAAGTGTTTTCGGTTTTCAAAATATGGAAAGCCATGGTTGAGATTAAGACGAATCTCAAGTTGAAGTGTTGAAGGTCTGATAATGGTGGAGAGTACATCAGCGACGAGTTCAAGAGATATTGCGCTGATAATGGGATCAAGATGGAGAAGACTATTCCTGGAACGCCTCAACAGAATGGAACAGCAGAAAGGATGAACCGAACCTTGAATGAGCGTGCAAGGAGCATGAGATTGAACTGTGGATTGCCAAAGACATTTTGGGCAGATGCAATCAATACCACAGCCTTCTTAATAAACAGAGGACCGTCTGTACCGTTGGGATTTAAG